>NC_063164.1:73861799-74461799 GCF_023159225.1 Perognathus longimembris pacificus | reverse complement strand
GTACATCCTGTCTCCTTGATGGTTAAGCCAAGTCACTTTGCTTCTCTCACAATGGCCTCTGCTAACACGAATGAGTTCAGCCTGTAACTGACTTTCCATCCTGAACTCTGTTTTGAAGAGCAGAGTCTTCAAGGGAATTTCAATGTACCATGCCAGTACATTTGTGTCATCTTTCTTAGTAGGCAGTCCTCTTGTGGAACATCATACTCTGCTGAAATTTCTTGACTCACAAAAATATGTCCATTCCATGAGGTCATTTTTTTCAGCTGTTTCAATCCATTTCTGTCATTGGACAGGGCAGTTGTTCACGTCTACATTTACAATCAGTCATCACTTTTTCCGTGAATATAAATGCTACCCTACAGTGGGATGTCCCCATTCCTTGGAGGTCCCTAGTAGAGTGCTAAATTCCATATCTAGACACACTAGTCTCTAGTTAACTGAAGTTATGTTTTCAAGTCTGAGAACCCAGTTCCCCTCACCAAGCACTCTTAAAAGCCAACTTCTGTTAACTTAACTGGCTCCCGCTAAATTGTACCAGCTAAATCTTTCAGTTTCCTCAGTGGATATATTTTCTCCCTTGACGACTCTGGAACATCCCAAGGATGAAATTTAATCCTGTTTTCTTTTTAGCATTAAGAAGGAAATGTAAGAGAGCTTCTTAGCAGAATGTTTGTTAAATTGGAGAAAGGGGGCTTCAGAGATTTTTCTAATGATGAAGTATTTCTACATAGCTTTCGGTTCATCTCTGCTCATTGGTTATGTTTTCATCACAATGCACCTAACTTTAGCATAAATCTTAAACATATTTGGAGCACTATATAGGGCGGATGTCTGTTCTTCCACTTGGCCTTTAGCTGCTTGTTAGCAGCCGTTACTCACTCATTTTCCTTGGTAAGGCATCAATATAGCCAAATTAAGAGCAGCCAACTATCATGTCTTTATAGGCTTTATTCCTTATAACTTTCAAACATTTTAATTATAACATCCACAGAGTTTTCCCTTTTGCTGCTATATTTTTTATCCAGGTCACCTCAGATAAAATCTTTAAATATTGAAACTGTATTATCCACTCAAGAATGAACAGCACCTTCTGTTAGTGAGTTGGTGGAAAATCCTTATAGTAAAATGGCTTTACTCAGAACACACTTAGCATCATATGCATTTTATTTTAGAAGACATCAACATGGAACTAGAAGTTCCAAATGTTTACTGAGGGAGGATTTGGAGAATGTTGTTTTCCAAAGGAGAAAACCTAATGGAACTCAAAGGGAGGTAGATTGAGATAAAGATGAATAGTATTTGTATTTGGTGAGGAAAAGGGATGTCAAAAACAGGCTATAACAAGTAGAAGAAATCACACAAAGAACAAAATTTAAGGAATCCAGGACCTAGGTCAACCAATAGGTATTTAACCTGAATTGAGAGATTTTTATCTTGAATCCAGCAAGAATGCTGTCTTTGAGGGAGTGAGTATAGCTTGATTAAATACAAGATTGTTAAAGACCATAGGGATACATAAAATCAGAATAATACATATGTATTTTTTAAGTTATTTCAATTTTATTTTATTGTCAAGTTGGTGTATAGACCGGTTGCATTTACATATGTAAGGTGATAATTACATTTTTGTCAAACTCATTACCCTCTCCCTCATTTTCTCCCACTTTCCCTCCCCCCAAGCTGTACAGTTAATTTCCAACATATTGTCTTGTAAGTATCACTGTTGCATTGGTTTACCCTTTGTCCTTTTCCTGTTTTGATGTTCCCCTTCCCTTCCCTAATTGAGAAAAATGTGTATACAATACCCATGGTACCAAAATCAAATACAGTGACAACAGGGGATAAACCATAGGAAAGCAAAAGTGAAAGACCAAAGGAATTATTTTACATAGTATACTAAAAATAACAGTTAAAAAACTCTTATTTTCACATCTTGGAGTTAATTTTGCTTAGCATCATCTAATATGATAATATGTACATATCTATTAAGCTAGTGTGATCCTCTCTGCTAGGAATACCTTAGATATATACTAATGATTACCAATGAAGGAAACCATGGATTAAAAATATAATAAAAAACTCACAGTGAATCAGTAGATGCTAATCTTCCTTATTCTTAGTACTAGTTCCATTCAATTGTGTCAGAGAGAGAGAAACATTGAACTCATAGTCATTATTTAATAATATATTATGGAATGCACTCAAAGAAATAAAATGAAAATATAAATATCATTTAAGTGAAATATATTATTTGAACACCTATTGTATAAAGTAACTCAAAATAATGAATGAGAGATCTGTTAAATCAAGTTAGCCTTTCATGGTGGTTCATGCTGATAGTAAGCTCAGCACTCAGGAGCATCAGCTCCTGAGTACTGTTCATTCAAGACCATCCTGGACAATTCAGAAGACAAATGTTTTAAGGAAATTAAACAAAGAAATTAAATTCAGTTAAAAAATTCAGTATTTAGATTTTTCTTAGCATACTATTGGAAATCATAAAGTTACTCTGAAAAATATAGTAGGGTTATGGTCCTCCATGGAAGATATCAATATTATAACTGCAGACATTTTTCCTCATATTAAATTGTTATATCCTAGACAATTTCAATGTATATTCATATTTCAATATGATGTCTTTATAAATGGTTAAATTTCTCTGAAATCTATCTGAAAAATGAATGAGCAGAATATATTATTGAAATAATATTGAGGGGGCACTTCTATTGCTACATATTAGGTATATTTAAAAACATAGTTACTTAAGATGACGATACTTTTGCTAATATATGTTATAGATTAATGAACAATCATCCAAAAATACATGATCTCTAGATTTATCATTTATTTTGTTTTCGCTGGTGAAGATGTCATTCAAAATCAGTGGAATAATACATCAGTAATTCATACTGTGAGAAATTTCATGAACTCAAAAGCAATTATTATTCAAAGATTAACAAAGATGTTTTAAAAGACTTATAAGTTTAAAATATACTCATTCTAGGAATATACTATTTGCCGAGAGTTGAGGCTAGTTGTGAGACATACAGGTCTTTCAGATTAAAAGTAAGGGAAATATAACCAAGAATGGGTACTCCAATCTGTCATCCTAGCTCATCAGGAGGTTAAGATCTAAGGATCACAGTTTGAAGCCAGCCTGGGCAGCAAAGTTAATGCGATTCTTTTCTGCAATTAACCACCAAGGAGCTACAAGTGAAGCCATGGTTCAAGTAGTAGAGCACTAGCCTCATGAATAACACACAGGCCCTGAATTCAACTCTCAGGGCAAAAGATACACACACACACTGAATAAAATCAATCAGAGAATGTTTGGTCATTAAAATTTTGCTAAGGTATGCATTCGAAGGTCATTGTTTAAAGAACCAATGGGATAAGTTATACCGATATTAATAGGTATACACAAAGCTCCCTGTAAGAATGCTGGAGTCCAAGGATAGATAGGCAGTTAAATCATGTAGGACTCAATATGGGATGAGGAAAGAGCTCCAGAATTGCTACCAGTGTGATTCCCCTCTAGCCAGGAAGGCCTCTAGGGGGAAGTGACTCATATGCTTCCATATGGTATGAAGAATTTTTCCCACTGTCATACAAACAAAAGAAATATCTACTTCTTCCTGGGCAGCAGATTGATATGAAATGCAACAGAACATTTTTATTGCTAATGTTAAGTGGTGAAAGCTTTTTTTGCCAACATTATTACTCTGACTTACTTTTGCTGATATGTGCTGCTATTTTAAGTAACAATAATTTTATTTAAAAATTAATCTTTGTGGACTGGGGATATGGCCTAGTGGCAAGAGTGCTTGCCTCCTATACATGAGGCCCTGGGTTCAATTCCCCAATACCACATATACAGAAAACGGCCAGAAGTGGCGCTGTGACTCAAGTGGCAGAGTTCTAGCCTTGAGCAAAAAGAAACCAGGGACAGTGCTCAGGCCCTGAGTCCAAGCCCCAGGACTGGCCAAAAAAAAAAAAAAATTAATCTTTGTGGCTCAATCCTCCCGGCGTCAGAGTTCCAAGTGCTTGGAATCTCGCTGCTTGTCGGCCTGTACACGCGTGCGCGGGCATGGCCTCCAACGATTATACCCAGCAAGCAACCCAAAGCTATGGGGCCTACCCTACTCAGCCTGGGCAGGGCTACTCCCAGCAGAGCAATCAGACCTATAGACAGCAGAGTTACAGTGGTTATGGCCAGTCAGCAGACACTTCAGATTATGGTCAGAGCAGGTATGGCTCTTCGTATGGACAGACTCAGAACACAGGCTATGGAACTCAGTCAGCTCCTCAGGGGTATGGCTCCACTGGCGGGTATGGCCAGAGTTCCCAGTCATCTTACGGGCAGCAGTCTTCCTACCCTGGTTATGGCCAGCAGCCAGCTCCCAGCAGCACCTCTGGAAGTGATGGTGGCAGCTCCCAGAGCAGTAGCTATGGACAGGGGGACTAGGGGGCTCTCATATGGGGGGTAACTATGGAGATGATCGTCGTGGTGGCAGAGGAGGCTACGATCAGGGTGGCTACCGAGGCCAAGGCAGAGAACGAGGGGGCTTCCGAGGGGCCCGGGGTGGTGGGGACAGAGGTGGCTTTGGCCCTGGCAGGATGGACTCTAGGGGTGAGCACAGACAGGATCGCAGGGATAGGCCGTATTAGCCAGCTCCTGAAGTTCTGGAACAGCTTTTCTTCCTGTACCCAGTGTTACCTTCGACCTTCGTTCTTTTGTAACCTTCCAACTCGTCAACACCCATGGATTTTTTTGTGTCAGACTGTAATTGTAACCACACCTCTGGATCCCACTAAAAGCTGTTGTTTTAGTTTAAAAAAAATAAATTAAGCTTTGTGATATGATCTGAATAGAAAGTGATAAAACTACCTATTTACATTTAATAAAATAAATGTTAATAAGATGTAACTTCATGCAAGTTTATACTTTATTTGAGCCAAATGAAAATGAGCCAATGAAAAATGAAAAACAAACTCACTCATTTGTGCATACATTATTTTTTTTTTCTTGAGGGGCTAGACTTTTATCTGGAATTAATAGTCTGCTATGTGAATATAACGGAAAAGGATAATTTGACAATAAGAACAATAGAAATCGATGTGTCTTTAGCTATGACATGGTAGTTTTAGTCAAAAGATTTTGAAAAATCACAAAATTTAGTTTAATACAGTCAGATAATAAAGATGGCTTTTCTTAACCAAGAGCATTTAAAATTTTTAAATATATATTTTGTTTTATTTACCTTTACATTTTTAGCTCTAGTGAAGACTAAAAGATAAATTAAAACTATTTCACCATACACAATGATTCATCCTATTTTTTCCTATTGTTGGTTTCTTATGCAGATTTATGTAGGACATAGTAGTTATAACAATCTGGAATGATATTATTAAAAGTATAATCTAGTGACAATGTTGATATTTGTAACAGCTATTCTCTAGTACTCAGCATTGAAATAAGAATTATCATTACAAACTATTCTATTTGAGCACAAACACACAGTTAATTTGTGAAAGTTACTAAATTGAAAAGAGCTTTGAAATAAAAAAAAAATGAACAAGTGTCTTTGATGTTAATGACCAGTAACTCTTCTTCTTTTTCCTTACTCAAGGATAATGATAGTGTCACTTGTATCACTTGAAAGTATGAACAATAATGGCTAGGTAATTACTTGTTTTTCTGCATGCCCATGTTATTACAAATCAGTGAAGTCTACCTAAAACTGTCAGCATTACCTAAAACTGTCAGCATCAAGTTCCATTGATCTCTCAGTCAGTTTCTAAAGGAAGAAAGTTACACAAAGTGCAGTTAATACTAGCAGCTGCAAATAGACTGCCTACAGGTCTGTTTTTGTAAAGAAAAAATTCAATTTATGAAAGCCATAGGCATCCACTTTCAAAAAAAGGAAAAATGACTTCCCTCTACATCTTTGATCTTTTCTGCTGCATCATGTTTTTCCTGAAAGAGTTCCTGTGCTTCTGATTAAAAAAAAGAAAAAAAAAACTTCTACAAAATAATTTCATTTTCCAGCTAGCAAGGTTAAAGTCTTAGAATATTTATTCAACTCATTGTGCAGAAATAAAATGTTAAATTCATATCAGTTTCTAAGATAGCCACTAGATATAAATTAGATGTGATATAATAAAATGTGTATAAAACATGTTATTCACTTTTCAAATTGATAATATCAGTATTTCATTGATTGGTATTCTGAGAACAGTACTTTATGATAGCTCTTGATCACACCACCAAATTATGATTTAACTAGTGCTTTCAGATATTCCCTTGATTTAAACAATCTTCTAAAAATTATTGTTCTCAATCTCTCCTCTTTTCAATGATGGATAATGAAAATTAAATTGCTGATAAGAAAATTGTGTCTACAACAAAATGTACAATTTCTAATGAAATGCTTGCATTTTGAAAGGATGTTTGACAGAGTTTCATATGAGTTGTTAATGGCAGACTGTTTTGTGTGGGAGTCTTTGGAGAAGTAGAAAGTTGGCTTTGCAAGTTAAAGAGTTTAGGCACAAACCAGAAAGAACAAAGTCAGAGGTGAGTGACATTTTATGGGCAGCAAAGGTGGATATGCAAAGACTAGCAGCCAGAAATAGAGAATGTGTGTGTGTGTGTGTGTGTGTGTGTGTGTGTGTGTGTGTGTGTGTGTGTGTTATAGTCCAGGCAGACAGACTAGAACTGTATCACAAAAGCTATCTGTCATCATTCCTATTGCTGAACATTCCTTCATTTTGGGAATACACCAATGAGTGACAAAGTGAACTAACTGCAAGCAAATACTTGGTGGGCTTGGCCTCAAGTCAATAGTAATGTTTATTTTTAAAGCATGAAATGTTCTTTGCTTTCTTGTTACCAAGAAAAGAAAAAGAGGGGCTGGGGATATAGCCTAGTGGCAAGAGTCCCTGCCTCGGATACACGAGGCCCTAGGTTCGATTCCCCAGCACCACATATACAGAAAACGGCCAGAAGCGGCGCTGTGGCTCAAGTGGCGGAGTGCTAGCCTTGGGCGGGAAGAAGCCAGGGACCAGTGCTCAGGCCCTGAGTCCAAGGCCCAGAACTGGCCAAAAAAAAAAAAAAAAAAAAAAAAAGAAAAAAGAAAAAAAAAAAAAGAAAAGAAAAAAATAAATAAACTAAGTGGCACAAGCTGGCTTCGTTTAGAAAACACAAATTATTATTCTACCAAAAAATTTGTCCCATTTCAGTTATATCCTCAAGTAAAGGGAAGTACTTACAGGGCCATAGTTTTTTTTTGGTATAAGCAGTTTATGAACTCCTTTTCCAATCATATTCTCAACAGTGCAGCATACAACATGCTTCTTATGAAAATAAATGATGGGCTAGGACTTTCTGAGCGAAAAACAAATTCACTCTAAACCTGTTTTATATATGTATGTATGTATGTATATATATATATATATATATATATATATAATGTGTATGATGTGTGTGTGTGTGTGTGTGTGTGTGTGTGTGTGTAAGTTCCAAAGTATGGATTACTAGTATGCTTTGGCTAAGAAAATTTCCATACATACACAGGTGTATTGAATATTGCAGAAGTACTGTGGAAACTGTGCTTAGAATATATCTTTTCAAAAATGTTTATCTATATATATATATGGAAATTCTTTTTTTGAATTTTGTTTCCACTTTTCCTTCATATTCATTATTGAATTTGGTTTAGTCTATGTAAAATGTTGGACAATCCAGGAAAATGATAAACATATAATTACTTCCTAGTAATTTTTTAGAGCTAAGAAAAGATATACTTCTCAAAATCTTTGATGTCATTTATCTCTAGACATTCCTAAGTTTAGCCAAACAAATAAATGTCACCAGTTTCGAAAGTAACTGAGTTCTGAAACATATTCATTAGTATTGGAAAATTTTCCTCAGAATTAAAATTGCACTGATTCCTATTTATGTTTGATATGCTGTATGTAAAATAGTAAATAATTTCTCTAACATTTAAATACATGCATAGGATAGAGAAGCGCATATTAAAGAACTATTATTCATTTAAATCGTTTCATATTATACAATAAATTATGAATAAAAAACCATAAATTCCTTCTTTACACAGTATTTTTATTTAGTGTGTGATTAAAATATATTTCCAATGTGATAGGTGCTTTTATGTTATATTGATCAAATCTTGGAAAATGAGAAGACTCTTAATCCTAGAAAAAGAGTAGTAAGGTAGAATGTTTTTTTCTATCACCATCAGAATAACACTTAACACTTAGAAATTGTTGATTTGAAAGTATTCAATCCTAATTTTATATACCACATGTAAGGCTTCGTTGCAATGTTGATAAAGACTAGGCTACCCAAATGGGACTAGACTCTTCATTACATGCCATTCATTCACCTTCTTCTTCCTTCCCCCAACCTGAATAGTGCAGTTAATTTAATAATGCAGTATGTTTAATGTAAAAAGTTGTTTAAAATTCAATTTTATCAGAGTGTTAGTTGTATATGGATTTATTAATTTAATTAAGGAAAAAATAAGATAACACTAATAGCATCAACATAAAATAACATTTATATAGAATAAATAAACATTTACTTAGTTAGTGTATGGTGATAATCAACAATCTAGACAGGAGACAGCACTTAAAAATAATTCACAGAGTGTTTTTTAAAAAAATCAGAATAGGCAGTTATGTTTAGATTTTCATATTTCTTGAATTCATTTCCCTTTACATATTGAAGTTTTTCCATATCTAAGTAAACCATGCATTATATGTATATGCATACAATTATATGGACATTTTATGAATATATGTATTTATGCATTATATATTATAAGCATATATGCATTTTGTAAAATTATACATTATCATTGGCATTTCGATTTGAATGCCATGTTGCATGATGCTCCTAAATTCCCCTTGTTTCTCAGTTTGCCTTTCTTTTTATTTTTCAAACTTATTGCAATGATAGGAGGCTATTTGTACTCAGAATTTGTGATGGGAATTCTTTCCCGTGTTTATGTTTGATTTTTAAATGAGCTACTACATAATGCAGAAGTGATACATAACTTGACATCTTTGTAAATTATTGCCCTACTCTGACCACAATGTTATATAGAGTTTTATTCAAAATAGTAATCTCTTTTACAGGGTTGTCTCATGTACTCTAAATGCTTAGATTTCATTAACATCATAGGTATTCTGAGTTTCATTCAGAATTTTTAATCAAGGTTAACACACCAGACACTGATGTGTCTGGAAAAAGTGCAAGACTGTATTTAGCCCTAGGTAAGTCAGATATCAAACCTCAGGGCTTCTTTGACAATCCCATTTATTTCAAAATAGTCAGGAATTTTCAGGCCAAACAGATACAAATAATTGTCCTTCTTTCATTAGGTTCTCTACATGTCAGTGTGAAAGTGTTGTGTGAAAGTAGAAGTAAAATCAAGGAGAAAGGAGATTCCCAGGTGGAGAAAGTTGTGTTCCCTCCTGCGGAGGTGACCTACTGTCAGATACTCTTAATCAAATCATACTAGAATGACATCAGATGAGCTTCATTCCTCCTGCAACCTGCCAGAGCTACCACTACATGCTTGATTTAGCGATACGGATTTGAGCCAACGGGCCCATGACCAAGCTGCAGAGGAAAAAGGTGATACTGCAATTTAAAAGGAGAAGCAGTTGTGATTTAGGAACACATGAAAAGAATGGTTGGCCCTTGAACCTCAAAGGTTCTTATTCTTGAGATGTTACTAAATCATTAGTATCTACAGTCAGCTTTGGGAACACTTTATTTACAATCCACTGGATCTTACTGAATTGAGCATTCCTCTTTGAATGTATTTTATTTTGAGATGTGGTAAATGATAATCACATAGGTATGAGTAAATTAATGAATCTTTAGGAATTAAACAAATCTAATACATGCAGAGAGAGACAGATCTCTCTCTATATATATACATATATATGTAGAGAGAGAGAGAGAGAGAGAGAGAGAGAGAGAGAGAGAGAGAGAGAGTCAGGGCAGCAATGTGTTGCCTATATAATGAGTCTGATATTCCTGGTCTCAACTGAATCTCCTGCCAAGCAGCTGAGACTACAGGCAAGTGCCAGGCCAGCTTCTTCCAAAATGATTTATATAAAATCATTTACAATATATAGTTTTAAAACATGAATGAAGATTAGGGAAAAATTCCCTTTGTCAAGAGGCCAATAATAGTTTGAATATATTAAGGTTAGGTAAATCAAAATTGAGTCTACTTTTCAGATTTTAAGGTTGAGCTATGAGAAATTGACTCTATTTCAACAGAACGTATAGTCAAAACCAATAATGCCTAGTAAAACTTTCTGCAGTGCTAGAAATAGTTCACTGTCCAATGTCATAGCAAGTAGCCATATATGATTATTGATACACTTAAATTATGAATAATTTAACTTAAGAACTGAATTATTATAATTCATTTTTTAACTATTTATTGTCAAAGTGATGTACAGAGGAGTTAGAGTCTTATATGTATGGCAGTGGGTACATTTCTTTTTTTAATATATATATTTTATTATCAAACTGAATTATAGAGAGGTTACAGTTTCAAACATAAGGCATTGGATATATTTCTTGTACTGTTTGTTACCTCTGCCCTCATTCCCCGCTCCCACCTCCCCCTTTCCCTTTCCCCCCTCCCCCATGAATTGTTCAGTTCATTTACACCAAACAGTTTTGCAAGTATTGCTTTTGTAGTTGTTTATCTTTTTTTACTCTGTGTCTCTCGATTTTGGTATTCCCTTCCAATTTCCTAGTTGTAATACAAGTATACCCAGTTTCCAATATACTCAGATAAGATACAGAGATAATGCAGGTACAACCACACGTAGGTGATACAAGGAGAACATAAATAATAGAGGCTACAGTTACATATGGCATGTTGACAGTAATTACAACTGTGGTATAACAATTGTTTCCATAACATGGAGATCATTTCACTTAGCATTATCTTATGTGTTCATGAGGGTATAGCTATTAGGCTCCTGTGATCCTCTGCTGTGACTTGCCTAAACCGGTGCTAATAATTCCCTATAAGGGAGACCACAGAGTCCATGTTTCTTTGGGTCTGGCTCACTTCACTTAGTATAACTATTTCCAAGTCCTTCCATTTCCTTAGGAATGTGGCAATGTCATTCTTTCTGATAGAGGCATAAAATTCCATTGTGTTTATGTACCACATTTTCCTGATCCATTCGTCTACGGAGGGGCATCTGGGTTGGTTCCAGATTCTAGCTATGACAAATTATCCTGCGATGAACATTGTTGTTCTGGTGGCTTTAGTGTGATTATGTTTGTGGTCTTTTGGATAGATCCCAAAAGTGGGGCTGCTGGGTCATAGGGGAGTTCTATGTTTAGCATTCTGAGGAATCTCCATACTGCTTGCCAGAGTGGCTGAACCTGTTTACACTTCCACCAACAATGAAGTAGGGTTCCCTTTTGGCCACATCCCCTCCAACAGTTGTTATTGTTAGTTTTCTTGATATAGGACATTTTTACTGGGGTGAGATGGAATCTCAATGTTGTTTTGATTTGCAATTCTTTTATGGCCAATGATGTAGAGCACTTTTTCATATGTCTCTTGGCCATTCTCATTTCCTCATCACAGAAGTCTCTTTGTAAGTCTCTAGCCCACTTGATGAGGGGGCTATTGGTTCTTTGCGGATTTGTGTTGGAGGTATGTATTTTTTTTAGTTCTGCATATATTTTAGATATGAAGAGTTTGTCCACTGAAGGGCCAGTAAAGATCTTCTCCCAATCTGTGGGCTTTCTGTTTATCTTGCAAGCTATGTCCTTTACCCTGCACAAGCTCTGCAGTTTGATGTAATCCCATTTGTCCAACCTTTCTTTGATTTGTAGCCTTTCTGGGTCTTTGTTAAGGAAGTTCCTTCCTGTACCAAGGAGCCCAAGTGTTTCTCCTACTCCTTCCTTTAGTGTTTTCAGGATGTCTGTTTTGATTCCCAGGTCTTTAATCCATTTTGAATTGATATTGGTGCAGTGTGATATATAAGGATCTAGTTATAGTTTGTTGCATGTGTTGAACCAGTTTTATCAGCACCATTTGTTAAAGAGGCTATCTTTATTCCAGACTATTGTTTTAGCTCCTTTATCAAAGATTAAGGAGGCATAGTTCTGTGGGTTCATTTCTGGTCCTTCAATTCTGTTCCATTGGTCTTCAGGCCTGTTCTGGTGCCAATGCCAAGCTGTTTTTTTCTTACTCTAGCTTCATAATACAGCTTGAAGTAGGGTATTGTAATTCCTCCAGCACCGTTCTTTCTGCTTAGGATTGTTTTTGCTATTCTACGTCTTTTATTGTGCCATATGAATTTCAGGATTGCTTACTCTATTTCATTAAAAAATGGTGTTGGGATATTAATGGGTATTGCATTGAATTTGTAGATTGCCTTTGGCAATATTGCCATTTTGATTATATTAATCCTCCCAATCCAGGAGCATGGGAGGTTTTTCCATTTCCTTAGTTCTGCCTTAATTTCATTTTTCATGTTTTTAATGTTCTCATCATAGAGGTCTTTCACTTCTTTGGTTAAGGTTATTCCTAGGTATTTTATGTTTTTTGAGGCTATTGCAAAAGGAGTTATTTTCCTGATTTCAGCCTTGGTCTTTGGATCGTTAGCATAGAGAAAGGCCGTTGATTTTTGAGGGTTTATTTTATATCCTGCAACTTTGCCAAAGTTTTAAATCAGCTCTAGTACCTTGGGGTAGAGTCTACGGGGTTCTTTAGGTATAGGATCATGTCATCTGCACAGAGAGAACATTTAACTTCATCTTGTCTTATTTGTATCCCCTTTTTATTTCCTTCTTGCCTAATTGCTCTTGCTAGGAATTCTAGTCCTATGTTGAAGAGAAGGGGAGAGAGTGGACATCCCTGCCTTGTTCCTGATTTTGAAGGGAATGGCTTTAGTTTTTCACTATTTAGAGTTATGCTTGCTGTTGGTTTGTCATAAACTGCCTTGATTATATTCAGGAAAGTTCCCTGGAATCCCAGTTTTTCCAGGGCTTTTAGCATAAATGGGCGCTGGATTTTATCAAACGTTTTCTCCACATCGAGTTCTTTACCTTGCCCCAGTGGAAGTGGTGGATGTGGTGGATTACATTAATTGACGGGTATATTGAACCAACTTTGCATCCCTGGGATGAATCCAGTCTGATCGTGGTGTATGATTTTTTTTTTTGATGACCTGTTGAAATCGATTGGCCAGAATTTTGTTGAGAATTTTTGAGGCTATATTCATCAGGGAAATCGGTCTATAGTTGTTTTTTCGTGATGAGTCCCTGCCTGGTTTTGGGATGAGGGTTATACTGGCTTCATAGAATGTGTCTGGTAGTGAACGTTCTTTCAATTTCATTGAAGAGTTTGAGAAATATTGGTGGGAGTTCTGTTTTGAAGGCCTGTAGAATTCTTGTGAATCTGTCTGGACCTGGGCTTTTCTTGGATGGGAGATCACTTATTGCCGTTTCTATTTCAATACTGGATATAGGTCTGTTTAGAAGGTTTAAATCTTCATGGTTGAGTTTGGGGATATGATTTTTTTGTAGGAAATCATCCATATCTTCCAAGTTCTCGAATTTGTTAGCATACAGGTTTGCAAAATAGTCTCTTATTATGGTCTGAATTTTGGTTGTTTCTGTGGTGATGTTACTTGTTTCATCTCTTATCTTGTTTATTTGAGTGTGCTGCCTTCGTTTTTTGTTCAGGTTTGTTAGGGGTCTGTCTATGTTGTTGATTTTTTCAAAGAACCAATCTTTGTTTTGTTGATTCTTTCGATTTTTTTTTGTCTCTAATTGATTTAATTCTGATTTGATTTTAATTATTTGCTTCTGTCTATCTAGTTGGGATTTGGCTTGTTGTTCTATTTCAAGGAAATTAAGGTGCTTCCTTAAATTATAGAGTTGCTGTCTCCAGTTTGTTGATGTATGCACTCAGAGATATAAATTTTCCTCTGAGTACTTCCTTTGCTGTGTCCCAAAGGGCTGGTACTTTGTATCCTCATCTTGGTTGAGTTCCAAACATTTGAATTTTTGTTTTAATTTCTTCAATGACCCACTGATGGTTCAGCAGTGTGTTCTTTGGTCTCCATGAACTGTAGGATTTTCTGTGGTGGCTATTTGAGTTGAGCTCTAATTTTATTCCATTGTGGTCTGAGAGAATGCAGGGAATGTTTTTGATACTTCTGAATTTGTACATATTTTCTTTGTGCCCTACGATATGCTCTATTTTTGAGAATGTTCCATGTGCCGCTGAGAAGAATGTGTATTCTGTTGTTGCAGGGTGGAATATTCTGTAGATGTCTATTAAGTCTAGTTGGTTTATGCAATTGTTTAGTTCTGTGGTTTCTTTGTTCAATTTTTGGCATGTTGATCTGTCCAGAGGTGATAGTGGAGTGTTAAAGTCCTCAACTATCAATGTGTTTGGGTCTATGTATGTTTTTAGACTCAGTAGTGTTTGTTTGATGAAGTTGGGTGCTCCTGCATTCTATTGTAGATATTTAGGATGGTTATATCTTCCTGTAGGAGAGATCCCTTTATTAGTACGTAGTAACCGTCTTTGTCTCTTCTTACCTTTTTGAATTTGAAGTCAATTTTTTCTGACACTAGGATTGCAACTCCAGCCTGCTTATGGGGGCCATTTGCTAGATAGATTTGATTGGGCCTTTCACTTTTAGAAGATGTTTACTTTTGCTGGATAGATGAGTTTCTTGGAGGCAGCAGAAAGATGGATCTTGATTTTTGATCCAACTTATGAGCCTATGTCATTTGATTGCGAATTAAGTACATTAATTTTGAGAGTTAGATTTGAGAGCTGATAATTTCTTCCTTTCATTATCCCTATCTTGTTAAAGGCTGATTCTTCCCATTTGTTTTTCTGATATTCTGGTTTACTATTTAGGGTTCATTTCTCTGTCTGCTTTGGGATCTTGATTATTTTCCCTGTATAGTACATCTTTGAGGATTTTCTGTAAAGCTGGTTTGGTGGAGATATAGTGATTCAGTTTTTCCTTACAGTGGAAGACTTTTATTTGACCTTCAGCTATGAATGAGAGTTTAGCTGGGTACAGTATTCTTGGTTGGTAGTTATTTTTATTTAGTGTTTGGTATACCTCATTCCAGGCTCTCCTTGCTTTCATGGTCTCTGCTGAGAAGTCTGGGGTAATTCTGATTGCTTTTCCTTTATATGTGATTGTTTTCTTCTCCCTAACAGCTTTAAGGATTCTTTCCTTGGACTCTGTTGATCTAGTTTTGATAACAATGTGTTGGTGGGATGTGCTATTCTGGTCTGGTCGGTTTGGGGTTCTAAATGCTTCTTGTATCTGTATAGGCCTTTCCTTCTGGATATTTGGGGAGTTCTAGGCTAATATTCTGTTAAATAGGTTGCTTATTCCATTAACTTCATTCTCCAGGTTTTTCTCAATACCTATTATCCTTAAATTGGGCTTTCTGATTGTATCTTGAATCTCCTGGAACGATCTGTTTTCTCGATTGGATTGGTTTTATATTGATTTTTGAACTTTCTCCATAGATTCTAGGGAATCTTCCGCTCCTGAGATTCGATCCTCTGCTTCAGTTAGTCAGGACTGTAGGCTAGCTACTTGATTTTGAATCTCTTTTCCTTCTGACTGGTCTTTCCTGATGATTTCCATGTCCTTGCTATAATTATCTCTTAGGTCCTGCATGGACTTCTTTTCTTCAATAATTTGGTTTTGAGTGTTGTCTCTCAAATCTTTTAGCTGGGTAGCTATCTTTTCATTTGACTCTTGAAATTCACTTATCTTTCTATTTGTGGAGGCCATGACATAAAATTCTCCATTAATTTTTGCTTTGCCTCCTCACTCTCTAGAATAATTGACTGAAAAGATCCAAACTTTTCATTTATCATCTTTATCAGTAGACTTTGTAGAGCATTTTAAAGGTTCTCTTCTATGTCTTTGTTTGACTGCTCTGCTTCCTGCTTGTTTTGAGTGAGAGATAAGACTCCATTATTTTCCATCTTTCTTGTGTTTCTTCTGCCCATTTGGATTGGGAATGCCAATCTACAAGCACCTGTGAGCACCATTTAAGACCCAAAGCAGACCTTACCAAGCACTGTTGTGTAAATCTTAGAAGTTCACAATTATATACAGATACATTTTATACCTGTCTATAAAATTAGATTTGGTGTTCCTAAAGAATACAACCAATCCTGAGCCATGTATTCAGTAATTATTTATTTACTGTTACAACCCTATGAGCGATTCTTGTTCTTATATTAAGTTCTTTTTGGACTGGCTTTCTCTATCAATCCCTTTGACTCACTAGGGTTAAGCAGTGATATCCTCCATCTGATAACCAGGAGTCAATGGAATCTGGAGGACCTAGAAGTGAGTCAGGAGGGTAAGTTAGAGGTAATAAAGAGAATAGAGTAAAATGTATGGGGGGGGGGGTGATGATTTTGGTTTAGTTTCAGTGACGTGGAAATGTGGAGGAGAGTAGAATCAGTAGAAATAACAAGGTTAAAATGATAGACAATGGAGTGTTAGCAGAAAAGAGTGGAGGTGTTATTCATAGGAAAGTAATTTTTAAAGAAAGAGAATGCAAAGAGAGAAATAAAGAAAAAATACTGGAAGACAGATGCACATAACATAGAAAAATTATTTAAAAGGAAAAAAAAAAACAGAAAAAAAATGAACAAAGAAAAAAACTTGATAGAACCAACAGGTAAAAATGGAAAACAAAAACAAACCAATGACGTTTCAGAAATGAAAATATAAAAAAAAATAAATAAAAAGAAAGCTTAAAAATTTTTTGAGAAAAAAAAAAAGTCTTCCTTGTTTGGGTGGGCCTTATACAGTCTCTGGTTTCCTTGCGATGGTCTGCAGTCTATTCTGCTGCTTGCCTGGTTTGACTTGCTTTCAGCTTGCAGGAGGTGGATCTGCTTTGACCCTCTTCCCCTGTTAGTGAAATTCTGGGTCTCTGTGGTTCCCACAGCCTGCAGGTAAGACTTGGGTGTCTTCTGTAGGTGGCGGACATGAATAGTCTTGGGAACTGCTTCTCCTCCTGTCTGCTTGGGTCTGCTTCCTTTAACACCTGGCTTTGAATAGCCTGTGGAATCAGCAGGGCGAAGAGCCTCTGGTCTGGTTTACCCAGCTGAGAGTTGCTTGCCTGGGGGAGGTTCCTCCCTCCTGGGAGTGGCGGCCTTCTGGGCAGAGCTGGGTATGTAATTCAGCTCCATTTAGGGCTGGGAATTGGGCTTCTAAACAGGATAGTTTATCTGTCTTGGGAACTGTTTGTTCTCCCATGTGGCTGTTCCGTTCAGCTGGTAGCTGCTCACCGCTTTTGCTTTTAATTTAGGGCAGGCACCTCTACCTGAGCCAAGGCCCAGGACAAGCCCCCCCGCCTGGGTGGGGGTGTTTCTCCTGGGCAGAGCTGGCTCTCACTGGTCATTCCCTCTTGCCCTTCTCAAAGATAGCCACTTTGTCCTCACTTTCCCCAGGTGGGCTTTAGCTCCAGTCTGGTCTGACCCTATGCCAGTGTCAAGGATGGCTCTTTGCTCTGGCAGTGGGAGAAGGACTACCTCCCAAAAGCTGCTCTATGGGCATGAGTAAGAGTGTCTTTCGTGGGTACTCACGCTTTCTCTGCGTTTTCGGCCCATCTGTGCTCAGCCTGCTATCTGTCTGTACCCCCACCATATGGAGGATATCTCCCCAGTCTTAGGTGAGTGCTTTAGCTGCAGGGTGTGTGGGGTGCTGTGCCGGCACCAGCACTGGCATGGCAGTGGGACACCGCCTGGAGCTCAAATCTGTGTTTTCAGACCAGCAAAGTTGATTTTTCCTTCCTGGCCAGAATCCCTGTACTGTCATAACTTACTCTGGCTGTCTTTCTAGAAGTAAAAGTTTCTCTGGGATGGGAAAACTGCGATGTTGGAGGGAGCTCAGCTAGGGCTCTGCTGCTCCTCTGCCATCTTCCCAGAAGTCCCTCGGGTTCATTTCTTATCCAGCTTGTTGCCTCCCCCATTTTTCCCCGTAGTTCTCCCCTCCTCCCATGAATTGGACAATTGGTTTACAGAATATAGTTTTGTAAGTATTACCATTACATTGATTTTTCTTTTATCCATTGTCTCTCCATTTTGATATGTAAAACAATAATTAATTAAATGTATATAGATATTTTGGATTAATGGTAATAATTTTGGCCAACGTAAATCTAACATTTTAACAAAACTTAGTTAAGCGTATACACAGATAGATGTGGAGATAGATAGATATATAGATATTGATATGTAGATTCATATGCTAATTGTGACCATTTTTCTGAAGGTAAAGTAGTATAAAGAATATGCTTATGTATAAGCTAGCCTGGAAGTGGACAATCAGGAAGGTGTACTGAGGAAAGACCATTTAAAATCTGAAAATCAAGTAGGAACTGTGGAGGGATGTGTTAAGAAGAGACTTCTCTGATGAGGAAATGAGAATGGCCAAGAGACATATGAAAAAGGGCTCTACATCACTGGCCATAAAAGAAATGCAAATCAAAACAACATTGAGATTCCATCTCACCCCAGTAAGAATGTCCTATATCAAGAAAACTAACAATAACAATTGGTGGAGGGGATGAGGCCAAAAGGGTACCCTACTTCATTGATGGTGGAAATGTAAACTGCTTCAGATACTCTGGAAAGCTGTATGGAGGTTCCTCAGATGGCTAAACATAGAGCTACCCTATGACCCAACAGCCCTACTTTTGGGTATCTATCCAAAAGACCACAAAAAAATTACACTAAAGCCACCAACACAACAATGTTCATTGCAGCACAATTTGGAACCAACCCAGATGCCCCTCAGTAGACTAATGGATCAGGAAAATGTGGTACATATACACAATGGAATTTTATGCCTCTATCAGAAAGAATGACATTGCCCCATTCATAAGGAAATGGAAGGACTTGGAAAAAAATTATACCAAGTGAAGTGAGCCAGACCCAAAGAAACATGGACTCTATGTTTTCCCTCATAGGGAATAATTAGCACAGGTTTAGGCAAGTCACAGCAGAGCATCACAAGAGCCCAACAGCTATACCCTTATAAACACAGAAGATGATGCTAAGTGAAATGAACTCCATGTTATGGAAACGATTGCTATATCACTGTTGTAACTACTTTCAACGTGCTATGTGTAACCGTAGCTTCTATTATTGATGATCTTCTTGTATCCCTTTCCTGTGGTTGTACCTGCACTATCTCTGTATCTTATATGAGTACATTGGAAACTGTGTATATTGGTATTAGAACTATGAAAGTGAAAGGGAATACCAAAATCGAGAGACACGGGTTAAAAAAGATAAACAACTACAAAAGCAATACTTGCAAAACTGTTTGGTGTAAATGAACTGAACAACTCATGGGGGAGAAAGGGAAAGGGGATGGGGGGTTGGGGGAATGAGGGACGAGGTAACAAACAGTACAAGAAATGTAGCCAATGCCTAACGCATGAAACTCTAACCTCTATTTACATCAGCTTGATAATAAAAATTTTTAAAAAGAAGGAGGAAATAAAAAAGAAGCAAAGTGAGAAGCAGGCAAAATGACTGAGCAGAAGGGTGTGTCTTATATATAGAAGAAAAGTATCAATGAATGAATTACAAACTTATTTGACTATGCACTTTGACTTAATTACTTCAGTAGCTTTACTCAAAGGAAGTGATATAGGCTAAGGTTTTGACAATGTTCAATTCAGATAGAGCTTTATAGATGTTATTGTTGCTGGGTGCTGGTGGCTCATGGCTGCAATCATAGGCTCTCAGGAGAGTGAACCCTGAGGATTGCAGTTCAAAGCCAGATGGGGCAGAGAAGTCCTTCAGACTCTTATGTACAATTAGGCACCAGAAAACCAGAAGTGGAGCTGTGGTTCAAAGTGGCAGAGTGTCAGACTTGACTTAAAGAGCTCAGGGACCACACCTGATCCAAACCCCATGACTGACAAAAAAAAAAAAATTGTTTGGCATTAAATAGCTACTGCATATTTTAAAGTTGGAGAATGATTATATATGTGTTTATTTGAGATCACTATACCTTCACTGGACCAAAGATTTTAGGAAATCATGAATTAGAAGACAAAAATGTGGAGACTGGAAGTTTTCCAGGGAAGACAGAAGAGCAGCTAAAATAGGGGATGGCAATGCAAAAGAAAGAAGTGAAAGCTTTCCTATTTTAAATGGTGTTTTGCTATATTTAAGTAAGTGAATGAAGAAGTTACCATTCAAGAAATCAATGCAATGTAGTCTTGATTGATGTAACCTCTTTTAATATTTTCCTGGATTCTCTCCCTACCAACCCCTCTCAACAATTTTCTTCATTTTATAAGATGTACATTGAATATTATGATTGAATTATTTCACTATCCAGTCTTAATTTGTGTTCCCTCTTCACTTTCAACTCTCCCACACACTTTTTACTTTTTGCTTTTTTTTTTTTTTTTCCAGTCCTGAGGCTTGATCTCAGGTCCTAACTAAGCACACTCCCTGGCTTCTTTTTGCTCAAGGCTAGCACTCTACCACTTGAGCCACAGAGCCACTTCTGGCTTTTTCTATATATGTGGTTCTGAGTAATCGAACCCAGGGCTTCATGTATACGAGCCAAGCACTTTAACACTAGGCCATATTCCCAGCCCTCCCACATACTTTTTAAGCACATTTTCCTGGAAATCACTTTGTTGATCTGCGAGTTTTTCTAAGGAATTACAACATTTGAATTTCCTCTGCAAATACCATACATCAATTAATTCATTTGTGTATACTTTCATGCAACCCTTCATGGGCTCATTTGTGCATTTATAAATTAAGTATAACTTGTACATATGAGACAAAACATGCATCCTTTATTTCTCTGGACCTGATTTACTTAACATATTTTTTCCAGGTCCACCCATTTCTTTTTAAATGATACAATAACATTCTTCCTAAGTGGATTAAAAAAATTCCATGGGGTATATATACAATATTTTCTTGATCCATTCATCCATTGAGAGCATCTGCACTGTTTCCATACTTTGACTTCAGTGAAAAGTGCAATGAAGAACATGGATATGCATGTGGCTTTACTGTAAGCTGGCATAATCTTATGGATATGTGCCCAAGAGTGGTATTATTAATGGATCGTCGGGTAGTTCTAAGTTGAGATTGTTGAGGAATCCCCAATCTGCTTTCCAGAGTGGTTGAACAAGTTTAGGTTCCCACAAACAGTATATTAGGGTTTCCCATATTAATGACGGTATCTGTTACTGTTTGTATTTTGATGAGAGCAATTTTAACCAGGATGAGGTAGAATCTTAGTGCCATATTGATTTTCATTAATTTTATGGCCAACGATGCTGAGCAATTTTTTTTTTTCTGGTCCTGTTGCTTGAACTCTGGAACCTGGGCTTTGTCCCTGAGCTCTGGGTTAAGGCCAGTGCTTTAGCATTTGAGCCACAGAACCACGTCCTGATTTTTCTGAGTAGTATATTAGAGATAAGAATCTCACTGACTTTCCTGCCTGGGATGGCTTTCAACCATGATCCTCAGATCTCAGCCTCCTAAGTAGCCAAGATTACAGGTGAGCCACTGGTGCCTGGCCTTTGAGTATTTCTTTATGTGTATATTGCCCATTCTTTCTTTTTCTTCTGTGAGTCATCATTAGTTTCTTTGTCTATTTAATAATCAAGTTGATGGTTCTTTGAGCTCCTGTATATTCTGGATTTTAGGCTACTCTCTAATATACAGCAGGCAGAGACTCTCCTCCCCATTATATATTTATTTTTCAATACTAAGATTTGAACTCAGAGACTCATGCTTGCAATGGAATTGTTTCAATGTTCTTCCATGAGTCCAAGAATCCTTATATAACTTTATTTTGTAGTAGAGTCTCACTCCCTGCTTGGGGATGCACCAAAAACACAATCTTTCTATCCTAAATGTCCCATGATAATTAGGATGATAAGCACATTCCATCACACCTAACTTCTTCCACTGAGATGGAACATTAAAGCTTTTGTGCCAAAGCTGATCTCAGCCCCTCAACTCTTTAGGGTAACAAGAATTAGCAACTAGAAGTGAATCTTTGGCTCAAGTGGTAGAGCACTAGCTTTCTGCATGAAAAGGCTCAGGGACTGCACCCAGGCCGTGACTTCAAGCCCTGCAACTGACAAAAAGAAGGAGGAAAAGGAGGATTAAAAGAAGGAGGAGGATTAGCCACTAGCAGCATGTTATTTTTTTCAGATGTATTAGAGTTAAATTTATAGAACGTGATGATTTTGGATGGGGCAAATGAAAGGCCAAGTGTCACACCTAACTCTCAACCTAGATACCTAAATGGATAGCAGAGTTATTAACCACTGAAAAAAATGAAACATCTTCCAACTGGGTATAAACACGATCATTGTACTTGTTGACTCAGCAAATTTGCAGTATCTTTATAGTAATTTAAAATGATATTTCTACTTTTATGTATATGTAAGCATAGGCATTTTAAAATGGCATCTAGTTAACAAATATAAACTCAAGGGTCATGGGCATGAAAATTAAAAAGTTTATAGCAAAGTAAGTAGCTTTGCTGTATGAAAGGATAGAGTAAGAAAGGAAAAGGAGCCTAAATCTGAGCCATTCATAATTCCAGTGTTTCACTTACTTTCTGCAATGATTGAATGTTTTAATAAATTCTTATCTCGAAAGGAACTTAACTTGTCTTTAATGATATACATTAAACACCTAACTTTATGAGTTCCATTTATGCATTCGTGTTTAACATAGAGTCTCTTTCCTTATGTGTATGTGAAGTTAGTAACCTCCATTCAAAATTTCTGTTCCTTCAAACTCAATTTAGTTACTTTATTTAAATACATCTATAGACAGATTTTTAAGATATTAAACAGTTTTTTTTGCAAGAAATTTACTTGTTAACTCCATGTGTCTGAAGTTAATTGGATATATTGAAGCACTTTCATTTAAGAAAGTATTTTAAGTAATAGTACTCTGGGAGGTTACAATTACAGAGACAGATTGTGAGTGCAATGCATCTTTATCAATATCACCACTTCCGTTGTTTACCTCTCTTTCCAATTAAATTTCTGTTTTGATATTCCTTTTTATCTTTGTTTCTTAAAAGCACGCTTCTTTTTATTATCTTTAAGTATTTGTACAAAGTAATTGCCATTTAACAAAGCAGTGCATGAATAAAAATATATCTTGATCAATGTTACCCCTCTCAACATTCTGACCCATCCTTTCCCTGTTAACACCATATTCATTATAATTTTGTAGGATATGCATGGGATTGTTGTTTGTATATTTCTCTTTTTCTCCTCTTCATGTCTACTCCTTTCCCCTTGATCCTACCGTCCCTTTTTTTTTTTGGACTCGGGGCCTGAGCACTGTCCCTGGCTTCTTCTCGCTCAAAGCTAGCACTCTGCCACCTGAGCCACAGCGCCCCTTCTGGGCATTTTCCATATATGTGGTGCTGGGGAATCGAACCGAGAGCTTCATGTGTAGGAGGCAAGCACTCTTGCCACTAGGCCATATTCCCAGCCCTTCTACCGTCCCTTTTGAATACCTGACTTCTGGTGTTTGATTTTGCTGAACTTTGATTTCAGCTTTCTAAGGAATTACAATAGTTGAGATCTCCCTTGAATCTATCATATTTTGGTTAATATATTTGTATATACTTGAGACTATACAATGTACTTAAAAGTTTGTAAGCTAAATCTAGCTTATATATAAGAGAAAACATGAATCCTTTATCTCTCTGGGCCTAACATACATAACTTAAAACATTTTTTTCCAAGTCTTTCTATTTCTTTTTTTAAAAATTTTATTATCAAACTAATGTACAGAGACGTTACAGTTTCATGTGTTAGGCATTGAATACATTCCTTGTACTGTTTGTTACCTCATCCCTCATTCCCCCCTCCGCCTCCCTTTCCCCCCATGAGTTGTTCAGTTCATTTACACCAAACAGTTTTTCAAGTATTTCTTTTGTAGTTGTTTGTCTTTTTTTAGCCTGTGTCTCTCGATTTTGGTATTCCCTTTCACTTTCATAGTTCTAATACCAATATACATGGTTTCCAATATATACAGATAATATACAGAGATAGTGTAGGTACAACCACAGGAAAGGGATACAAGAAGATCATCAATAATAGAAGCTACGGTTACACATAGCACGTTGAAAGTAGTTGCAACAGTGATATAACAATCGTTTCCATAACCTAGAGTTCATTTCACTTAGCATCATCTTCTGTGTTCATAAGGGTATAGCTGTTGGGCTCTTGTGATCCTCTGCTGTGACTTGCCTAAACCTGTGCTAATTTTTCCCTATGAGGGAAACCATAGAGTCCATGTTTCTTTGGGTCTGGCTCACTTCACTTAGTACAATTTTTTTCCAAGTCCTTCCATTTCCTTATGAATGTGGCAATGTCATTCTTTCTGATAGAAGCATAAAATTCCATTGTGTATATGTACCACATTTTCCTGATCCATTAGTCTACTGAGGGGCATCTGGGTTGGTTCCAGATTCTAGCTATGACAAATTATGTTGCGATGAAAATTGTTGTGCTGGTGGCTTTAGTGTGAATTTTTTTTGTGGTCTTTTGGATAGATACCCGAAAGTGGGGCTGTTGGGTCATAGGGTAGCTCTATGTTTAGCCTTCTGAGGAATCTCCATACAGCTTTCCAGCGTGTCTGAACCAGTTTACATTTACACCAACAATGAAGTAGGGTACCCTTTTGGCCTCATCCCCTCCACCAATTGTTATTGTTAGTTTTCTTGATATAGGACATTCTTACTGGGTGAGATGGAATCTCAATGTTGTTTTGATTTGCATTTCTTTTATGGCCAGTGATGTAGAGCCCTTTTTCATATGTCTCTTAGACATTCTCATTTCCTCATCAGAGAGGTCTCTTTGTAAGTCTTTAGCCCACTTGATGAGGGGGCTATTGGTTCTTTGTGGTTTTGTTTTGGAGGAATGTATTTTTTTTTAGTTCGGCATATATTTTAGATATGAGGCATTTGTCCATTGTATGGCAGGTAAAGATCTTCTCTCAATCTGTGAGCTTTCTGTTTATCTTGTGAGCTATGTCCTTTACCCTGCAGAAGCTCTGCAGTTTGATGCAGTCCCATTTGTCCAACTTTTCTTTGATATGTAGCCTTTCTGGGTCTTTGTTAAGGAAGTTCCGTCCTGTGCAGATGGTACAATGTCATTCTTTCCAATGGTTGTGTAAATTTCTATTGTGTGTATATATAGCACATTTTCTTAATCCTTCCATCCATTTTGGTGCATCTGGGCTGACTCCATATCTTGGCTATAGAGAATGGTGCTGCAATGAACATGGATGTGCTGGTGGATTTAATGTATGTTTGTTTATAATCCTTTGGATACATGCCCAAGGGTAGAAACGCTGGATCATAAGGTAGTTTTATGTTCAATTGTTTGAGAAAATTCCACATTGCTTTCAAGATTAGTTTGAAAAGTTTCCATCCCTACCAACAGTGTATTAGGGTTGCTTTTGGGGCACATAATATATTATTTAAAAAGAGGAAAGTCTTTTTAAATTAAAAAGTATTTTTAAAATTATTATACATGTATTATTTGTTAGTGTATAATGTTTCTCTTGATCTTCTGTCATCTCTTGAGGGCCACCCTTTTATTTTATTCATTCTTGAAGTCTTTGCATTTGTTCCTCAATATACAAAACATTAATAATTCTTAGTCAATGGGGCTGGGAATATGGCCTAGTGGCAAGAGTGCTTGCCTCATATACATGAGGGCCTGGGTTCGATTCCTCAGCACCACATATGCAGAAAATGGCCAGAAGTGGCGCTGTGGCTCAAGTGGCAGAGTGCTAGCCTTGAGCAAAGAAAAAAAGAAGCCAGGGACAGTGCTCAGGCCCTGAGTTCACGGCCTAGGACTGGCCAAAAATAATAATAATAATATTTCTTAGTCAATAGTTACACTAATGATGACATAATACATGTTCGAGTGCTTTATAAAATTCCTTAGTAATTAGCATTGAGAGGAACCAATATAAAATTATTTATCCAGATATATTATATTTTATTGGTATATGTAATGTAAAACACATTGTAATGAGAAAAGCACAAATTTAAATGTCCTCTTCTCATTCCTATTTACTGTTTAGAGCTTAGTAAACTTAGGTAGATCCAATGAGGTTTTTTCCTAAAGAGAATAAATTTTCAGTAATTAAGGCAAATTTTAGCTAAAATGTGCTGCTTTTCTTGTGGTATTGTCAGATAGATAAGTGACCATTTATTTGTCATGACACATATCCAGTTGTGGTATTACCCCACATACCCCACATACCCCAGTTGGGGTATTAATAATGCTTCTTTAACTCACAAAATTATTGTAGCTTGGACCACAAATTTTATGATCATTTTAATTGTGTTTGCTAGTGTAAATGTGCACAAATAAAGGCCTAAATTGTGCAAAGTAATCCTTTGTATTATAATCATACACAACTCCATGTGCTGTACCAACTCATATAACCACACTCTATCACTTTATTTTTCATTTATGAACACATAATATGATGCTAAGTGAAATGAACTTCAGGTTATGGAAACAAGTGTTATATCATTATTGTAATTATTTTCAACATGCCATGTGAAAACGTACCCTTTTTTTCTCTTTTTTATTTCCTTCCTGTGGTTTTACCCCTGCTATCACTGTGTCTCATCTTAGTACCCTGGATATTGTATATACGTGTATTAGAACTAGGAAAGGGAAAGAGAATACCAAAATCAAGAGACAAAGGATAAAAAGACAAACCATTCCACAAGCAATACTTACAAAATCACTTGGTTAAACCAATTGTGCAACTCATGGGGGAAGAGGGAAAGGGGGAAGTGGGAGGGGGAGGAAATGAGGGAGGAGGTAACTAGTTGCACAAGAAATGTACTCACTGCCATACATATGAAACTGTAACCCTCTATACTTCACTTTGACAATAAAGGTAAAAAAAAAAAAAGTTGTCTTGTATACCTCAGAAAGAATGGAAAAGTACCTGAGGCACCTCAGCTAGAGGTCACAAGCAGATGGCTGATTTGTAAGCAAATCTGTTATGCTGAAGGAATTATAACAACTAAATAATTTATTAACAAAATGGGAGCCTTCCCCTGAGATTATGACAAAAATCACTGGGTTAAATGCATGATAAATTTAGCATTAAACCTTTTACCTAAAGAAGCGAGAGTTTCTTGGCCTCTGCACTGAGCTTTCCTCACTTTCACAGCTGACCTAGAGTGCCAGAGACTATATGTATATAATGGATTTGGGCTTTTGAAATATACTACTTAATTCTGGTATGTGTTAGTAATGCCAAGTACTTATAGTGTACGCTAAAGGAATAAGTATGCTTATTGCATCGTGTATGCTTATTTTATATTTTTATAGTTTATTGCTCAATTAACATAAATATCACTTACCCGAGTTAATACTGTTGTTACTATAAAATTTTCCAGAAGGTTTGTGAATGCACATGAATATTCCCTGATTCTATCAGTTATGAGAACCAGCAGAAGAGTTTTGTTTAGGTAAATAACTCTTTTTTAATTGTGACATATTCATTTTGACATACCCAACTTATTTCTCATGCTGGGAAGTCTAAGAGATTTCTTTTACTTGCACCCTTCACTTGTAAAATACCTGATCCTATAATTATGTATAAGTATTAATTTAATACTCACCTTTAACAGAACATTAATTACTTCTGCTAGTTCTTTCATGGTTCAATATATGTGGTAGAGCTAAGCACATAATGTGCTTTAACAGAATTTGTATTCAAAAGTCATGCTTTTGGACCAATTATCCATGTGTGAAAACTCTTTCTAAGTGGGTTTAATCCAATGATATCCACCTATAAATGAACTTATAAAACTATAGTCTCATGAGCTCCCATTATTACTAAACAACCACACAACTGAAATCTAATACTATTACAGTGAAGGGATTCACAGTCTAAAATGGAGACACTCATGTATTGGGCAGGACACTGGCTTAGTTCTGTTTAGTTTTCCTACTAATATATTTGCTGTAAACTTTCTCATTTTATATTTTTAAAAGCAGGTAAAACAGCACTTTACTCGTGGAACATTTGTCATATTTAATGATAACATATAGAAATAATCTAAAGTATTAAACAGAAAATTTTATGTAGGAAAATGTATTTTATATAAATATTAAATAGAGGGACATATTCAGAAATGTGTTTTATATATTCCTTCTTTCTTAGAAAAAAATGCAATGTTACAGTTGTTTCTTCAGTTGTGTTAAACAAAATTACAGGAGGCAATTTTTGGACTGAGCTCCTGAAATAGGTAGGACCCAAAGACCAGAAAAAAAAATATGGTCATTTGTGCAAAATTCCACATAGTTAAATTGAAACTTTAAAAAATCAGACAGATTCTGAAGCATTTCAGCTTTTTTGAAAATAGAAGATGCTAGGTTATTGAGGTAACAATAAGGAATTCATTTCTGCTTTAACCCTAATAAGAAAGCAACCACAAGTAGATAATGTGCATTTTGTAACTAAGAAACAATTTGTCCACTTGTGTCTCTATTTCCCTCCGAAGATACTGTTGTGCCTTTCTCCTGTGGGAACCCTCATGTTGTTTTTTAGAATGAAGCCTTCCCTGATATTTCAATCACAAGATAAAGTTAACATAAAGGATGGTGGTACTTTTGGCCTTTGGCATTAGTGTCATTTGAGAATGAGTGATCATTATTTTGAAGAAAACAGTTATCATTAATTTGTAAACAGGTGTTTTAGTAATTAATAGTCTGATGTTCGTGATTTTTTAAATTTAAACTAGAGAAATCTTAATAGGATTCTTGCCTTTTTTATTTGCTGAAAGAATTAGAATTATTTTTTCACTGTGAATTAAATATTCATGTACTGACAGTGTATTTTCTTTTGTAGTACTGGGATTTGAACTCAAGGCTTTGCACTTGTTAATCCAGTCCTTCATTACATTGGGTTTTTTGAAATAGAGTCTCACTCATTCCCTGGGCCCAGGCATGGAATGTCAATCTCCTATTTTATACATCTTACCATAACCAGGATGACAGGTTGTAAATCACCACAAGAGGCTTCTCAACTCAGATGAAATGATATAATTTTATCTTGTCTTAGATTGCCTAGAACATCATCTTCGTGATCTCAGCCTCCCATTGCAGCAAAAATGAGAGGCACATACTTCAGCCATATTTATCAATTGAGAAGGGGGTCTTGTGACGTTTTTACCTAGACTGGTAATTGCAATTCTAGAATTGCAATTCTATCAATATCAACCTTCTGAGTAGTTAGGATTAAAGGCCTGAGCCACTGTGCTCAGCTTCGAATTGCATGTTCTATAAGCTAATCAGCACATGTGCAAAGGGTATGATATATATTAAATGAAGGAATTCTGAGATGAATGGAATAAAACTGCTAGTTCTATTTATAGTACTCAAGAAACCCCTCAGAATGTACTTCACAGATTGCTTCTTTATATTACAAAATAAGTACAATTTTACATCTGAAGAAACAAATCTACACATTAAAAATCAATGTTTCTCGTGATGAATACTTGGTACTATTTCTGGGAATACTAGATTTGGGATAACTTATTTAAAATAGTGTACCATATTAACTTTTAAGTAAAATCTAACTATTAATCCATTCAGGAGAAATAATGGACTTCTTGCTTTGGGAATCATCAAAGATACTTAATTTTTAAGTACCTTTATCTTCTACTCTTTTTGCAAAGCCCAGTGTATAAGCTTTCTACTGCTTGAATGGCTTTAGATTTGAAGTCTAAAGGATGGGAAAAAATGAAGAAGAAAGAGGAATGTATAGTCACATTCAGATACAGAAACTACTGAAAAATCCTAAACAAAAAGAATGGATTGAAAAATTCAAGCGTGACTAAAAAGTGCATTCCCCAGTAGTCAGTAGGTTTTGCTTCCTATTTGTCACTGCCACCTTGGAGAGCAGTGAGCATTAATAATGCATGGGTGCTAGGAACATACTAGCAACTAACCTTGCAAAGAAACCAGCTGGGGACCCAGAAGAGCTGTAAAGGGGGAGGGGGTGGATAGGGGAGAGAGAAAAAAGGAAAGTAGCGGGGGGGGGGGGGAGAGAGAGAGACAGAGAGACAGTGAGACAGAGAGACAGAGAGAGACAGAGAGACAGAGAGAGAGAGAGACAGAGAGAGACAGAGAGACTTGTCCATACACTACTGAAGTATCCTGATTATTTGTAGAAAAGATTTGGAGAGTATGTCAGGTGTGCCAGCGACTATGCATCATTGTAAACGAAAGCTAGATATCTTTGGAATGGGGCCATAATTGACTTCATTGATCAAACTCATGTGTTTCCGCTCGCATTAGAGCCCTGTATTACCTATCTCTTGCCAAACATAAAGAAATATCCTCATGGAGACAGAGCATATTTATACATTTAGGCAAATAAGAGGTTTTAGTAAGTTATATGTTTTTTCCTACAGAAGCATAAGCCTGTGTCTTTTCTAGACACGTGCCATATGATTCTCAATCTACTTTAGGATTTAATGTCTCTTGAAAATAGACTGTTGTGATACATGAATGCCAATTTTGATTCCAGAACTCACCATTAAGCAAACAAACACAAGAAAAAAAACCTAAGGAGATACTGGTTTAGAATAGCAATAATTTGCTCAGGTTTCAAATAGAATTCCTTATTATTTTTTTAAAGTTTTTATTATCAAGCTGATGTACAGAGAGGTTACAGTTTCATACGTTAGGCATTGGATACATATCTTGTACTGTTTGTTACCTTGTCCCTCATACCCCCCTCCCCGCTCCCCCTTACCCTTCCCCCCCCCCCCCCGTGAGGTGTTCAGTTCACTTACACCAAACAGTTTTGCAAGTATTGCTTTTGTAGTTGTTTCTCCTTTTTTTACCCGGTGTCTCTCAATTTTGGTATTCCCTTTCAATTTCCCAGTTCTAATACCAGTAAACACGGTTTCCAATATACTCAGATAAGATTACAGAGATAGTGTAGATACAATCACAGGAAGGTGATACAAGAGCATCATCAATAGTAGGAGCTACAGATACATATGGGATGTTGAAAGTAGTTACAACTGTGATATAACAATCATTTCCATAACATGGAGTTCATTTCACTTAGCATCATCTTATGTCATCATAAGGGTATAGCTATTGGGCTCTTGTGATCCTCTGCTGTGACTTGCCTAAACCTGTGCTAATTATTCCCAATAAGGGAGACTGTAGAGTCCATGTTTCTTTATGTCTGGCATTGTATGTATTATTAAATTGCTTTCAGAGCTATATTAAACTGAAAAATAATCTGTTTTTTCTGAAGTACTTAATTGTTTATAAAGATGGCAACATATTATCACTTGGTCCTATCTACCTATTGTGGCCTAAAGTGGGGAATCTCTCTAGAGAAGTTATGTCCTCTTCCCAATCCACTCAAACCCCACTGCCCACTGCCCACTGCATTGCTCCAATATCATGCCTAGCCCACAATGACTTGTCAAGTCACTGAACGATTGTGACAATAGCTACATAATCATGAATCCAGTGAATACATTCATTTACCTTTTAAATTCATAACCTTCAACTCAAACATTAAATTAAATAAGTATATAGGGACTTAAGGAATACTAGTTGAAAACATAGCTGTATTGTATTTTATGATGTACAAAGTTCTAAACATCTTAAATTGCTTTGCTGGTCAGTGTTTACCATAGTTTTATTCCCTTTAATATAAGAAAACATAAGGCATGCTGAATAGTTGGAGGATATTCTACATAGTTTGAAAATTCACAATATGTAAGTTTAAGATCTGAAATGCTCTAATTTCCAAGACATTTTCAGCACCATAATTATGCCACAAGTAGAAAATTTCACAGGAGATTTTATGTAACAGGTTTTAGTCAAAACATAGATGTGTTAAAATTATTGTATGAAATTACCTTTAGCCTCTGTGTAGTCTAGGGATGTATGCAATATAAACATGTTTCATGTCTACACTTGTGTTTATGAAAAAATAATATCTGAAAAATCCTGAAATTTAAAACACTTCTGGTCCCAAACATTATGATAAGAAAAATGCAGTTTTAGTTTTAATGTATTTTACATATCACCAGATAGTTTGCACAATTAGTATGTTACTATAGTTGCTAAATCTGCTCTATAATAATCCCATTACTTTTATGTGTCAAAGTAAGTATATTTTCTTCCAAAATCTATTGGCACCCATTTCATTATCTAGGATTCAATATTTGAAATGTTCTTTTTCTATGAATTATTTATACAAAATGCTGAAACCATCAGTACCTTAATCACAGAGCTCTGTCAAATGCCTCTATTGGAGCAATATACCAAACCCATTATTATTAACTTACTATTTTCTCATCACATTATATTTAATTTTGAAAGAAAAGCTTCCGTTAATAGATAGCTCAATGAAAGTACTTGTTTAAGATGTGAGAAGACTTGCTTTGGCACTCTAACAGGATCCCATGAGTAAGAGAGGAAGATTGTTGAAGAATAGCTTAACTAACCCTTTTTTGTGTTCATTACAACTGTTCTCCTGAGAAAAGAGTAATTTTATCCTATTATTTTCTTAACAGTTTTTCAACTTGAGTAAATTTTTATTGATTCTCTTTAATTATTATTATTATCATTACTATTCCTTTTCTTAATTTCTCATTTGGGAAAACACCCTAGAATAATTTCTTTTTTTTTTTTTTTTTGTGGCCAAGATCCCTTTCAACTCACACTCCCCTCCCATCCCCCTTACTCCTATACAATTCAAGTAGAACCTGCTGAGGTAGTTTTTGAAATCCATGCATGTCGCTTAAAGCATACACATACAATTTATGTGACAGTGTTAAGAAGTGAATGAAGAAATGACATGAAAATTATGTAACTGTTTACTTGCCTTTGATGAGTCACTAAATATTATCTGGTAAATCACAAGTGGAATAGATTTACATTCAGAAATGCACTTAAAAATTTATTATTGAAGTTGAGCAGGTGATACAATCTAGTAATCCTGTAACTTTGGAGGCTAACTCAGTAGGATTGCAAATTTGAGGACAGACTGTGCTATGTAGTGAAGTCCTATCTCAAATGTTAAGCCAAAGAAAGCACAGTGAAAAAAAATTAACATCAATTCTTATGTTGATATAATACATATATAATTGGATAAATATCTGATTATATATTGCATAAGTAAAATATTTCTATATAAAGTATATATTATTTATAACTGAATACCTATATAAATCTATATCATATAAGTAAAAACAATATTTCAAAATAAAAAAACATGGCCTGAAAGTATTAATACCATATTCCATATTGATATGTGATGAGAAATCATAAATAACTAAATTGTTGAGGTTTCACATTCCTTAGAACAATTTTTAAGACATCAGTGATGCCTAACGTGTACCTATAGAAACAAAATACTTCATTAAAAACTATCAACATGTAGCCTAAACTAATCCCTCTAACTTACAAAATAGGAAATGCATTTACTGCAAAAGAAAAGAAAATAACTGCTTTAAGTAACTGACAGTCCTGAAAGTTTTGTTAACATCTTAGAATGATTTGTTGGAAATTCAATCTATGAATGAGAGATTGTAATTAATTGATTTTCCCATATGGGTATAGAAATGTACAGATCCCAGCCTTGTTTTACCAATTAAATGTGTTTAGCAGACATACTGAGACTTATGTTGCTGGGTACTATATATAAATATATAGTTTTGGATTTTTAATGTAATTCTTGTATAATATCTGTTCCATAAATATATATTCCAAATATTAGACTTGGGATACATTGCAATAATTCTTTACACAAGAAACATAAAATTCCAAGGAAATACAAACCAGAAATGTTCAATTAAAAAAGTCATTATGGCAAAGTCATGAACCAAGAGCAAGCCAAAGAATGTTTAATGAATAAAAACCAGAGCTACAATTCTCTCTGTAGTTAAATTCCAGGGTTATCCCCTTTTACTCTATTTACAAAGTGCTACTGTGCAAAAGTCCTGACATGTTTTCATGATCTACTATATTGTGGGTTAATGACTGATGCTTTTTCATTAAAATTTGTTCAAAGGGTAATATTGATAGCCCAAACAATTCTCCACAAGTCTATTAAAATTTGTATTAATTCAACTAGGTAAAAGAATACTCCATTTATTTAGTAATAATCAAACATAAAACATAAACTTTGAACTGAACAAGACAAATGTAGAGTATTGGAAAGGGTTGTGGATAGCAGCTTAAGAAAGCATGGCTGGGTTTTCATCCTGATTGAGAAGAAAACATCTAATAATCAACTTGAAAGTCATGAAAGACTAAATCAGGTTGACAGTGGGTGATGGATTTCTAAACAAATACTGAAGTCATTCTGGGCCCTCCAATAATAGTACCCCTGGAGTCAAGGCTGCCACATATATTGAGGCCATCAGCCAAATACCTCCTGATTGGACAAATATGTGAGAAGTCAGAATAACCAAAATGGGTCTACTTCATTTGATGTCTTTAAAAATCCCCTTTGCCACATGTTTGGATGTGGCTTCAAGACCTAAGTACTTTTCAACACAAAGTGAAGACATTGAGTACATTCATCACTATCTTTTGGAATCTCCAACAGCCACAAAAGTACTAGCCAAGAACTTAATGCACCTTAGAACTTCAATTCTCTAAATAAAGTTGCATTATATTTAGGAAAGCACAAATATTTTATCAGGAAAAACTGTCATCTAACAGAAAGAAAAAGAATATTAGAGATATTGAAAAAAATCTGATAAAAATCTATTACCAAGTAGAAAAGAGAAAACAAAATGTAATTGTAAAGTGTGAAAAACAAACTCACAAAATATGGTGATATCATGTCCAGTTTTTTTCCACAAATAGAAATTAGGGAAAAAGTACAAGAAGATATATGCACTAACAGAATTATGTCTTCTTGACTCAATGAAGATAAAAAGATTTAGAATTATATACATTGTTGAAAATGTTTTAGCACTAAAGATAAACAAAAAAATCCTAGAGACTTGAATAGTACAAACATAATTCTAAAATAAAACCATACAGACATTATAATTTTCCTCTTTACTATACCATTGGGATAGGCGAAATGCTTCCAGTATTTTATATCTACAGAAAGTGTCATTCCAGTAAAATAAAAGTGAACAGATTTTCAAACACAAGGCCAACAAAATCTTGCCTTCCACTATATTTCCCATAAGGAAACATTTGAATATCCACACAAATGAGAATTTAAATCCAAAAAAATAGTGTAGCTAATCTAGAAAACAATAAATACAATTCTGCAAATGTGTTAAGGACAGCATCAGAGTGAAGCTCTGTAACTGATTATAAAGCAGTTTTTCCAAATTGAGATGTGAGGATTATTATCATTAGCAAAAGAGTAATGGTTCCATGAATGAGTGGTTCTGGTGAAAGGCTGGAAAATCTTGGGGCTCTGATAAAGTTAAATGGTTAGATAAAAAGAAATCAGAAATGCTCAGGAAAGCAGATATGCAAAGAAACTATATTTTAAAAAACCGTGGTAAAAATACAAAGCGAGTTAAAATGGCATATACTTTAAAGCAACTAAGAGAGTTAAATGGAATGTATTTTTTCTTCAATATGGAATAAGTTGCATTGTATTATCTTGAAGAAATCACATTGTACATTTAGCAAACAAATAGTTTTAGAACATTATTTCATATATTGTTGGCTCACATTTGCTACTTCATATTACTATCAATATTTCCCCATTTTAGAGTATTCACTGACAAAGTATAGAAAAAAGCCTTGTAATCACAGGATAAAAGCTATGTATTATAGCTTTTTCTACTATCTCTTTTTTTGTTTTTATTTTTATTTTATAAGTAATGTGTTGTCTTAAAGTAGTTGTACAAAGGAGTTGCCAATCCACAAAGCAGTTTATGAATACTGTGCATCTTGACAAAGTCACCCCTTTTAACATTCTCACCCATACCTCCCAACCCACCCCTTCTCTCGCTTTCTTATATTTTTCTTATTTACTGTCAAAGTGATGCACAGAGAAGTTACAGTTTCATACGTTAGGCCTTGGGTACATTTCTTGTGCTGTTTGTTACCTCCTCCCTCATTCCCCTCTCTCCTCCCCTTACCCTCTCTCCCCATGAGTTGCTCAGTGGGTTTACACCAAATGGTTTTGCAAGTATTGCTTTTGTAGTTGTTTGTCTTTTTAACCTTTGTCTACTTAAACAGTATCCTTTGTCTCTTAAACAGTATACATAATACATGTGGGTCCTCAATAAATATTGAAGAATAAGGAAGTGCATGAATTTTGACATCAGAAAAGTATATAACTTGACAAATTATAATCCCAGGAAATAAAGCAAACATATTTTGCTTATATTAAATTTTCAAAATGTAAAGTCAAAAGTTACTACGAAAATCCAAAGAAATATATAGATTTGAACGTAACAAATAAATTAGAATCATCACCAATGGGAAAAGTAAAAATGAAAAAGTCTCTCAAATGAGACAATATGTATAGAAAATTATGAATATTATAAAAATTCATGTCAGTCATTTAGTTAAAATATATTTTCTAGAATGATTATCATAATACAGCATACAAAATATGAAAGTTTCCTCTAAAAGAGTGAAAATAGTAACTATTGAATTATTCTGAGAGAAAGAAGTCTTATACAAGATGCCAATGGAGTCTAGTCCAATTTATCTGCAATTATCAGAGTAAATAAATGCACAGACACCAGACCCAGAAACATAAATTGTAAGTTTCCAGGTGAAGGTAAGGACACTATGGAGTAATTACTTATCAGGCACAAGACTTCATTCTGGGGTATGAAATTTTTTGGACCTTGATAATTCTGGTTTCAAAACCCTGTGGACGTAGTAAACATCACTATGTTTTTTACAATGATTTAACTTATGCTATGTGAATTTCACCTCAATAACTGCTAGAAAATAAATTGGTGGTAAAAAAAAATTAGCCAGAAAGTGAGAGTCTGGAAAATAACTTCATCTGTAAGGTAGTGTATTAACTTACAGTTATATTATTTTGATAAATATTTAATTTTTTAAAAATCACAAAAATTTAGTCCAGATAAAGAGATAAAATTTTGTATTTAAAGACAAGACAGGAAATGGAACAATAGCATGTCCAGTTTATTAGATTGTAAATGGATGCAAATATGCTTACAACATCATCTTTTTATTTTCAGATATTATAAATGGATTTTACCTATTTGCTTCAATTATATGCTAATGGAATTAAATCAATGCATATATATTTCAGATAAGTATAATAAGCAATAATAAATCTATAAAATGAGCATCAAATGTACTTGTTTAATTCACAATAATGCTACTGTAATCTTGCACTCAAAGCTTTGTGTGTTAATTATGAAAGGATATGGATGTGCATTTCCTTTATCTTTGCCTTTTAGTAGTGACTAGGAAATGTCAGCTAATGGGCTTTGTTGTCTGATTAACTGAATTACTATGTTCTCTGCACAGGACTGTGCTCAATCGTCTAAGATATTTGAGAAAATAAACTATTTTTTATATTTCTTTGTTTTTTTTTCTTTTCTTTTTCTTAAAAAAATTCTTTATTGTCAAATTGAAGTACAGAGGGGTTACAGTTTCATATGCAAGGCAGTTAGTACATTTCTTGTACAATTTTGTACAATATTGTACATTTTCCTCACTCCCTCTTTCCCTCTCCTCCCCATGAGTTGCACAGTTGGTTTACACCAAGTAATTTTGTAAGTATTGCTTTTGGAATAGTTTGTCTTTTGATCCTTTATCTCTTGATTTTGGTATTCCCTTTCACTTCTCTAGTTCTAATACCCATATATACAGTTTCTAGGGTACTCAGATGAAATACAGTGATAGTGGGGGTACAACCAGAGGAAGGGGATACAACAGAGTATGAAAAATTGCCAGTGAGAGCAACGAGATTATATCAAAGTTGTAAATTGTTTTTGGCAGTTAAAGCATGACTAAATTTCTAGTTTGCTATTATTTTACTTGTTTTAAAGAAAAAACAAAAAGCAAATTCATTATTAAGCATTTAAATATAAAAACAGTATTATCAGGCTCCCATTCTGTGAAGATAATTATTTGCTTTAAAAAAAGACTTTTCCTTCAAAAATATCATCATTTCAACGTTTGGAAGTCTTACCTAAGTTATCCATAGATGTAGACACATGGACTATCTTTTAAAAAATTATTGTCAAATTTATGTACGGAGAGATTACAGTTTCATATATTAGGCCTTGGGTACATTTCTTGTACTGTTTGTTACCACCTCTCTCATTCCCACTCCCCCTTCCCTCTTTCCCTCTCCTTCCAGGAGTTGTTCAGTTGGTTTACACCAAATGGTTTTGCAAGTATTGCTTTTGGAGTCATTTGTCTTTATATCCTTAGTCTCTCAATTTTTATATTCCCTTTCAATTTCATAGTTCTAATACCAGTATATACAGTATCCAGTGTATTCAGATGAGATACAGTGATAGCACGAGTACAACACAGGAAGGGATACAAGAAGATCATCAACAAAAGAAGCTACAGTTTCACAGGGCATGTTGAAAGTAATTACAACAGTGATATAACACTGGTTTCCATAACATAGAGTTCATTTCACTTAACATCATCTTATGCATTCATAGGGGCATAGCTATTAGGCTCTTGTGATCCTTTGCTGTGACTAGCTTAACCCTGTGGTAATTATTCCCTATGAGGGAGACCATAGGGTCCATGTTTCTTTGGATCTGGCTCACTTCACTTAGTATAATTTTTCCCAAGTCATTCAATTTCTTTACGAATGGGGCAATGTCATTATTTCTGATAGAGGCATAAAATTCCATTCTGTATATGTACCACATTTTTCTGATCCATTCATCTACTGAGAGGCATCTGGGTTTGTTCCATATTTTAGCTATGACAAATTGTGCTGTGATGAACATTGTGCTGGTGGCTTTAATGTGTTCTTGTTTGTGGTCTTTTGGGTAGATGCCTAAAAGTGGGGCTGCTGGGTCATAGGGTAGCTCTATTTTTAGCCTTCTGAGGAATCTCCATACCACTTTCCAGGGTGGCTGAACCAGTTTACATTCCCACCAACAATGAAGTAGGGTTCCCTTTTTGCCACATCCATTCCAACATTTGTTTTTGCTAGTTTTCTTGATAAAGCACATTCTTACTGGGGTGAGATGGAATCTCAATGTTGTTTTGATTTGCATTTCTTTTATGGCCAGTGATGTAGAGCCCTTTTTCATATGTCTCTTTGCCATTCTCATTTCCTCGTCAGAGAAGTCGCTTTTTAAGTCTTTAGCCCACTTGATGAGGGGCTGTTGGTTCTTTTCGATTTTGTTTTGGACGAATTAATTTTTTTCAGTTTTGCATATATTTAGATATGAGGCCTTTGTCCATTGTGTGCCCAGTAAAGTTCTTTTCCCAATCTGTGGCCTTTCTGTTTATCTTGTGAGCTATGTCCTTTGCCCTGCAGAAGCTCTGAAGTTTGATGCAGTTCCATTTGCCCAATCTTTCTTTGATTTACAGCATTTCTGGGTAAATTCTCTCCTAATTTAAGGTGATAGAAGTCTTCTAAATAAACACATTACAAATTGAGATTTGTAACTGAGACTTAATGAATTGGAATGTGGTGGGTAATTACATTCAGCTCAACCTGTGTTGTCAACCTGTGTGGTCAGGGTAGCTAAGCAACACAGCCAACTACCATCCTTGTGAAAGATACTTTTGGCTTCATTTCACATTTTTAAATTTACCATATTTGGAGATCGATTTGTTTCAAAATCCCTTTTGAAACATTATAAATTAAAATCAATTATCCCATTATAGCAAAAAGAATCAAATAAGAATTTTCTTAATAGGACGAATTCCATGATTTAATACATAAATATCATGAATGCTGTTAGGAAGTTCACGAAAAATTCTTATTTCTCAAAGGAGATGAAATCACCTTTGAGACTCTGAAAAATTAAAAAAAAATAATTTTTTTCTTAACTCAAATTGATATCCCTTGTGATTGCTTAGCAAATAGTATGCATTAAAGCATGGAATCATGTACCTTCAGTAAACGGCATTTCTAGGGGAGATTAGACAGTTAACATCTTGTCACAAATCTGACATATCAGAATAGCACTAGGTAGAATGCTTTTTGGAGTAGTTAATTATACTCATAGACCCCGTGTTCCTGTGCAGAACTTGGAAGAATGTTCACTGCCACAAAGCACGTTTACTCCATCAAGTCACACTTGTCCATTTCCACCCACTAATCCTTATTGAGAGAGTTACTCTCATTAAGGTATTGTGCTATTCACACATAACTAATGGCAACAATATGGCTTAAAAAGAGGCAAACACTCAACCAACAAACCATTCAACCAACAAGCCAACAAAACAAACAAACATGATATCTAGAATTGACAGATGTGGAAAGCTGAGTATACAACTCCCTCAATAAATACCTGTGTTCCTGTACTAAATATATGGCCTACCTCCAGTTTGAATCCGACATTTGTAACACCATCCAAAGTGTGAAAAATAACTAGTATGCACACTATCTATGGGTTACATTAACTCACTTAATACACAATCCTATTTCACTGCCATCCTTTCTCAATATACACTGTGAGTGGATATTAGTAAAGATCAGACATTTCTCAGAGCTTACCTAAAGTTATTAATGAAATTTAGCAGGTTACGTATTACTGAGTAGTATCAAGATTTTCTTAAGGAGAATAATCTTTCAATAGGAAAACTAGTGGTTATTCTATAAAAGAAAGTAGAAATTGACCTGGGTTAGTGAAAATAAGGAGTAGGTAAACTTTATGACTGTATTACTATTAAAACCTTCCTTTCATTTGGTATTTTAAAATACTTCTAAAATATACTGTGGCTTCATTTAAACATTAGTACATATATATTTTATATATAGTTACATATACATGTGTACAGTTATATATATATACATAAGTAACTATATATTACATATGTGTAACATATTATATATGTATTTAAATAGAGAGAGAGAGAGAGAGAGAGAATAAGGCTACAACATTAGATGATAAATGCAAAGAATAAGAGAGGGATAGTTGGAACATGATCTCAAGAAAAAGAGACTTCACTTGAGCCACTATTGGATGTTGATGTTTTTGATGGGTCACAGAGCTTGAAAATGTATCTTCATGCCTACTAACTGAGTCTTAATGCCACTACTGTTAAAATTTCTCTATAATATTAGAAATACAAGAACAAAGATCTTCATGCCACATGTGATTACACCAAATATTATAAAAGTAGTTTGAATATTTCTATTAAGGAATTATTGCTAATATGTAGGTATGACCATAACCTTATAAATTGGCATATATATGTATATACCTGTATGGATTCAATATTATTAATATATGCATATAAAATATGCTTTATAAAATATAAAGTATATAATATAGAACATACTTTATACATTATATATGTGTAATGTATTTATATACATATAATGGTATGCATGTATATGTAAATATATATAAGTATATAATTTATAGATAACTTGAGACATATAGAATTTGCCTAAAAATACTATACAAAAGGTAAAGAGTAATGTAGATGAGGCAATATTATTCATAACAAAATAGTATTATTAAGCCCATATAGCAGGCACATAGGTGTTCACTATCCGATTGTAGTTTTGCATGTGTTCAAACATATTTTTTATTTTTTTTTAATATTTATTGTCAAACTGATATACAGAGTGGTTACAGTTTCATACGATAGGCATTGGTTACATTTCTTGTACTGTTTGTTACTTCCTCCCTCATTCCCCCCTCCCCCTTTCCCTTTCCCCCCATGAGTTGTTCAGTAGATTTACACTAAACAGTTTTGCAAGTATTGCTTTTAGAATTGTTTGTCCTTTTTACCCTACATCACTCGATTTTGGTAATCCCTTTCAGTTTCCTAGTTCTAATACCTGTATACACAGTTTCCAATGTACTCAGATAAGGGGATACAAGAGTATCATCAATAATAGAAGCTACGGTTTCACATGGCATGTAGCAAGTAATTACAACAGTGATTTAACAGTCATTTCCATAACATTTTTAATGTCCATGATCATGATTTAATTTCCCTGGTTTTATTTTTGAAAGTGCTCAATGTTTTCCTTAAAATAATATCTTATAGAGTAGGAGACTGCTGCCTCTAAGAAACTCTATGATTTCCCATGTGAATTTTTCATTGTTCTGCGGTGTGTTTTTTTCTGAATTATTATTTATTTATTGTCAAAGTGATGCACAGAAGGGTTACAGTTTCAAACTTAAGGCAGTGGGTACATTTCTTGTACAATTTGTTACCTTCTCCCTCATTCCCCCCCCCTTCCCCATTTCCCTCTCCCCCCAAGAGTTGTTCATTGGTTTACACCAAATGGTCTTTTAAGTATTGCTTTTGGAATCATTTGTCTTTTTATCCTTTGTCTCTCGAATTTGATATTCTCTTTCCCTTCTCTAGTTCTAATACCATTATATACAGTATCCAGGGTACTCAGATGAGATACAGTGACAGAGCAGGAACAACTACAGGAAGAGGATACAAAAGGATCATCATCATCAACAACAACAAAAAAAGCTAAGGTTTCACATGGCATGTTGAAAATAATTACAACGTTGATATAACACTTGTTTCAATAAAATGGAGTTGATTTCACTTAGCATCATCTTATGTGTTCATAAGGGCATAGCTATTGGCCTATTGTGATCTTCTGCTGTGACTAACCTAAACCTGTACTAATTATTCCCTATGATGGAAACCACAGAGTCCATGTATCTTTGAGTCTGGCTCACTTCACTTGGTATGATTTTTTCCAAGACTTTCCATTTCCTTACGAATGAGGCAATGCCATTTTTTTCTGATAGAGGCATAAAATTTCATTTTGTAAATGTACCACATTTTCCAGATCCATTTGTGTACTGAAGGGCATTTAGGTTGGTTCCATATTTTAGCTATGACAAATTGTGCTATGATGAACATTGTCGTGCTGGTGGATTTAGTGTGTTCTTGTTTGTAATCTTTTGGGTAGATGCCCAAGAGTGGGGCTTCTGGGTGGTAGGGGAATTTTATGTTTAGCCTTCTGAGGAATCTCCATACCACTTTCCAGAGTGGCTGAACAAGTTTCCATTCCCACCAACAATGTAGCAGGGTTTCCTTTTGACCACATCCGCTCCAACATTTCTTATTATTAGCTTTACAGAAAGTGAGAAATTTGAAAGTTTCCCTTGTTGCTGTATTACCCATATTTTCAAAGGAGTTATGTTAAATTCCAGCATTTCTGTCTACTAAAGGAAATGACCAGGTCATGGGCTCTCAGGTGGTTTTGTAGAGAGTTTATAAGAATAGTCATGCCTGGCTGGGAATATGGCCTAGTGGCAAGAGTGCTTGCTTTGTATACATGAAGCCCTGGGTTCGATTCCCAAGTACCACATATATAGAAAATGGTGAGAAGTGGCGCTGTAGCTCAAGTGGCAGAGTGCTAGCTAGCCTTGAGCAAAATGAAGCCAGGTACAGTGCTCAGGCCCTGAGTCCAAGGGCCAGGACTGGCCAAAAAAAAAAAAAAAGAATAGTCATGCCTTAGCCAATATGTAAGGAAGGTGGGATGGGGAAGCCTGATTTTGTTAGAAGCAGTAGAGTGAGGAGGGCTGTTTAGATTGATTTACTCTTGTTTGTATTTCTTTTCTGTGTGAATGAAGTAAAACCTGACACCTGCTGTTGGGGAACAACAAAGGAAGGAAGTCAAATAATATGTTCGCTTTAGTTCTGTAGGGGAGATAATACCCAACAATCATCATACTTCCCACTAGTGACATAAAAATAAATTAGAAACTTTACCAGAAATGCCATTAATTCAGAGCTTCCCCATCCATTTTGATAGACAACCATTTCCTGATACTTTGGTTGGGATAGGTTATGATTCTACATGTACTACGGTTTTGTTCTAAAATAATTGTTATCTTTGGTTCATTTTCAGTTTCCATTTCAGTTTTATTTATTCATTTTCAGATTACATTCAGGTTTATTTATTCATTTCCCATGATACATAATTAGGTGTAGGGCTTAACATCCAGTTTCAAACTATTTTATACCTTCAGTTAATCTAAGCGTTTATTCTTAATATATTTTCTTTCAAAAATGTTATAACTTAAAAAGTATAAATTTTACCCAAAAAGGAAAATACCAATAATCCTTTATTTTTCATTTTTAAAGATTGTATTCATATATATATATATATATATCCCGTCAAAAAAATCTTTAAACTACACATAGTTACTATTTTTCATGGTACTCCAAAGGAAATGTGAATTTCACTTTGAAATACCATTGATAGCTTTAAGTTTTTTACTTCACTCCAGGCTGATGTACACATTTAAACATTTTGATGTCACACAAATAAGACACAGGAGTGATTTTCTTTTTTTGTAGCAAGTAAGGATTCATTAAAACAACTGGGCAGTGTTCTCCTGTTATCTTCATTTTGCAAATTATTTTTGCTCCTCCATTTCTGACAGATTTATATTATTCACTGCAATACTAACTATATTATTTGTCATTAAATTTTAATTACAATTGATATAATTTTGAAGAATGTCTGATATTTAATTGTTAAATTTAGTTTTCTTTACTGTTTTATAATTAATAATCAATCTAATTTTATCTCACAATTCTGTAAATATCTTCAAAACTGAATGATCCTATGCTGGAGTGAAGTTGGGCATTTATTAACAAATTATGTAATACTTTTTATGTTATTTGTTGATTGGAAGTAATTAATATTGAGTGAGTTCGTAGAATTAATTAATTAATTAATGTATTTATTTTTTCCTATCCTGGGGCTTGACCTCAGGGCTTGAGCTCTGTCCTTGGCTTCTTTTTGCTCAACACTAGCACTCTACTGCTTGATCTCCAGCACCACTTTTGGCTTTTTCTATAGATATGGTGCTGAGGAATTGAACCCAGGGCTTCATGTATAAGTGACAAGCACTCTACCACTAGGCCATATTCCCAGCCCCCTAGAATTTATTATTATAATAAAAAGTTTGACCAAACATTGGGCATTAGTGGCTGAGGTTGGCAACTTTAGTACTCAGAAAGACTGAGATCTAAAGATTGGGCTTCAAAACCATTCCATGCAGCAAAAGCATGGAAACTATTAGCCTCAATTAACCAGCAAATACCTGAAGTGGAATTATGGCTCAAGTAGCAGAGAATCAGCTATCAGAGTGAAAATGTAAGAGACAATGCCCATGCACTGAGTTCAATTCCTATAATAATCATAACCATAATCATAATAATCTGAGAACACATTGAACATTATTGAACCTCAGGTCTTAGCCCATAAATGGCATCATTATACAAATATATGAGATAGTAAGACATAACAGAATTTTGCATATGAAATGCCTCATGTATAGCCTAGCATGATGATAATATTCAATAAACATCACAAAATATATGTTTCCTTGCCTCCTCAATTTTTATTATTTGCTAGTAGCAATCCTTTCAGAAAATGAAGCAAGGATTTAAATGAGTTACCAACAGCTTGTTCTTTTTTCTTTTTCTAGAATGTTTTTCAATTTAATAAAATTATAAACCTTAAAGTCTAAAGCAGGTATGGAACATTTTTCTCTAAATTGGATTAATTAAATCTTGTTATTTTAAACTTTGTAGTTATCTTCACAAAATCTGGATTTGGAAAACTATGCTTGTGGTTTTTAAATCTTTGATGATTTCCTTCACTAAATGCGGGTGGCCTCAGCTTAAAGACTTATAAAGGGAAGTGGGAGACATGATCCTGAGTATATTTCAAGGAGTTTAAATAGGAATATCCAATTAATTAACATCTGCATTCATTTATGCCTAGCTTTACATTGGATGGATTCTATAGTCTATATCCAGCCATGGTTCAGAGCTCCTGTCTCTTGCTAACTGGAAAAATATATGTAAAATGATCACCACAAAAAAGATTGTTCCCATTACCTCCAAAGAAAACCTCTGACTTCTTTAATGTTAAACAATTGAGATTTACTTCATTGGCACTGTGAACACTGTGAATAACTAATGGGAAGGAAGGTCAATGAATAAACACTACAAAAATTTTAAGTTAGTATTTTGATATTCCAACACTGTTATATGATATGTATAACCTGATGAATGTGCTCAAGGAGAAAAAATTCAAATTAATAACCTCACTACTTTTTTTTTCCTATTTGAATGATGCTATGATGTGGCCACTGAATAAAATTAGTCACATTTGAGAGAAATGTGGCCTTGGGGCTTCTTTTATTACTATATGGAAATGTCATAATTTAATATCGTATTAATTACCTCTTGTGATATTTTTTCCCAGTCTTTTTACACAGACCTAAATTGAAATAGATTACTTCTTTTTCTTATTTGTTTCTCAGAAAGTCTATTTAAATCTGATCCAGGTATGAGATGAAAGGGCTTAGCTTTCGCTTTGATTCTCTATAAGGAATGTATTATTCCAGGAACTTTCTAGGCTTACCTTTTGCTGGTTAATAACATCACATTTTATTAAAGATCTGTGAAATGTTCCCCGAGATGTTACTTAGCCTGTTCTTTAGACAGTAAGTTCTGCAAAATCTTCTTGGCTTTGTGTAGGTGATAACAGAAAGCAAGAATAATGAGATAAAACCTCTTCGTTCAGGTTTTTAATTGAGGAGCAAATTATTGCATAGTTTCTCATTAGTTATTCCCATGGATTCTAATGACAATGCGCCAACTTTCACACTTTAAACAGGTTAATTAATCAGGTAGTAATGAAGTTGGGTGATACCTGAGTGTTGGTGTGCCAAATAATCACAGTTCCTAATAATGTGCTTAAATGTCTGTAAACCTGAGAGGAAAAGTTGAAATTCAGATTTTCTGAGTTTCACATAAATAAACATGTGCTAGCTAATAGGGAAACTAATTTCAATTTATTACCCTAGGTACAATTTTTAATTGTTTGATATATAAAATAAATATGCATGTGGGATACCATATTTGTACTTAATGCATCTTGACTTTCCTTTTGATTCATGGCTATGATCTTGTTTCATCTTTCATTTTGTACAATTTTTACCTGGTTTTGCAAAGCTATAAAGCCTTATTTTAGAATACATAAATCAGTTGTTGTTTTAATTAGGAAATCATGTAAGAATGCAAATTTAAATAAAATCCAACAAGATAGCCTTGCTCTAAGAGTCATCCTGAGGAATCTGAGCTTCTGTCCTGAGGAAGCGGAGATGCTAAATATTCACTTTTTGTAATCACGAGTAAGATAACATTATTTCTATTTCCTACAGTGATAATATAGATAAGTAGGTAAGTGAACAAGAGCCTCAGGATATAAGCCATTGTGTCTTTTCTTGCCATTAAGTGTTTTACCTTTGTGAAATCATTAATAAATATAGAAAGGAATCAAAATATTGCTGCTCAAATGTGGCATGTGGCCATCACCACCTTAGTAAAGTGAAATGCACTTCTACAATGATGCTCTACCATAGTCAGTGAGGAGGTTTTAATAATACTTCTCCTAGAATGGAGACCATACAGTCATCCCATAAAGCTAGGGCATTAAGGTTAGGGGCAGGCTGGCACTAAGGGATATAAAAGATAGGATTCAATGCTCCCACTGACAAATTATTATGATGGAAACTTCTGACTACATTTCTACAATTGCAAAACTGTGAACTCCAAAAATTCAACCGGACTTTCCTTACAGTCACTTTCATCTGCAAGCTGACATTGGGTATGTTATTTTCTGTATCTTCACTTCAATTTTTAAGTGAAGTACATATCAGAATTTTCTCCTGAATCTATCTACACATGTCTATATAAAGTCATGTGGAGAGGTTTATATCCATGTTAAATTTGACATACATAAATATATATTTAGGCATATATACTTACCTATACTAAGTTAGTTGAGATGTTTATAGTTTGCTTTTGATTGTGGGTTTATTTTGTGTAAGGAGTGAGTTTTCATTGTTTGGAGCATAGCTAAACAAAATTCAAAACTCATTGTCTTTTCTGGATATTTGTGTCCCTCAAGCATGCAATGTCCAACCTAGCAATATACCTTTGGCTAGGGTTCAAATGGATAATCCACCTTGCAAGAGATAACATAAGATAATTAATTCACATTTTCAAAAGTTTTAGCAGAAGAAATTTACTGAATTAATATATGATTAGTGGAGGTCCTTAAGGATTACGAATGTGAAATAATTCATATTCACGGGCCTCAGGATTTCAAAATACTCCTATGATTAAAAAAGTGAATGGGGGAGATAGATAGTTTTATTGTATTTGAGTTTGTTAAATCAAAGTTTTCTAGACCATATGTGATCTAACAATTAGATTTTAGTCTACTACAATATAAGGAATTATGCCTCAGCTACCAAGGTATCTACAGAGAAATCTTATTTAAACATTACAATGACAAGCAATGATTGTTAGTCATAATTTATTAATGAATAACTCAATAATATCCATTCATGGAGGGTTAAATGAGAGAAAAATAATCTTTCATGACATTCAAAATGCAAATATTGTACACTTTACTTCCTTCACAAGACAGAGAATGGATAGACACAAACCTCAAAATGCCCTTAAAGCTTTTGTTTATAAATGACATGGTTTTGCTAAATTGTTGAAAAGGGGGGGGTGGGGGATACAGAAACGTGTATATCATTAGCACAACTGCATTCTATTATTTTCTTTTGCAAAATAAATTACATAAATGGGGTTTGCATTGTTTGCTATACTTCACACAGTGATTGGGATAATTAAGTTTCAAGAACTGAGATGCTTTAAAACACATTTAATTCAGTAAAATTGGTAAGGAAGCTACTGCAATTTAAAAAAAAAATAAACAAAAAAGGACAAAAGTTGCCTGTGTCTTACTGGGTAATTTGGAGTGAATTTAGACTATGGCATTAGAAGTACAAAAGGTAACTAAAAATGCCATTAAATGAAATGTTCCAAGTCCAAGCAATTTCCTTCTTCACAGAAAGTAAAATGCAAACAGAGATTACTACAACCCTGCTGTGTTTAATTTAAGTGTATGTAAGCCTTTTACTCACAGTCATTCTGTTTGGAGATAATCACAGAGATCCACAGTGGTCAGGAGTGCAAACTAGGGGTTGTCAAAGTTGCTAATGCTTTTCTTCCACCTTTCTATTTCAGCCATGGTTAATATGAGGCACGTTTGGCCCATTCATCTTACGGGATTGGAATCTTCAATTTCTGCCTTTGTCAATTTGTTTTTTCTTGCCTCCAGGCCACTAGCACTCATACACAGTTCTGTGTGCAATTGCATACTCAACATGCCAGTGTGACATTTTGGTCATGTATAAAAGGGAAAAAAAATTCTCTATTACCATGTAACTGTGAATTGCTTATGTATGGCTTATTCAGCAGAAAATCTTGAGTACTAAAACCTCCAACTATAAAATTAACAGGTTTGCAGTATTCAATTTGCTTAACTACTTTGTTCAGAATCCATTTTGAAAGCCAAGTACAATTTTTGTCATGTTTTGCGGAAGTAAAGAATATGTAGAATTTCCATACCACTTTCCAGAGTGGCTGAATCAGTTTACATTCCCACCAACAATGAAGTAGGGTTCCCTTTTGGCCACATCCACTCCAACATTTGCAACTGTTAGTTTTCTTGATAAAAGACATTCTTACTGGGGTGAGGTGGAATCTCAATGTTGTTTTGATTTGCATTTCTTTTATGGCCAGTGAAGTAGAGCACTTTTTCATATGTCTCTTGGCCATTCTCATTTCCTCATCAGAGAAATCTCATTTTAAGACTTTAGGCCACTTGTTGAGCGGCTGTTGGTTCTTTGTGTTTTGTTATGGAGGAATTAATAATTTTTTTTAGTTCTGCATATATTTTAGATATGAGGCCTTTGTCCTTTGTATGGCTGGTAAAGGCTAAACATAGAGCTGTCCTTTGATCTAGCAGTCCCACTTTTGGTTATCTACCCAAAAGACCACAAACAAGAACACACTAAAGCCACCAGCACAACAATGTTCATCATAGCACAATTTGTCATAGCTAAAATATGGAACCAACCCAGATGCCCCTCAGTAGACGAATGGATCAGGAAAATGTGGTACAGATATACAATGGAATTTTATGCTTCCATCAGCAAGAATGGCATTGCCCCATTCAAATCATATGGAAGGACTTGGAAAAAAATTATACTAAGTGAAGTGAGCAAGACCCAAAGAAACATGGACTCTACTGTTTCCTCATAGGGAATAATAAGCACAGGTACAGGGTAGTCACAGCTGAGGATCACAAGAGCTTAATATCTTTGCCCCTATGAATGCATAAGATGATGCTAAGCGAAATGAACTCCATGTTATGGAAACAACAGTTATATCACTATTGTAATTACTTTCAACATGCCCTGTGAAACCATAGCTTCTTTTGTTGATGATCCTCTTGTATCCCCTTCCTGCGGTTGTACCCACGCTGTCACTGTATCTCATCTGAATACACTGGATACTGTATATATCGGTATTAGAACTAGAGAAGTGAAAGGGAATATCAAAATTGAGAGCCAAAGGATATAATGGCAAATGACTCCCAAAGCAATACTTGAAAAACCATTTGGTGTAAACCAAATGAACAACTCATGGGAAGAGAGGGAAAGGGGAATGAAGGGGGGAATGAGGGAGGAGGTAACAAACAGTACAAGAAATGTACCCAAGATGGATCATGGGAGAAGACGGCGGAGGAGCGGCTGTGCCCTGCAGAGCTCCCTCTGATATCGTAGTTTTCTCACCTCATAGAAACTGTTTCTCCGAGAAAGACAGCCAAAGTAACTTCTAACAGTACAGGGATTCTCTACAGGAAGGAAAAATCGACTTTGCTGGTCTGAAAACACAGTTTTGAGCTCCAGGCGGCGTCCCGCCGCGGCGCCAGCGCTGGCTCCGGCACAGTGCCGGGCACAGCCCCCAGCACTCCACGCAGCTAAAGCGAGAAATACTCCAGACGGCAGCCGAGCACGGAGGACCTGACATCGCAGAGACCGCATGACATGATCCTATACCTAAAGAATCCCATAGACTCTACCCCCAAGCTACTAGAGCTGATACAAAACTTTGGCAAAGTCGCAGGATATAAAATAAACCTTCAAAAATCAACGGCCTTTCTCTATGCTAACAACCCGAAGACCGAGGCTGAAATCAGGAAAGCAACTCCTTTTGCAATAGCCCCCAAAAACATAAAATACCTAGGAATAACCTTAACCAAAGAAGTGAAAGACCTCTTTGAAGAGAACTTTAAAAGCTTGAAAAATGAAATTAAGTCAGAACTAAGAAAATGGAAAAACCTCCCATGCTCCTGGATTGGGAGGATTAATATAATCAAAATGGCAATATTGCCAAAGGCTATCTACAAATTCAATGCAATACCCATTAATATCCCAACACCATTCTTTAATGAAATAGAGGAAGCAATCCAGAAATTCATATGGAACAATAAAAGACCTAGAATAGCAAAAACACTCCTAAGCAGAAAGAACAGTGCTGGAGGAATTACAATACCCAACTTCAAGCTGTATTATAAAGCTATAGTAATAAAAACAGCTTGGTATTGGCACCGGAACAGGCCTGAAGACCAATGGAACAGAATTGAAGACCCAGAATTAAACCCACAGAACTATGCCTACTTAATCTTTGATAAAGGAGCTAAAACAATAGTATGGAAGAAAGATAGCCTCTTTAACAAGTGGTGCTGGCAAAACTGGCTCAACACATGCAACAAACTAAAACTAGATCCTTATATATCACCCTGCACCAAAATCAATTCCAAATGGATTAAAGACCTTGAAATCAAAACAGGCACCCTGAAGACACTAAAGGAAGGAGTAGGAGAAACACTTGGGCTCCTTGGCACAGGACAGAACTTCCTTAACAAAGACCCTGAAAGGCTACAAATCAAAGAAAGGTTGGACAAATGGGATTGCATCAAACTCCAGAGCTTCTGCACGGCAAAGGACATAGCTCTCAAGATAAACAGAAAGCCCACAGACTGGGAGAAAATCTTTACCGGACATTCAACAGACAAAGGCCTCATCTCTAAAATATATGCAGAACTAAAAAAATTACCTTCTTCCAAAACAAAACTGCAAAGAACCAACAGCCCCCTCATCAAGTGGGCTAAAGACTTACAAAGAAACTTCTCTGATGAGGAAATGAGAATGGCCAATAGACATATGAAAAAATGCTCTACATCACTGGCCATAAAGGAAATGCAAATCAAAACAACATTGAGATTCCATCTCACCCCAGCAAGAATGTCATATATCAAGAAAACTAATAATAACAATTGTTGGAGGGGATGTGGCCAAAAGGGAACCCTACTTCATTGTTGGTGGGAATGTAAACTGGTTCAGCCACTCTGGCAAGCAGTATGGAGATTCCTCAGAAGGCTCAATATAGAACTCCCCTATGACCCAGCAGCCCCACTGTTGGGTATCTATCCAAAAGACCACAAACAAAATCACAGTAATGCCACCAGCACAACAATGTTCATCGCAGCACAATTTGTCATAGCGAGAAGCTGGAACCAACCCAGATGCCCCTCCATAGATGAATGGATCAGGAAAATGTGGTACATTTACACAATGGAATTTTATGCCTCTATCAGAAAGAATGACATTGTTCCATTTGTAAGGAAATGGAAGGACTTGGAAAAAGTTATACTAAGTGAAGTGAGCCAGACCCAAAGAAACATGGACTCTATGGCCTCCCTTATTGGGAATAATTAGTACAGGTTTAGGCAAGCCATAGCAGAGCATCACAAGGCCCAATAGCTATACCCTTAGGAACACATAAGATGATGCTAAGTGAAATGAACTCCATGATATGGAAACAAGTGATATATCACAGTTATAACTACTTTCAACGTCCTATGTGAATGTGTAGTTTCTATTATTGATGATGTTTTGTATCACCTTCCTATGTTTGTACCTACACTATCTCTGTAATCTTATCTGAGTATATTGGAAACCGTGTTTACTGGTATTGGAAGTAGGAAATTCAAAGGGAATACCAAATTCGAGAGACACGGGGTAAAAAAAGAGAAATAACTACAAAAGCAATACTTGCAAAACTGTTTGGTGTAAGTGAACTGAACAACTGGGCGGGGGGGAGGGAAGGGGGGGAGGGAGGGGGGCATGAGGGACAAGGCAACAAACAGTACAAGAAATGTATCCAACGCCCAACGTATGATACTGTAACCTCTCTGTACGTCAGTTTGAAAATAAAAATTTGAGAAAAAAAAAAAAAAAAAACTCCTTCACCACACTGGAGAAAAAAAAAAAAAAAAAAAAAAAATAAATGGCAGCTATGACTACATAACCAGTTTCAGAAAGAAGATGATAATTGTTATGAAAATTCCTTCCTTATTTTTCTATGAATATATTTATGTAAATACAAATATAAATAAGTATATAGTAAGCACACAAAAAAAAAAAAAAAAAAAGAAATGTACCCAAGCCCTAATGTATGAAACTGTAACCTCTCTGCACATTACTTTGACAATAAATAAGTATATTTAAAAAAAGATGTAGACTAAACTCATATAAATACATAGAAAACTGAAAAATAAGCAATAGATGTGTTAGTAAAACTATATTTCATAGAAATACTCACTTTTTAGGTTTAATATTTATTTCATAGTTTGAGATGGGAATAACTTGAAAATCAGAATATGACCTCTGTAGGAAAATGTTAACATTATTTGTCATTTCATTTTTAATTCCTACTTATTAGTATTTCATAGGAAGGGGAAAAAGCCTAACAAAATATGATGATTAGGCTATGGTTTTTTTACAAGGCAGTATTTTAATATTTTTATTTTTATTGCAAATAAAGAGAATCTAGATGTAGGTAGGGGGAGTGGGCATGTATCAATTGGGAAGGAAGATCTTTCTTTTTTCTTTTTTAGATTTATTGGTCAAATTGATGTACAGAGAGGTTACAGTTTCATACATTAGGCATTGGATACATTTCTTATACTGTTTATTACCTCCTCCCTCCTTACCCCTTGTCCCCCTTTCCCTCTCCTCCCATGAGTTGTTCAGTTGGTTTACACCAATCAGTTTTGCAAGTATTGCTTTTGTAGTTGTTTGTCTTTTTATCCTGTGTCTCTCGATTTTGGTGTTCCCTTTCACTTTCCTAGTTCTAATACCAGTATATACAATTTCCAATGTACTCAGGAAAGATACAGTGATAGTACAGGTACAACCACAGGAAGGGGATACAAGAGGATCATCAACAATATAAGCTCCGGTTTCACTTGGCATGTTGAAAGTAATTACAACAGTGATATAACCGTTGTTTCCATAACATGGAGTTAATTAAACTTAGCATCATCTTATACATTCATAGGGGTATAGCTATTGGGCTCTTGTGATCCTCTGCTGTGACTAGCCTAAACCTGTGCTAATTTTTTCCTATGAGGGAAGATGATCTTATTGTACATATTTAACCAATAAAATCAGTGGTAGAAGTGGATCTCATTTGTATGGTGATAGCTTAACAAAAACAAGATCTTGACTAAAATTCCCTCAAGTGCAAACAGGTCAAGACAGTACAAAGAACTACAAGGTATGGATATAAACACATATAAATGTCCACATATTTTGTAACTTTTCAGTGGAAAGAGGCAAAGAGCCTTATGTTATTCAATGTTTATATTTGAAGCATCTGTTACATGTGAGTCACCATATTCATTTGTTTTATTGTGGTTGACCTAATGATCTCTGAAATTACTGTGAGCAAGATCTGGTTCAATACACTAATATTACCTATGAAAAAGTTAATGCTCAAAAAAACGCATCCTTTATCGAGGATAAATGTATTGTGAGGGTCACATGCTATGACCCTGAACACTGAGTGTTTTTTGATTCAGAGGGGCACCATCTTCACAAAGTATGGTTTGAATAACACATCTTAAATAGTGAACAAATAAGGTACAAATTAATAAAGGAAACAAATAAAGTCTATGAGCTATACAGGTTAAATTCCCAGAGTATTTCAAGTCAAATTAACAAGAGACACAGTTTCAAGAAATTTTAACAGGATGTTAAGGATTTTTTAAATGTATTGTCTAAGTAGTTGTATAAAGGAGATGCCGCATAACATAAATTTATAAATACATTGTTTCATGATCAGTGTCACCACTTTCAAACTTCTCTGTCATTTCTTCCCTTACTTTTCTAAATTTTGTGGTAGGTACAATGAATTCTGCATTCTCTCCTCCATCCCCTTAATTTTCTACTCTTCTTTCTTTGTCCCCATGTCTTCAGTGTTCCCATTTCCTAATGTTAATTTGTTTGGGTTTGACCTAGTCTTTCTAAAGTCCATTATACTTCAATGAATTCATTTGTAACCACTTGCATATCACCCCATGTGTTCACTTATAGATTTATAGATCCATCATATCTACCACAAAGGAGTAAAACTATGTAACCTTTATATCTCTGGTCTAGCTTATCTGTAATAGTTTTGCATTTCCACAGTCATGTACATCTTGTTCCCTTAGATACAACTACAAACCATATAATGTATTATCTTAAAAAAAAAGCAAAGGAAAAGATCCAACCAAGAAATAATACAAATTCAAAGTTCAAACAATAGTTCTGTAGATGTAATTTTGTAGAGAAAACATTTGCCTAATTTGTGTTCAAAGCTAGATTGGACTCAATCCCTAGCACCAAAAGACAAAAAATAAAAACAAAAATATCCAAGGAATTAAATCGTGCAATAAAACACATAGGAAGAGTTGACAAAAGATACTAATAGAGGAATAGAATTAAATGATAGTGGAGTAACAGCATAAAACTTGTTAAAAAATAACATCACTTTAAATTAAATATGAATAAATTGACCATAGCAATAAATGTTAGATATTGATATATAAAGGAAAAATAATACCCTATTGTACAATTTATAGAACAAATATATTTTGGATTAATAGGCAACTATGTTTAAGTGAAAGGATGGAGTGAGATGTCTTAGATGTCTTCCCAGCAAAGTGAGGTAGTATGAATATCTTCATAGTAGGGAAAATGAGTTTAAAGAGAAAATGTTTCTACATACAAAATAGACTATGATACAATGTAAAATGTCAAAAAAAATTGTAGAAATACACAGGAAATACATGGAATGCAATTGTAGTAGACAAAAAAGAAAAGCAAACTATAAAGGGAAATAATTTTATTGTTCTTGACTTCAAAAAGTATAAAGGATTTAAAAGTGCTTATTAAATTTATATGTCAACAAATTAGATGAAGTAGACAAATTTCCAGAAAATACATGGTACCTAAATTGCTCAAGAATAAATAGAAATATGATTATACTTACAAATTATATTAATAAAATAGTTTTAAAACTTAAATGAAGATGAGCCCACAATAAGATAACTTCATTCGTGAACTTTGTAACAATTCTAAAGATTATTGCCAATACTTTGTGAACCTCCTTGTAAATAATAAGTGGTAGTACTGTCTAAAATTTTCTAGGAGATATCACTCAGCCTCCAAAATAATTGGTGATTCACAAAAACTACAAACTAATATTTCTTATGAGTACACAACAGAACTATTTAACAAAATAGCAACACATGAGAAAGGTTTATATTGCATAAAGTTGACATTTATCCCATAAGTTCTCCATATAAAAATACATCATTAATAAAATATAGTGATAGAGTAAAAGACAAAAACCACACTGTTTTATCAACTGATGTGAAAATATTTTGAGATCCAATATACTTCCATAACTCAAAACAATAAAGTCCTAATAGAAGAATTCTTCAATATACTAAAACACACAGATAAAATTCCAAGACATGATTCATTGTTCATCACTAATATTTAACATTAAATCAGACATTTAAAGCCAGAGCAATTAGTCAAACAAAAGAAATATAGGCATCTATATCTGAAAGGAATAATAAACCCATCTCTAACTGAAGACTGCATAGCCATGTATATTTTAAATTGTAAGTAATACAGAAAGAAGCATAAGAACTTGTGTGTTAAACTGGTTTGTAGTATACACAAAATGGAAAATCAAATGTATTTTATGTACTAATAGCATATAAATAAAAATGAAATTGAATAAACTAAGGTAAAAACAACATAAAAATTCAGGAATAAATTGAGACAAAAAATGTGAAAATGGGCTGGGGATATGGCCTAGTGGCAAGAGTGCTTGCCTTGAATACATGAAGCCCTGGGTTCAATTCCCCAGCACCACATATACAGAAAATGGCCAGAAGTGGTGCTGTGGCTCAAGTGGCAGAGTGCTATCTTTGAGCAAAAAAGAAGCCAGGGACAGTGCTCAGGCCCTGAGTCCAAGGGCCAGGACTGGCAAAAAAAAAAAAAAGAAAGAAAGAAAATTAGATTTGAAAAATGTTACATAGTCATGTTAAATTTGAATGTGCAAATACAAGTTTGTCTTATGCTAATATGAAGCTAGTGTTAGGATACCAGGTCTCCATTTTGTACCTAAATTCAGTAACATTCCCTTTAAAATCCCAACTTACTGTTTTAGAGAAATTGAAAAAGTCTCAGGGGTGTACACACAACCCATAGTACCAAAAATCACCTTGTAAAGACAAAAATACGAAGGCTGAAACACTCAAATTCTGTATTTCCAGACATAACACAAAGCTGGAGAAATCTCCAGGCAGGTGTAGTGCCACACACTTGCCATCTGAACACTTGAGCAGCAGAGCATGAATTTGAGGCCTGTTTGTGCTACATAGCAAAACTCTGGTTCAATGAACAAACAACAAACCAACAGAAAATTAACCTATAGGAAGGAAGGCAAAGTGATACAAACAAAACAATACATGTAAAATAGATAGTTTAATTTCAAGTTGAGGAATAGACTAATTTGTACTCTATTAAATTTTTTTAAAAGAATGCATAATAAAAAATACTAGAGTTACATATATCTATTCAAAATAATATATTTGGACCAATATTTCACATGATTTATTCATGTTGTTCAAAGTATACCATATATTTACATGTAAATGCTAAATTATTTCTGAGAAGTTATTATAAAACCTAAGTGACAAAGGATTACAATGAGGTACTTAGTTGAAATTTCAAATATTTTTCCTTCAAAGAAAAGTACTAATAAAATGAAAGAAAATTAGAGAGAAAATATTTAGCTGATTCTGGAATTCCATCCATAAATGAAAAGAACTTGTAGAATTCAATAATAAAATAAAATATGCAATTTTAAAATAAGCAGTTATATTTCATGATTTTATTTTTAATGATTTTTTTTGGGGGGGGGCAGTCAAGGGGCTTGGAGTCAGGGCCTGAGCATTGTCCCTGGCTTCTTTTTGCTCAAGGCTAACACTCTACCATTTGAACCACAGTGCCACTTCTGGCTTTTTCTATATGTGTGGTGATGAGGAATCGAACCCAGGGCTTCTTGCATGCTAGGCAAGCACTCTACTGCTAAGCCACATTCCCTGCCCTTAATGATCATTTTTAAAGAAGATATATGAAGGCTCAATAAAAGTGCCCAATTAACAGATGGAACTATCTAGCTAGGCACAGATTAAAACAAAACTATTGTAAGATATTGCTTAATTCTTACTGGAAGAGCTAAAATTAAAAAGAGCGAGTTAAGGAATAAAACTGGGAGAAAATGAGGGAAAGGTTTAAAAAATAAATGTACTTAATACCTGACTTATATAATTGTAACACCTCTGTTCATCACTGTATCATTAAAAAATTTTAAAGAAGATAGTTGACAATATATGTTGATATGGATGTATAGAATATGTAATTCTCATTCATTAGTAATTCCTTAGATTTCTCTAAGTGCAAATAATTCCAAAAGCACAGTTCCAAAAAAATTACTGGGGAGTATAAACTAGCATAACCACTATAGAAATCAATATGAAAGTTCCTCAAAAAACTAAAAGTAGACCTATCTTATGGCTCTATTATACCGCTCTTGGGCATATATCCAAAAGCTATTAAACCAATATATGAGAAAAACATCTGAATAGCCATCTTATTATAACTCCATTGACAATATCCAAACTGAAATCAAATGAGTTGCCCCCAGATATGTGACTAGAAAAACAAAGTGATGTATATATGGAAATATTTATCTATATAATATTATGTATTTTGTGCATTGTCCATTATGTATTATATATTGTGTATGTATACACACATGTGTATATACATGCCATGTTACTCAGACATTAGAAAAATAAAACTACGTTGTTTTCACAAAGATGCCTGGAATTGGAGTTATCATGTTGTGTGATAAACCAAATTGAAAAAGACAACTATAACATTTCTGACTCATCTATGGAATATATACTTTAAATGGTAATGGTGGCGGGATGAGTAATGGGACATGAAAATTGGTAACTAGAAATAAGTGAATATTGGAGAGTGAAGTGAATCAAAGGCATAATGAATGCCAACAAATGCTTTTGAATAAGAGGGTGATGGAAAGGTGAGAAATAAAAATACGATAATAAGGGTACCCTGGTATTCAAATTCGTGGTTAGCTAATTCCATAGGGAAAGAAATCTAATTGCAGGTAATCAAAGGCCTTGAAACAGGAATTAAGCAGGGTGACTACTTCTGCATACGGGATGTATTTTGAAGACTGGTGAGGACATCCCAAAATTCAATAACGGTGAAAATTTCTTTGTGAATTCAGAAACAATCGTTAGTTAATTCATGTAAAGTAGTGGGTTTTAGAATACACAAAACTTATGACAATAAAAGTAAGATTAAAAATAGAATGAATTTCCTCTGTGGAATAAGACAGAAAAACAAAACTTAATGAACCTGCAGAATAATAAGGAATTGTGAGGATAGGGAAAAAGAATAACACAGGGTGTCAATCTGATTAAAAGAGTAATGTAAAACCCCAAAGTGAATCCTCTTTGAAAAATTAGCATATACTAACAAATGTGGATGACAGGAATGCAAACTAGGTCTTGTCCAGGATTGAGAGTAATAGTGGGAGGGGGAAGTAAATGAAAAGGTGAAAGAGAGTGAATATAGTCACAACACTTTACGTATATGTGTGAAAATAGGACAACTCCCTGCAGAGCTAAATGATGCTAATAAAAAAATGTGTGGAAAATCAGAGAAAAATAAATACAAATAATGTTGTACCAAAGAATTATAATGCAATAATTTTTGTTTTATATTCATCAGATTTGCCAGAATTTTACTTAATCTTAATGTGACAGCTCTTTCAATTCTTATTAGTAACTTTTTAATTGTTTATCTTGCAAAGGCCATATTTTCAATGTGTATTTATTCAGAAATAATATTTCTTCACACCAATTTTCTTGAGAAGCATAAACTAAAGGAAAAACTATAATATGTCATTATTTCAATAGTACATTTTTGCTTAAGTAAGTGTAAGTAAAAAGTGGCTTAAAGAAAGATGCAAATCAACATAATGGCATATTTAAATGAAATTATGTCTTGGAGTTATTTGTAAGATGATTAACCTTATGAAGATGGAGTTCATCAGTTATATTAGAGTTTTAGATTATAATTGAAAGAAAAGCAGAGATAAAATTCAGAACTGCAAAAATTCTAATATTTGGAATTACAATTTTGAATTGAATGTTTGGAATACAGAAATAAGAATATCTGTGATAAATACATTTAACAAATTCAAACATTTATTTAAAATACATATTATCTGGTGGGATGTGGAAGAGTTTCATTGCAGATAAATGTGACTGTTATATTTTCAAGGATTATGAAAGACATCTTTTACTTTGATGTTTAATCTACCACTGTCAATTTGAAGTTAGTCTTAGTAGTATTTACACCATGGAAATTGTCCTTCTACACATCAAGGCTATTTGTTTCTCTACTGAATTCAGTTGCTAAACTGATACTAACACAGTTTTGATAGAATCTTTGTCAATAAATGGTAAATAGATATGAATGATTTACTTTCTTCAAATCTGAATGACAAGAGAAAACTTATTATCCAATTTACAGATTAAGAAGTAGGATACCATGATCAATATCTCAGGATGTAATTTACTAAGAAAATACAAATACTTTTTGACTATAGAACCATTTAAATTATATGTAAAATGTTGATTACTTGTGAAAATGTGATAAGATTAAGGAAAAATACTGCATTTAAATAAATCTACATACAACATCTTCCATCTTAGCATTTCCATTAGAGAAGTAATAGCAGTAGACATTATAATACTAGTGATATTACTTGACATGATATGCAGAATGACTTATTCTTTCCCCCAAAACACTAATCATTGCAAATCTTGAATGCTGACTCTATTAGCAATCAGCTTGTTAGATGGTGCAACATGTTCAGCCCTTTTCTAACTCAGAATGAAGTCAGACACTCCAGTGTTATCAGAGCGATCTCATGCATCCATTGATTTCTCGTCAACTGTAGGATTGACTTCAAGGAATCTTCTCATTCTGCAGGGTTTTATTTGGATTATGAGATTGAAGGCTTTGCTTCTTTGTATTTGGTGAAAGTAATTACCACTGATTTTTTATTCGTGGGACAGACTGTAACTAGAGTTGTCAAAGTTTACCTAATGATCATGTAGAATAAAAGGTCTTCTTTATTTTTCAAAATCCATGACTACATTTAACAGTATTTCTACTTTTAATATTTTATCTCAAATCTGTTATTTTTATTTTATTTTAAAAGTATATGACTTTTTAAATTTAGTTGTTTGATACATTTAATTTTCAAGAACCAAGATTCATAGTTAAGGGCATGAAAAATTCTCTCTCTCTCTCTCAAAAAAAAAAGATGCCTTATATCATGCTTGTTTTGTAGTCATAACAACTTCTAGTGAACAAACAGGGACAAATTATTTTACATGACAATTTAACTACCTATAGAAGGAAAATAAACCAAAACCCTTTTTATATTTTAATTAAATTGCAAGAAATCAAAAGTTAAAACTTCCATGATTTTAGGTAAAAATATATTCGAATATTTGTGTTAATTTTTGTGTGTGAATCCTTTGAAATGTTTATTTTTTAAGATAAAGGTCTATAGCAAGCATTATGTACATGCCTGTGGTCTTAGCTAGTTGGGAGGCAGAGGTAGAAAGATTGTACTCCTATTCCAGCTGAGAAAAAGTGTTGTAAGCTAAGGTTATGGGGATAGAGACATTAAATGGTAGAGAGGTTGCCAAGTGTGTGTCACTGTTTGTGTCACTGTTTTCAATCCCAAGTACCAGCAAATAGTTACCATAAGTGTTCAAATGAAATTGATAATTATTCAAGTAAAGATGGCATGCACTTATGACTGTAGTTACTTACGAGTCTGAGATTCACAGAGTAGAGGTTCAAGCCAATCCAGGCAGAAAAGTTTAATTGACAGCATATTTAAAATAACCCCCCGAAATAGGGCTTGTGTCACGATTGAAGTGGAAAAGAACAAGTGAGACAAGCAAACCTATAAGGCTCTGAGCTTAAATCCTAGTACTACCAAAAAAAAAAAAAGAAAAGAAAAGAAAAGAAAAAAAGAAAAAAGAAAAAGAAAAAAAGAAGTAAGGAAGGAAGGAAGGAAGGAAGTTGAATTGATTTTTTTTCTCATTTGAGTCCAGTCAGAAGTTCATAAATTGTGACATTATTAAATTATTTTTTTTTCTGGAGCAGAGATATTTGATTCTTTGAAAATTATTTTCTGCGAATTAGTCATGCATAGATTTATGAACATAAGAAATCCTGAAATTGTCCAAATTCATTCTGAGCCTAAAAGCATTTTATTTACATGGGCACTTGTTGAATCATCTTGAAACTTGGAGGAGGAAAATCCTAAAATTGAGAGAAAATAATCAAATTTAAATGAGGATTTCATTATGTTGATGATTACCCTATCAGGCTGACCCTTTCCATTATTCAAATAGATAAAATTCCTATTCAGGGTTGGAGATCAATCACGGTTATCAGTTTTGGAGAAACAGAAACTTCTCAGGGCTAAAAGACAGCATGAGTAGTAGTAATGTCAGTTGGAACCTTGATCCACATCAAAGGAAATGAAGCCCTGTGGCTGCAGAAATTACATGGATACCATAGACCAATAATTTTAAATATTAAAAGGCTCTTTCTAAGCTAAGGACAATTTGTACTTATAAGCAGACAGCCCAAGGTTAGCAAGTACTGAGAAATATAAGTCCCTTGAATCCTAGATTTTTTTTATATAACTCCAAGTCACCTAGGGATTAAAGTGACTAATCTAATACTTACTGATTAATATGATATTTTTCATGATTTTCCTCTATGTGTATATGTATGCATGTATTTTCTTCTCTCCTCATGTATGAACTTAAAAAAAGAAACTTTTTTCAACCATTATTTATGTCACATAGTGGAAAGCAGTGCAGAGTTACTTTTTATTTAAACTGAAAATGCATTGTTTATTGCGATTTTCTCTAGATTATTTCAAACCTCATATTTAAATTGATATTCAAATTTGATCTTGTTTTCTTTCTTAAAAGCCATCTCATTCAGTAGTAACAGCCTATGCTTTGGTTGTGTCAACCAAATAATATAATCAAATAGTTAGAGGTTCTGATTTATAGTAGTTTCTTTAAACTGTATCTTGCATGTAACCCTTCAATCTATCAATTGCCTGCTCTATTTCTAACAAAGGCTCATTAAAATGAGTGAAACTAATATAAAACTTACCTTAAAACAAGTTCCCGGGAAGAACTCTTTTCTCAAAGGATTTTCTAATTTGCAATTTTTATTTTAGATTCTGACCAAGATATTAAAAAGAAATAACATGTTATATTCACTGTTAATACTTGATATTCTTTAAAAGTAGAATGGATTTAAGGTACTTGAACCATTAAGACATCGAAGATTATATTATTTATCCATAAGACACAAACCTATTTTGTCACTAATTAAATGATGTCTAAAAATTGTGATTCATTAAATGTTTAGTATTTTCAAATACTTGGATAATCACATTACATGGATTTTCCATAAAAAAAAAAAGTTTGGATTTTGAAGCCAAGGTATTTGGACATAGCAAAAGACTTCAAGTTCCTTCTGTCCAACAGAATCAATTTCAAACTAAGCCCCTTTATTATGGTTTTGACTTGCCTTTCCTCTCATTTCTACCAAGATGGCAATTGGATGTACATATATTCATTGTTTCCTTTAAGCTAAAATGTCAATACATGATTTTATAAAGTAAAAATCTCAAACTATTTTTTGAAATCTGTACATCATTGAATTTCTAAGCAGATTATTATGAAGATAATCATACATTTGATATTTTAAAAAATGATTTTGTATCACTGTCATAATGTACTAAACAGTTGAATCTTCTGTATATTTCATTTGTGTTTTTGTGTGAGTCAGAGTGATTATCTTGATTATAATTTTCCAAAAGCGACACAAGAAATATTAGGCTATAAAAGTAACTACTCCAGGATGTACTTGGGAAGTTGTTTTATAAACAGAGTCCTGAACTAGCTTGTCTTTTCTGATTATTGACTTCCTCCTTACACAAAGCACAGAAAATATTTTCTTGAAAATTCTCTTAATTAGAATTCACTTATCTGAGTTTTCTTGAGGAAAATTTACCAAAATTTCCAAAACATGCAAACATTTTGATTAAAAAGCGACTACCTAGAGTGTCAATTTAATTTTTTACAAGCAAAAGTAGCACCAGGTTTTATTTTCCCATAGAAAGTATAGATAAAAAGAACAGAATGGGTTTCCCAATAACTTCTTACTGGAAATTCCAAGTGATTATTGATTTGATATTCTAAGCAAGCCATATAAATGATGTTTGGATGATAAGTCTATATACATGCATTTTCTCTTTGATTATTTTCCATGTTGGTTGCTTTTGCACCATAGATTAATTCAATGTTCCTAATGGCTGAGGTATCTTGAACTGAGTTGAACAAGTTTTATATACATAAGATTATATGGGGCCAGCCTATCACTACACTAATAGAAGATTTTATCCCAGGGACAACTTAGACCACACGTGTAGTACTGCAAAAGTATCATCTGGAAGTAATTCACTGTTATTGCTTCTTATCAGGACTGCAGAGGTTTTTTTTTTTATCAAGAATAAATGAATCATGCAGCAGAGTGATGTATGCTCATTAAATTACAAACAGTTTCTAGGTTATCATCTTACCATGCAGAGTGGAAGTCTAGTTTAAACAAGCTGGATTTGTAAGCCAATGGTAAAAAATGTAACACGTGAAAAGAAAAATAGACTAAAATTTGCCTGAGTTATACCAGGAAATTACATTTTCTTCTTAACGTAAAATAAACAGTTGACAATCTGTTAATCAACCCTAGTGGATTACAGATTCAATAATAAGATGATGAGCTTCCTACTGGTCTTAGAAGCACTATAGTCAAATGAATCCATTTTCTTACAAAATCATTTAGATAAAAATTATATTCACACTAGAAAATAGTAATGGCGTGAATGCTAACATGTCACTTTAGAAATGTGTGGTCCTTTCTGTGGGCTACTATTACATTTCAGTTAATGTTTGGATAAGAAAAAAAGACATCCCAAGCTTAGTCCATTTCTTTCTTTCTTTCTTTCTTTCTTTCTTTTTTTTTTTTTTTTTTTTTTGGCCAGTCCTGGGCTTGGACTCAGGGCCTGAGCACTGTCCCTGGCTTCTTTTTGCTCAAGGCTAGCACTCTGCCACTTGAGCCACTCGACACTTCTGGTCATTTTCTGTATATGTGGTGCTGGGGAATTGAACCCAGGGCCTCATGTATAGGAGGCAAGCACTCTTGCCACTAGGCCATATCCCCAGCCACAGTCCATTTCTTGAATAGTGAAGTAACTAATCAATATTTTTGTGAGAAAGAGAATGAGATTGAGATGACAATAGAGGCAAGTATACAAATATATCAAAACCAGTTTATATTTCTGAATGTAACTCATTCATAAAGGAATGCACTTTTTCAAATTAAGATTACTTCATAAAATCCTGTCTCTTACATTTTAGGATATATTGAAATAATCTTACACTAATGACATATTTGCAATTTTATTTGCAGTGATACTGTGTCTGGTAACTACTATAAAAACAATTTTGAGAAATTGAGCAATCAGGGAGATTATAGAATTTAGTGATTAAGGAAGGATGTGTGAAGTACAGAATAAGTGCATTTGTTCCCTAGGAAACAAACTAGTACTGTATCACTGAAGAAATCTGAAAGCATTAAAATATTCTGTAGTCAAGCCCCAGGAGAACACAGTAAATTTTTAAAAGGAATAAATATTTGACATGTTAACCATTTTCTACATATACTTGGATATGAACCTTGCTGTCAAGGGGCTGTGTTTTTAGGGTACAAACAAATGACATGAATAGGATAGTCTGAACAGTGAAAAGTCATGAGAATCATATTTCCTTATTAATTAAAGCAATACCAGAATAAAATCAAGTTTTTTTTTTTTTTTTTTTTTTTTTTTTTTGGCCAGTCCTGGGCCTTGGACTCAGGGCCTGAGCACTGTCCCTGGCTTCTTCCTGCTCAAGGCTAGCACTCTGCCACTTGAGCCACAGCGCCGCTTCTGGCCATTTTCTGTATATGTGGTGCTGGGGAATCGAACCTAGGGCCTCGTGTATCCGAGGCAGGCACTCTTGCCACTAGGCCATATCCCCAGCCCAAAATCAAGTTTTTCATATATGTTTCTTGGTACTTGAAATCCTCACCACTGTGTTTGTGAGGATAGCTTCTAAATCATTATAACTATGAATGAGGCAAAATAGTTCCATGCAGCATTATATAATTTTGGGAAAAGATAATTATGCATTGACCTCATTTTCCTCATCTCTGAAATAAAAATTAGAAAATTTGTTTCAAAACATTTATAGTACTTGTTATTTAAATACCTAAGATAAATTGTGTAAAAAATGAAATAAACCTGTAAAATTAGTTGATATTAATAAAAAGCATAAAGATACATTTGCTAAAAAGTAATTATTACCTTTATTATTAAACAATGAGCCATACATTATCAAGGATAGCATGTATTGCAATTAGTATGTGTTTATGTATTCATTACAGTTTGAAAAAATACAAACAAATTCATAGATAGTATATAAAATAGCTAATGATGTTTTTCTTAAAGGAAATGCAAAAAAATGTGAAAGCATCAAATTTGGATATGGAGAGTATAAGAGATCTTTTTGTGAAGGGTAGTGGAATTCAGATCTACAAGAAGTCTAGCACTCAGATGAGATACAATGATACCATGGGGGCAACCACAGGCAGGGGATCCAAGAGGATCATCAACAAAAAAAAAGCTCCGATTTCACAGGGCATGTTGAAAGTAATTACAAGAGTGATATAACACTCGTTTCCATAACATGGAGTTCATTTCACTTGGCACCATATTGTGTTCATAAGGGCATAGCTATTGGGCTCATGTGATCCTCTGCTGTGACTAGCCTAAACCTGTACTAATTATTCCCTATGAGGGAGACTGTAGAGTCCATGTTTCTTTGGGTCTGGCTCACTTCACTTAAAGTAATTTTTCCCAAGTCCTTCCATTTCCTTATGAATGGGGCAATGTCATTCTTTCTGATAGAGGCATAACATTGCATTGTGTATATATACCCCCTGGATACTGTATATACTGGTATTAGAACTAGGGAAGAAAAAGGGAATATCAAAATCGAGTGACAAAGGATAAAACGACAAAGGACTCCAAAAGCAATACTTACAAAACCATTTGGTGCAAGCCAACTGAACAACTCATGTTGGGAGAAGGAAAGGGGGAAGGGGGAGGGGGGAAACAAGGGAGGAGGTAACAAATTGTACAAGAAATGTACCCACTGACTTATGTATGAAACTTTAACCTCTCTGTACTTCACTTTGACAATAATTAAGTAATTATTCCAAAAAATAAAACAAACAACAATTGCTGGCAAGGATGAAGTTAAAAAATGAAACTGCAAGGGCTGGGGATATGGCCTAGCGGCAGGAGTGCCTGCCTCATATACATGAGGCCCTGGGTTCGATTCCCCAGCACCACATATACAGAAAATGGCCAGAAGTGGCGCTGTGGCTCAAGTGGCAGAGTGCTAGCCTTGAGCACAAAGAAGCCAGGGGCAGTGCTCAGGCCCTGAGTCCAAGCCCCAGGACTGGCCAAAAAAAAAAAAAAAAGAAACTGCATATAATGTCAATGGAAATGTAAACTACTACAATCACTATGGAAATCACTATGGGGATCACAAAACTAAAAGTAGGTACTGGCTATTACTCCATCATATCAGTCTTAGTCATATATCCAAGAGAGTGTGAATCAATATATAAAAGACATATGCTCAAAAAAATAAAAGTCTAGCACTGAAGATGTTCATGGATGGTGAGAGTCAGGGAAAGACTAGTGAGAAGCTTTTGGGATGGAATATTTTTGCTTTTAAAGAAGTAGGAAGACAAATTTGTGGTGTCAGAAAGGAGGGAATAGGTCAAACAATGGAAAGAGATAAAATTAGGATGTATTTAGTAACCCCAAAATATGAAAACTTAGAATCTGTACTCAAGGCTTTTGTGTGCTCTTTTATTCATGATGAGAGATGAGTACACTATTATGGGTAGTTTTTTTTTTTTGTTTTGTTTTGTTTTTCAAATTACACTGTCTGATTTGTCTTGTTTATGGGTTATAGGACACAAATATTTAACCAGTGGATTGATTTGTAAGGCCACAAAAACGGTGGTCTGATTGTCTAGATGCATTTAGAACTGCAAATTATGAAAATGACTGACATGAGGAACCATGTGTTTCTTGCTACAACAGGACATGGACAGCTCTGATTAGCCAGCATTTCAAGACAGTAGAATATATTAAGACCGGAAAGATACTTTCTGTTCCCAATATCGATATCTTTAGAACACAAGGCTCAAAAATTACTCTTAGGTTATTCATAAGAGAATTTGCACCTTATTGGGAAATCAGCTTGCCTTTTGCTACAATAATCCCATGTGGCCACACACATGGAAGTCACACATATTCTTCACAAAAGAAAGAGAAATACTCAGAGGTCAACTTTTGTTGATGTCTCTGTGCTATGCAGAGGTAGGAAAACATGGTGACTGTGAAGAAACAATATCTAAAATCCAAAGTTAGAGGAGTAAGTTTTGTTTATTTTTATTCAGGAACTTGTGAGACATTCTGCTTTGTGTAGTGTCCTTTGAAAGTTTTTTTTTGGCCACCATTGAGGATTATTCACATTAACCTGTTGTTTTTTTTTTTTTTGATTGGTAAAGCTCTATGAAGGCAAAGAGAGAAACACTTAGTTTAGAGGCAAGGTATGCAAATAAGTTGTCATAGCTATAAAGGAGTCTACAGACAATTGGAGAAAAGAAAGCTGTGCAAAGGAGTTGAAAACAGAGCTTCATGCCAGGTACTGGTGGCTCATGCCTATAATCATAACTACTCAGTAGGAGAGATATGAGAACTACAACTCAAAATAAGCCTGGGAAGAAACATCCATGAGAAGCTCTGATCATTAAACCAGCAACAAGCCAGGAGTGGAGCTGTGGCTCAAGTAAATAGGAAAAGAGTCTCAAGCAAAAAAATCTGTGGAAGAGCCCAGGCCCGGATTTCAATCCCCAGGATTGACACACAAAATGAGCTTCATCTGAATCATTTCCTTCCTCTGATACCTTGTCAGTGAGCTTTTATCTCTCTCTCTCTCTCTCTCTCTCTCTCTCTCTCTCTCTCTCTCTGTGTGTGTGTGTGTGTGTATGTGTGTGTGTGTGTGTGTGTGTCTATCTCTGTCTCTGTTTCAGGGTCTCTCTCCTTCTCCCTCTGTGTCTCTCTTTTTCTCTCTTTCTCATATCAATATATAATTGTCAGAAACCTATATATTAACAACAACAAAAAAAAACTCAAAAAATCTCATAATTTAAAAGGAAAACTTCCAGCATGCGTTATTAATGCACTTTACAAAATGATAACATTCACAGATTGCCTAGTGACCAAACAATATTTGAAATTTCCTAGGCTCTTTAATAAGATGATCTGAACAGTTCAAATGCACTTACAAAAATAATGACAGAAGTTGGATAAGAAAAGTACTCACTGCCTTACATATGAAACTGTAACCCCTCTGTACTTCACTCTGGTAATAAAGAAAAAAAAAATTTTTAAATGATGCCAGTATCAGGCCTTGACCCCATATACTCTTCCCCTGACCTAGGGAACCATACAATCTTTTTCTTCTGCCACTTGGGGGCTTGAACCCAGGTGAATGAGAGCTTTCTCTGCACTATTTTGCTCTACACTAGTGCTCCACAACCTGTGCCACAACTCCACTCCTGACATGTCACTAGTAAATTGGAGATAAGAATCTTCCACTTTTCCTGATTTTGCTAGCTTGCAAATGATAGTCAGCTAAGACTACAGACATGAGTCACCACACTCAACACAGGTGGCAATTTTGAGTCACTTCTCCACTATGGAATTGTGCTGATTAATTGGATATGGAGACATCACACTTTCAATCCCAGGCTGGCTTGAAATTGCCATCCTCTTGGTTACAGCCTTCTGAGTACTGAGGCTTAGAGTCATAAACTTCAAACACATTCTTGGTTGGAAGGTTACTTCCAGAGAAACAGATAAAACACTTTCTTAATATTTTATGCTGATTACAGATGAAACTATATTACCAGGAATATTTTTATTTAGAGTAAATTTTTTCTCTGAATTTATGAAAAATGTTGCTTTTTGTATTTCCATTATTCTCTCTTTATTCTCTCATTATTTCTCTCTACTTTCTAAAAGTAGAGATTTTCCTTCATAACTATGTTTTATACTTCCTTACCATGAAGAGCAGAAAATGCCTAATGTTAAGAAATTAATTAAATATTCCTCTAAGCATTCACACAGTGAGACCAAAGGAGAATATTCTTGGGAGAGGATAACAAAGGTTCAATAACTATGTGCATGTGACCATATAAAATGATGCTTGTAAAAATAAACTCAAAGAAATAGAAATTGTATTGTTTGCAATTATTTCTTTTCTTCTTTCTTTCTTTTTCCTTTGGTTTATTCCCTTTTGTTACTGATTTTTTTTTCAGTACCAATTTTCTTATATATGAGTTTATCTCCATTGGGGAAAAGGAGTGGAATCACAGAAATGGTGGGACAGAGGGTAAACTAATTCTGGAGTGATACTCACTAGACATTATGTTGGAGATGAGCTTTACAGGTTGTGGGGGACATGATTCCAGAGGCAAAAAAGTGGGAGAAAATGAAGGAGAAGATAACATTGTTTAAAATGAAACATACTCATTGCCTGACTTATGTAACTGTAATTCATCTTTATATCACCTTTACAATAAAATTTAAATTAAAAAAGAAATCTTAATTGGTTAGCAGGTACTTGTACTAACCATCCAGAGATTAATCCTCTCTCTTAATTTGCAATAAATTGATAAATTTTACCCAGGATTTATATATATATTTCTCTTCTTCCCTTTGGAAAGCTTTGTTTTTTACAATAGAGGTGGAGGTAAGTAGAGAAGCTGACTAATGACCCACTTCATCATTAGGTAAGAGCCAGAAATAAAATATAATGAAAACAGAATATCCTCAGGCAAATTGTGTAATGACTTTAGTCAGGAAGAAAATCTTAGTTTAGGATGCTTTGAAGAGATGTCCATGGTTGAGGATTTCTCATAGGGAGACACAATAAGTTCAACCTAAAACCTATGTCTTTAGAATATGATATCTAATTTGTAATATTAACACCAAACACCATGTAAATAAAATGAAACTGTTTTATAATGTAAGGACTTCCTGATATGTGTGATGAGCAGCACATCTTAAAAAGATGTGATCCATTCACCTAACTGATAATATACTTGTGGATGTAGAAAAATCTATGCATAGCCACATATCTGTCCCTAGACATCTCCTGATACATGTGACTCCCATGACATACATCATAGCAACATACAGGTTATATGAACATGGAAGTTGTAAGAACTACTACATGTTCTGAAAATTTAGACTTCTCTCTTTTCCCTTTGGTCCTCATTACTCTACACTTACCATAGTAGCTGCTAGCTCTTTGATACTTCTATCCTATAGTTAGGTTCTATTTTTAGGATTGCATCTATATGTTAAACAAATTTATACCTACTTTTTATACCTTAATATAAATATGTCTACTAAAGTTATTATCTACTATGTCTATGAAATCCTAGTGATGATTATACATCCATTTACATATGCCAATGTTCACAGATACACACATGTATGTGTACAAATACACATATACAAGTGTGTGTGTGTTTTTTTTCTTCTCAGCCTCCAGGGATATGTTCCAAGGCTGCAAATAGAATCCTGAACCAGAAACCAAGGACAAGTTTAATTTATAAATAAGGCATGGTAAGAAGACAGCAAGTAGTAAAACTTAAAATGTTTTCCAGTATAATATAACAAAGTCTCTCCGTTGTCTTGCCCTCTCATTTCCTCTCTTCCCTTTCTATCTCTACATGTCTCTTTTACTGTTCCTCTCTATATTTCCATCTTTATCTCTCTGTGTCTTTCTCTCTTGGCCTCACACTTTGTATGTCTCCAACACTCTATCTCTATCTGTCTCTCTCCTCTTACACTTTGTGTCTGTTTTTGTGTCTGTCTCTGTCTCTGTCTGTATCTCTTTCTCTAATGCTGTGTCCATAAGTCTTTCTCTTTGTGTTTCTTTCTCTCTTTGTGTTCTCTTTGTCTCTCTGTCTCTCTCATCTGTACTCACCTTTGAGAAGATGCAAGGCCTACTGTGAAGTCATGAAGTCAGTAGAATAACTTAGTTACAATTACATAGCATTAGCTGCTAGTCTTTATTTATGTGAATCTATCTTGCCCTCAGGATTCCAAATGCAACATGGGATTTTTTTCCCCAGAAACAGTTTATATACTTTTGGCATATAAAAAGATAATTCTAAAATACATAGTTCGGGGAATTTACTTATTTATTTGTGTGTGTGTGTGTGTGTGTGTGTGTGTGTGAGTGTGTGTGTGTGTATGTTGTGTGTCTGCATGTTTTCATGTATGCATCTTTGTGTAGTGGATAAGTTCAATATGTGAATAATAATTTCTATGCCATAAAATATAGCCTGATACAATAACACATTCTCACAAGGAAGGAGTAAATAGGCTATGTATTCTAAAGAGAATTTTTAGTAGTTATACATCAATGTCATTTTAACAGAAGCTCTCTGGGGACAGGAGTTACAATAAATTTAAAGACAGAAAGGGCTATCTGGTCTCAGAGGGTTATGGAATAAGAATGGCTTAGGGAAATACTCAAGTCAGCCTGGAGAGAAGTAAATATTGATAAAGACAAAAATGTCATTTTGAGCCAAATAAGCCAGGAAAGGAAGGAAGAAAGGAAAGAAGGAAAGGAGGAAGGGAGGGAGGGAAGGAGGGAGGAATAAAGGAAGGAAGGAAGGAAGGAAGGAAGGAAGGAAGAAAGGAAGGAAGGAAGGAAGGAAGGAAGGAAGGAAGGAAGGAAAGAAGATATAGAAGGAATGATGACTATTTGGTGGTTGTTTTCCAAATTTATGTAATACAAAAAGAGAAAGTTCTGGGGAAAGTGTAACGAGCATGTATACATTTTATTCCTTTTGTTATTCAGTATTCTTTCATTTTGTTAAACAAGATTTATTATCTAAGTCTGTGCTTTTGGCTATTTTCCTAATTCAGAGTTATTTTAAGCATGTATACAGATTTCAGAGCAGTTATTTAATGTAAAAGTTCATACCAATCTTCTCTAGGAAATGAATTTTAGATAGATCACTCACTAATTCAGTGTGAAAATCATCTGTGTTCTTGCTAATATTTTAGACTGGATTCCCTAATCTGATAGAACAGTGTATTAGGATAAAAAAAAAAGCAAGTCAACATTACTTACCAAGCAGCCCTTTCATTGTGCCAAAGAACCACATGACAAATGAGTTAAAAAGAGCAGGGGAAACTTTGCAAGGGATAAAAACAAAAATCATAAAGCAACAAAACAAGACAAAAGGCTCTTGTGTTTTTATGAGCTTTTAAAAATTACACTGTGTCTGATTATTGTACTTTAAAAACTTTAAGAAGAAACAGGTCAAATTCATTTCTTTTATTTTAAAAGTAAAACAAATTTGTTATCTATGTGGGTGCCCAGTATATGAATGGAATTACTCTCAGGAGAGTTAAAAACTAGCCCATCTACCACAGGTGTTTACCTCTTAGTCCTCTGAATTAAGACTCTGATTTGTGTTTTTAAAGACTTTTACTGGTGTATTAGGTAACCCTTCAGAAATCAATCAATCTTATTTAACGATAAAAATAAGTGTGTTTTTTTTTCTGACACAGTCATACAAGTTTAAGTGTCAGAATGTATTTTCACATATTTTTATTTTCACAGAAGATTTAAGCTAGCAATTGAGGTGGTATTGTAAATGAAGAAGGAAAACAACATAACAATTGGGGAAAAAGTAGAAGTTGAGAAATTATGCTGTGGATAAAAGGGAAGTGGGGAAACTGCATGATTAATTAGCATGTAAGTGGGTATAACTGATTAAACTAACCTTTCTACTAATAAGCTAGCCAACAAATGACAGTATCCAGAGAACAAATCTCAACGAAATCTACCTGGTGGTTTTGTGGCTTTTTAAATTACCTTTTTTAATTTTAATGTCAATGTCAGGAAAGCAATGTCATATTTCATAGCTTTGGAAATAAAATGCAACTTTATAAATAACACAGCTTTCTAAGAACTCCCTTGCTCTCTGTAAAAAGTGTTTAGAAAATATTGTTAGGAAAGCATTTTGGAGATTTCTGCTTCTTGGCAGAGTAGATCTTGATGTGTTTCCCCAAAGGAATCATCTATTCCAAAACATATTGAAATAAAAATTTCTGGATTAAAATTAGAAGTCGTTTGGTATTTTGTTGTGAAACACCCCCAATCTACTTTAAATTTATTTGTCCTTTCTGTTTAAAATGTCATCTTTTAAATCAAAACTTTGGATTGCATTACAGGGAAAACAAATGTTGTAATAGAGGAAAAGTAAGGTTGAATGGCAAAAAAATTAGATTCAGACATGAGATAACACAAATAGCTGGAATCGGGAGATAACTTTTATTATTACAGATGGAGAGAGTGGATAGAAACGTGTGGGAGAATGCCCAAGGCTGATTGTAAGACAAATGTAACAATATATTACCTACATGGCTTATTCACTTATGTGTTTTTAAAGAATGTCTTTCCTGAATTTTATTTTTACCATTGAAAAGTAACTTTTTTCGGCACTGAAGGTGAAATGTGTTATAATCTATAGTATTTATTATGCTTTTGCTGAATGCAGAGGCATAACAAAATCAGATACAGAATATTTCCTGTCTTCAAGGAACTTACAATCACTTTTGAGATAATACTATCATATAGGATTATGTATATGAGCGTAGTATAATAATCATATATTTGAAATGATAGTATGCTATAAAGTATAAAATAATCATATAGTATAATAGTACAATATAAATATAATAAAATATTTTACTGAAGATTGTTTTACATTTAGTATCAGATGTTTCAATAGCACATTTTAAATTCAAGAAAGCACATTCCAAAAGTAATGAGATTATTTTCTCTCTGAACTCTGAGAAATCAGATTTGCTAACATTTCCAGAATGCTTTATTTTAATAGAAAATAGATTGGAATTCATTATAATAGTAGAAGAAAGGAGAAATTAAAGACAATTGGAAAGTTCTTTTTTATTATGGATTTCAGTATTTAACTTTGAACAAAAACCTAAATTTCTTATCTAATTTACTACAGTTCTTAAAAGTTTAATGGACATTATTTTCTTTGTATATTAAATTTAAAAAGTTAGTTTAGACTATTTTTATTTTTAATACCTTTTCCCAATGCTGTAGTCTCAATGGCTAGATGTGGCCCATCAGTAAGCTATTAAATCTTTCCAAATGAACAGCCTTTTAAGAATTTCTTAATTATTGATAATTAGATAAAATTGCAATTTTCATCGGAAAAAGGGCACTTTAAATAAGGCTACAGAAAAAGCACAGAATTCTCAGAGATTTTATTATAAGATTTATAACAGTATGATGGCCAGAAATGAATATATGTGTATACATCCTTTTATGCACATAAATGAATGTAATATATTTTATTGTCATGTATAAAGTTGATTTTTTTCAATGATGAGTGGTCCTTATACTTAATAGTTGTATGGATTCATGTAAATGCCAGCACTATTGTGAGACAGGAACAAAATTAGTCTTGGACAAAATTTACTCATCTTTATCTTTATAGTGGTATTGTAACTGTAGTTCATAACAATGGTAACCACTGATCTATTCTCCATAAGTATATTTTTGTTTTTCACAAATGAAATCATAAGTTATGTAATCTTTGGAAACTAGCTAATTTTACATGGCATCCTGACTTGGAGAGTTAATTCTAGTTGTTGTGCATAGATGAGTAGGGGGGTCTTTTAAGTTGTTTTGTTCCCAATATTTGATTATGCAAAATATATTCAGATTTATTAATTTAGTTACATCTATCTGTCTACCCATCATCTTTCTATCATCTATCTATAAATTGTGCTGAAATGCAGGGAATACTCAATCACCAAGATATACCATCAAAATTGCTATACATTCTCATATAAACTTGAAATCTGTATTAGTATGCTTCTACATTATTTTTCCTCTAATATATGTACTTAACAGTCATTTTTATAGGTTATAAAACAAGTGAATACATAATTGCCACTCTTTACTTCAGACTGTGATGTAGTATGTTGCCTTTTCACTAGCAATGAATGAGTTCCAGCTATATTCTTTTTTTTTTTTAAATTTTTATTATAAAACTGATGTACAGAGAGGTTACAGTTTCACACGTTAGGCACTGGATACATTTCTTGTACTGTTTGTTACCTTGTCCCTCATACCCCCCTCCCCCCCTCCCCCTGTCCCCCGCTGAGGTGTTCAGTTCACTTACACCAAACAGTTTTGCAAGTATTGCTTTTGTTGTTGTTTCTCATATTTTACCCTTTGTCTCTCAATTTTGGTATTCCCTTTGAATTTCCTAATTCTAATACCAGTAAAAACTGTTTCCCATACACTCAGATAAGATTACAGAGATAGTGTAGATACAATCACAAGAAGGTGATACACGAACATCATCAATAGTAGAAACTACAGATAGACATGGGATGTTGAAAGTAGTTACAACTCTGATATAACAATCATTTTCATAAACTGGAGTTCATTTCACTTAGTATCATCTTATGGAATCATAAGGGTATAGCTATTGGGCTCTTGTGATCCTCTGTTGTGACTGCCTAAACCTGTGCTAATTATTCCCTATAAGGGAGACCATAGAGTCCATGTTTCTTTGGGTCTGGCTCACTTCACTTAGTATAATTTTTTCCAAGTCCTTCCATTTCCTTACAAATGAGGCAATGCCATTCTTTCTGATAGAGGCATAAAATTCCATTGTGTATATGTACCACGTTTTCCTGATCCATTTGTCTACTGAGGGGCATCTGGGTTGGTTCCAGATTCTCGCTATGACACATTGCGCTGCAATGAACATTGTTGTACTGGTGGCTTTACTTTGATTTTGTTTGTAGTTTTTTGGATAAATACCCAAAAGTGGGGTTGATGGGTCATAGGGGAGTTCTACATTTAGCCTTCTGAGGAATCTCCATACTGCTTGCCAGAGTGGCTGAACCAGTTTACATTCCCACCAACAATGAAGTAGGGTTCCCTTTTGGCCACATCCCCTCCAACAACTGTTATTGTTAGTTTTCTTGATATATGACATTCTTACTGGGGTGAGATGGAATCTCAATGTTGTTTTGACTTGCATTTCCTTTATGACCAGTGATGTAGAACACTTTTTCATATGTCTCTTGGCCATTCTCATTTCCTCATCAGAGAAGTCTCTTTGTAGGTCTTTAGCCCACTTGATGAGTGGGCTATTAGTTCTTTGCGGTTTTGTTTTGGAGGAAAGTAATTTTTTTAGTTCTGCATATATTTTAGAGATGAGGCCTTTGTCCGTTGAATGGCCAGTAAAGATCTTCTCCCAGTCTGTGGGCTTTCTGTTTATCTTGCAAGCTATGTCCTTTGCCGTGCAGAAGCTCTGCAGTTTGATGCAGTCCCATTTGTCCAAACTTTCTTTGATTTGTAGCCTTTCTGGGTCTTTATTCAGGAAGTTCCGTCCTGCGCCAAAGAGCCCAAGTGTTTCTCCTACTTCTTCCTTCAGTATTTTCAGGGTGTCTGTTTTGATTTTGAGGTCTTTAATCCATTTGGAATTGATTTTGGTGCAGGGTGATATATAAGGATCTAGTTTTAGTTTGTGGCATGTGTTGAGCCAGTTTTTCCAGCACAATTTGTTAAAGAGGCTATCTTTCTTCCAAACTATTGTCTTAGCCCCTTTATCAAAGATTAAGTAGGCATAGTTCTGTGGGTTCATTCCCGAGTCTTCGATTCTGTTCCATTGGTCTTCAGACCTGTTCTGGTGCCAATACCAAGCTGTTTTTATTACTATAGCTTTATAACACAGCTTGAAGTTGGGTATTGTAATTCCTCCAGCACTATTCTTTCTGCTTAGGATTGGTTTTGCTATTCTAGGTCGTTTATTGTTCCATATGAATTTCTGGATTGCTTCCTCTATTTCATCAAAAAATGGTGTTGGGATATTAATGGGTATTGCATTGAATTTGCAGATAGCTTTTGGCAATATTGCCATTTTGATTATATTAATCCTCCCAATCCAGGAGCATGGGAGGTTTTTCCATTTCCTTAGTTCTGAATTAATTTCGTCTTTCAAGGTTTTAAAGTTCTCCTCAAAGAGGTCTTTCACTTCTTTGGTTAAGGTTATTCCTAGGTATTTTATGTTTCTGGAGGCTATTGCAAAGGGGGTTGCTTTCCTGATATCAGCCTCGGTCTTCGGTTCGTTAGCATACAGAAAGGCCATTGATTTTTGAAGGTTTATTTTATATCCTGCAACTTTGCCAAATTTTTGGATCAGCTCTAGTAGCTTGGGGGTAGAGTCTATTGGATTCTTTAGGTATAGGATCATGTCATCTGCGAAGAGAGAGAGTTTAACTCCATCTTTACCTACTTGGATCCCCTTTATATTTTCTTCTTGCCTGATTGCTCTGGGTAGGAATTCTAGTACTATGTTGAAGAGCAGGGGAGAGAGTGGACATCCCTGCCTTGTTCCTGATTTTAAAGGGAATGACTTTAGTTTTTCACCATTTAGAGTTTTGCTTGCTGTTGGTTTGTCATAAACTGTCTTGAATATATTCCGGAATGTTCCCTGGAATCCCAGTTTTTCCAGGGCTTTTAGCATAAATGGGTGCTGGATTTTATCAAATGCTTTTTCCGCATCCAGAGATAAAAGCATGTGGTTCTTTAGCTTGCTCCGGTTGATGTGGTAGATTACATTAATTGACTTGCGTATATTAAACCAACTTTGCATCCCTGGGATGAATCCAGTTTGATCGTGGTGTATGATTTTTTTGATGACCTGTTGAAGTCGATTGGCCAGAATTTTGTTGAGAATTTTTGCATCTATATTCATCAGGGAGATCGGTCTATAGTCCTCTTTCCGTGATGAGTCCCTGCCTGGTTTTGGGATGAGGCTTATACTGGCTTCATAGAATGAGTTTGGAAGTGAAAGTTCTCTTTCAATTTCATTGAAGAGTTTGAGAAATATTGGTGTGAGTTCTGTTTTGAAGGTCTTGTAGAATTCTGCAGTGAATCTGTCTGGACCTGGGCTTTTCTTGGATGGGAGATCATTTATTGCCCTTTCTATTTCAATACTGGATATGGGTCTGTTTAGGAGGTTTAAATCTTCATGGTTCAGTTTGGGGATATGAATTTTTTCTAGGAAATCGTCCATTTCTTCCAAGTTCTCAAGTTTGTTGGCATAAAGGTTTGCAAAATAGTCCCTTATTATTTTCTGAATTTCGGTTATTTCTGTGGTGATGTTACCTGTGTTATCTCTTATCTTGTTTATTTGAGTGTGCTGCCTTTGTTTTTTGGTCAGGTTTGCCAGGGGTCTGTCTATCTTGTTGATTTTTTCAAAGAACCAACTCTTTGTTTTGTTGATTCTTTCGATGTTTTTTTTCATCTCTAATTGATTTATTTCTGATTTGATTTTAATTATTTGCTTCCGTCTATTGACTTGGGGTTTGGCTTGTTGTTATCTCTCAAGGAAATTAAGGTGCTTCCTTAAATTATTGAGTTGCTGTTTCTCCAGTTTGTTGATGTATGCACTCAGAGATATAATTTTTCCTCTGAGTACTGCCTTTGCTGTGTCCCAAAGGAGCTGGTTCTTTGTGTCCTCATCTTGGTTGAATTCCATAAATATTTGAATTTCCGTTTTAATTTCTTCAATGACCCTCTGATGGTTCAGCAGTGTGTTCTTTAGTCTCCATGAATTGTAGCAATTTCTTTGGTAGCTGGTTGAGTTGAGCTCTAATTTTATTCCGTTGTGGTCTGAGAGAATGCAGGGAATGTTTTTGATACTTCTGAATTTGTACAGATTTTCTTTGTGCCCTAAGATTTGATCTATTTTGGAGAATGTTCCATGTGCTGCCGAAAAGAATGTGTATTCTGTCCTTGCTGGGTGGAATATTCTGTAGATGTCGATTAAGTCTAGTTTGTCTATGCAATTGTTTAGTTCTGTGGTTTCTTTGTTCAGTTTTTGGCGTGTTGATCTGTCCAGAGGTGATAGTGGAGTGTTAAAGTCCCCAACTATCAATGTGTTTGGGTCTATGAGTGATTTTAGAGCCAGTAGTGTTTGTTTGATGAAGTTGGGTGCTCCTGCATTTGGTGTTTAGATATTTAGAATGGTTATTTCTTCCTGTAGGAGAGATCCTTTTACTACTATGTAGTAACCTTCTTTGTCTCTTCTTACCTTTTTTAATTTGAAGTCAATTTTGTCTGATTCTAGGATTGCAACTCCAGCCTGCTTATGGGGGCCATTTGCATGATATATTTGTTTCCAGCCTTTCACTTTTAGAAGATGTTTACTTTTGCTGGATATATGTGTCTCTTGGAGACAGCAGAAAGATGGATCTTGATTTTTGATCCAACTTATGAGCCTATGTCGTTTGATTGGAGAATTAAGTCCATTAATGTTGACAGTTAGGATTCAGAGATGGTTGTTTGTTCCTTTCATTATCACTATCTTGTTAAAAGCTGTGTCTTCCCATTTCTTGATCTGATGTTTACTAATTAGGGTTCATTTCTCTGTCTGTATTGGGATCTTGATTATTTTCCCTGTATAATACATCTTTAAGGATTTTGTGTAAAGCTGGTTTGGTGGAGATATATTGTTTCAGTTTTTCCTTACTGTGGAAGACTTTTATTTGACCTTCGGCTATGAAGGAGAGTTTGGCTGGGTACAGAATTCTTGGTTGGTACTTATTTTTATTTAGAGTTTGGTATACTTCATTCCAGGCTCTCCTTGCTTTCATGGTCTCTGCTGAGAAGTCTGGAGTAATTCTGATTGCTTTTCCTTTATATGTGATTGTTTTCTTTGCCTTAACAGCTTTGAGTATTTTTTCCTTGCACTCTGCTGAAGCTGTTTTGATCAAAATGTGTCGGTGGGACATCATATTCTGGTCTGGTCGATTTGGGGTTCTAAATGCTTCTTGTATCTGTATAGGCCTTTCCTTCTGGATATTTGGGAAGTTCTCAGCTAATATTCTGTTAAATAGGTTGCCTATCCCATTAACCTCTTTCTCCAAGTTTTCCTCAATACCTATTATCCTTAAATTTGGCTTCCTGATCGTGTCTTTAATCTCCTGTAGCGATATGTTTTGTTGATTGGACTGGATTTGTATTGATTTTTGATCTTTTTCCATAGAATCTAAGGAATCTTCAGCTCCCGAAATTCAATCCTCTGCCTCAGTTAGTCGGGACTGTAGGCTAGTTACTTGATTTCAAATCTCTTTTGCTTCTGACTGGTCTTTCCTGATAATTTCCATGTCATTTCTTAGGTCTTGTATGGACTTCTTTACTTCATTAACTTCATTACTTTGGTTTTGAGAGTTGTCTCTCAAATCTTTAAGCTCTTTAGCTATCTTTTCATTTGACTCTTGAAATTCATTTATCTTTCTATTTGTGGATGCCATGAAATTCTCCATTAATTTTTGCTTTGCCTCCTCATGCTCTAGAATAATTGACTGAAGAGATTCGATCTTCTCATTTATCATGTTTATCAGTAAACTTTGTAGAGCATTTTGAGGGTTCTCTTCTATGTCTTTGATTGGCTGCTCTGCTTCCTGCTTGGTTTGAGTGGGAGATAAGACTTCATTGTTTGTCATCCTTCTTGTGTTTCTTCTGCCCATTTGAATTGGGGATGCCAGTCTACAAGCACCTGTGAGCACCGTTTAAGACCCAAAGCAGCCCTTACCAAGCACTGTTGTGTAAATCTTACAAGTTCACAATTATGTACAGTTACCCTGTATACCTGTCTATAAAATTAGATTTGGTGTTCCTAAAGAATACAATCTCAATATAACAACTGATCCTGTGCCCTGTATTCAGTAGTTACTTATTTACTGTTACAACCCTATACACAATTCTTGTTTTTATATTAAGATCTTTTAGGACTGGCTTTCTCTATGAACCCCTTTGATTCACTCTTATTAAGCTGGGATACCCTCTATCCAATAACCAGGAGTCATTGGAGACTGGAGGTCCAGGCACTAAGTCAGGAGAGTAAGTTGGAGGTAGTAAAGAGAATAGAGTAAAATGTATTGGGGAATGGAGGTGGTGATTTTGCTTTAGTTTCAGTGACGTCGAAGTGTCAAGAAGAGTAGAATCAGTAGAGAGAATAAGGTTGCAATGATAGAAAATGGAGAGTTAGCAGAAAAGTGTTTAGGTGTTCTTCATAGAGAAGTAAGTTTTAAAGAAAGAGAATGCAGAGAGAGAAATAAAGTAAAAGTAGTGGGAGACAGACGCACAGAACAGAAAATAATTATTTTAAAAAGAAGATAAAATAAAAAGGAAAAAAAAATTTTTAAATCAGCAAAGGAACAACCCAAACAAACAGAAAAGAAAAAAGAAGAACCTTGATAAAACAAATTGGTAAAAATAGAGAACATGGGGAAAAAAAAGAAACAAAAAACAAAAAAGACGACGTTTCAAAATTGAAAAAAAATTTTTTTTTTTTTTACATTTTAAGAAATGTTGAAAAGATAAAGAAAAAAAAATGGAGTCTTCTTTGTTTGGGTAGTGTTTCCCCAGTCTCTGGTTTCCTTATGATGGTCTGCAGTCTATATACCTGATTGTCTGGGTTTGGCAGAATTCAGCTTGCTACTCTGTTTGCTGCAGGGCCGTGGCCTTTACAGACTGCCTTTGAATAGGCTGTGAACTCAGCAGGGAGGGGCGCCTCTGGCCTCTTTTACCCAGCTGAGAGGTGCTTGCCTGTGCAAGGCTTCTGCCTCCTGCACTGGGCGGCCTCTTTCGCCGAGGTGGCTTTGGAAAGCAGCTCCTTTTCGGGCTGGGAATTGGGCTTCCTCTGTGACGGGACCGTTTAACTGTCTCAGGAACCTCAGTCTGGTGTTTCCCTGCCGCTGGGAGGTGGTGGCTGTTTTCGGTTTAAATTTAGAAGTTCCGGTGGGCAGGGCGGGGCACCTCTGGCTAACCCAAGGCCCAGGGCACACCTCCCACCTGGGCAGGGGTCATTCTCCTGGGCAGAGTCTGCTCTCGCTGATTGGTCCCTCTTGCCCTTTTCAAAGATGACTAATTTGACCTCGCTTTTCCCAGGCCCGCTTTAGTTCCAATCTGGTCTGCCCCTATGCCAGTGGCAAAGATGGAGCTTTGCTCTGGCGGTGGGGGCAGGGCTGCCTTGCCAGAGTTGCTCTGTGGTCGCGAGTGAGAATATCTTTCGTGGGTACTCACGCTTTCTCGGCGATTTCAGGTCGTCCATGCTCAGGCGCCGGCGGGTCTCAGCTGTGTGCTTTACCTCCGTGGTGTGCGGGTTGCTGTGATGGGCACTGTGCCAGTGCCGCCGACAATGGCGGGGCGGTGGGAAACCACCCAGAGCTCGAATCTGTGTTTTCAGACGTGCAAAGTCGGTTTTTCCTTCCTGGCCAGAATCCCTGTACTGTTACAACTTAGGCTGGTTGTATTTCTAGTGGTAAAAGTTTCTATGGGGTGAGAAATCTGCGGTGCTGGTGGGAGCTGAGCTATTGCACTGCAGCTGCTCTGCTGTCTTCCTGGAAGTCCCCTCCAGCTATATTCTTTTTTTTTTTTTTTCTTTTCCACCATTTCTTTTTTTTTTTCTTTTTTTTATTTTTAATTTATTTATTTATTAAACAAAATTTTTTTGACAAGGTGTTGTGCAAAACGGTACAGTTACATAGTAGGGCAGTATGTACATTTCTAGTGCTGTCTTTTTTTATTAATTGAACATTAATTTTTTTACAAGATGTTGTGCAAAGAGGGTGCAGTTACATAGTAGGGCTATGTGTACATTTCTTGTGATATCTTACAACCTGTTTTTCCATCCCTTGTCTAGGTCAGGTACACACATATGCAATATACAATGTATCAAGAACATATACAGTGTTCACAGACTTGGTCTCTACTTTCTCTCCTTCTCCCTTTGTTAACAGTCATATATCAGGGAGATCATGCCCCTTTGTTTTCTGTGTTCTAGGCTTGTCTGACTCAACATTATTTGTTCAAGTTCTGACCATTTCCCTGCGAATAACAATATTTCACCATTCCTAATCGCTATGTAGTATTCCATTGTGTATAAGTACCATATTTTTTGGATCCATTCATCTGTGGAGGGGCATCTGGGTTGCTTCCATATTTTGGCTATTGTGAATTGTGCCACGATAAACATGGAAGTTCAAATGTCTTTTTGATATCTTGGGTTTTGCTGTTTAGGATAGATGCCTAGGAGTGGTATGGCTGGGTCATAGGGTAGGTCTATATTGAGCTTTTTGAGAAACCTCCATACTGTTCTCCAAAGTGGTTGTACTAATTTGCACTCCCACCAACAATGGAGAAGGGTTCCTCTTTACCCACAGCCCCTCCAGCATTTGTTGTTTCCTGAGTTCAGAGTATAGGCCACTCTAACTGGGGTGAGGTGGTATCTCAGGGTTGTTTTTATTTGCATTTCCTTTACTAGCAGGGATGTTGAGCATTTCCTCATGTGTTTCTTTGCCATTTTTATATCTTCTCTTGTGAAGTCTCTCTTTAGCTCTTTTGCCCATTTCCTAATAGGTTTATTGGGCTTGGAGGGCCTTAGTTTTTTGAGTTCTCTGTAGATGACAGATAACAGGCCTTTGTCCGTTGCTGTGCTGGTAAATATCCTTTCCCATATTGTTGGCTATCTTTCTATTTTGGTGGCTATGACCTTAGCTGTGCAGAAACTTTTTAATTTGTAGTAGTCCCATTTGTTGAGTCTTTCCCCTATTTGTTGTGCCCCTGGGACTCTATTCAGGAAGTTCCTTCCTGTGCCTATAAGTTCTAGTGCCTTTCCTACTCTGTCCTTCAGTAGTTTCAAGGATTCAGGTCTGATGTTGAGGTCCTTGATCCATTTTGAGTTGATCTTGGTGCATGGTGATAGGCTTGGGTCTACTTTGAGTTTTCTGCATATTGGCTGCCCAGTTCTCCCAGCACCAGTAGTTGAAGAGGCTATGTTTATTCCATTGTATGTCTTTAGCTCCTTTGTCGAATATCAGTTGGCTGTAAGAGTGCAGTTTTATTTCTGGGTCTTCAATTCTAATCCACTGGTCTTCCGATCTGTTTTTATACCAATACCATGCTGTTTTTAATATGATGGCCTTGTAGTAGAGCTTGAAGTCTGGTATGGAGATACCTCCTGCACTATTTTTTTTGCCTAGAATTGCTTTGGCTATTCTAGGTTTTTTGCTGTTCCATATGAATTTATGGATTGGTTTCTCTATTTCAGTGAAGAATGTGGCTGGGATTTTGATAGGTATTGCATTGAATTTGTATAACAATTTGGGCAATATGGCCATTTTCACTATATTGATTCTGCCTACCCATGAGCATGGGAGGTCTTTCCATCTGCTTGTATCTTCTTTGATTTCCCTTATTAGATTTTTGTAGTTTTCATTGAATAGGTCCGTCACGTCCTTGGTTAAGTTGATCCCTAGGTACTGTATTCTCCTTTTGGCTACTGTAAATGGAATTGTTTCCATAATTTCCTTTTCTGTTTGTCTATTGCTGGTGTACAGAAAAGCTGCTGACTTTTGTGGAATGATTCTGTATTTTGCTACTTTGCCAAATTGGTTTATTAGGTGTAGGAGTTTGGGTACTGAGTTTTTTGGGTCCTTCAGATATAAGATCATGTCGTCTGCGAATTGGGATAACTTGATTTCTTCCTTGCCGATGTGGATCCCTTTGATGTCCTCCTCTTGCCTTATTGCTATGGCTAGGGATTCCAGCACTATGTTGAACAGAAGTGGGGAATGTGGGCATCCTTGTCTTGTTCCTGAGTTTAGGGGGAATGATTTAAGTTTCTCTCCATTTAATATGATATTAGCAGTTGGTCTGTTGTATATGGCTTTTATTGTTTTGAGGAATGTTCCATCTATTCCTGTTCTCTCCAAATCTTTTAATAGGTATGGATGTTGTATTTTGTCAAAGGCTTTTTGGGCATCGACTGAGATAACAATGTAATTCTTAATTTTAGATCTGTTTATGTGGTGAATTAAGTTGATTTATTTACAGATGTTGAACCATCCTTGTGACTGAGGGATGAAGCCTACTTGGTCATGATGTATGATTTTCTTGATCAGTTTCTGGATCCTGTTGGCTAGTATTTTATTGAGGAGCTTTGCGTCTGTGTTCATTAGTGATATTGGTCTGTAGTTCTCTTTTTTTTGTTGGGTCTTTGCCTGGTTTGGGAATGAGTATGATACTAGCTTCGTAGAATGAGTTTGGGATTTGTCCTTCTGTTTCTATTTCACGGAAGAGTTTGAGGAGTATTGGTATTAGCTCCTCACTAAAGGTTTTGTAGAATTAATTGGTGAATCCATCTGGGCCTGGGCTTTTCTTAGTAGGGAGGTTCTTGATTACCTCCTGTATCTCACCGTAAGTTATTGGTTTATTTAGTTGATTTATTTCTTCTTGGTTCAGTTTGGGCAGTTTGTACTTCTCTAAGAATTGATCCGGAGGAGAAAGATGGCGCCGAGACAATAGGGAGGCACCCCGACTCGCACCAACTGAATAGCGAGCTGGGAACTCCAACACCCAACACTCCACCAAGAACCCAGCAAAACCAGCATCCAGAAGCAGTGGAGAAACGCAGGAAAACAAAAAGGAGCAAAAAAGAAGAACCGAAAACCTACACGGAGCCGGAGATTAATCGGGGCACCCTCCCCCCACCAGCCGGCCCTGGCCCAAACAGGGTCAGGCTGGGAAAGGGAAACCCGGCGATCGGCAGACAGGTTGCCAGGAGCGCAGAATCCATATAGCGGGAGACCCCACGGACACAAAGCAGGGTGCGGACCAAGACACACCCAGCAGCGACGAGAAGTTCGGGTCCACACCGGATTCGGACAAGGGAACCCAGCGCGGCAGAAAGAGGGAACGGGGGAGCCACCACGACACTTCGCCAACCCCTGAAGGGCCAACGGCGGTGCGGGACACGCACACAAAGCAGCAAAAGTGAGTCCCCCATAATCCCTTCCCCCAACGGGAGACCCAAGCCCGACAAAGACGATATATCTCCCTCCCTCCCCCTCCCCACTCCCGTGGGAACAAAGATTCCCCAAATCAGGCGGGAAGCTCCCAGCAGGCACTGGGAAGCCAGTCTAGCAGGGGAAGGGCGGAACAGCCCCAAGCCCCCAAAGGTTCCTGAACTGGCAGAACCGGCCCCGTCCCCTTCCCAACAGGGGCCAGGGACGGCCGGCAGGGCAAGCCCCACCCGAGGCGCCTAGACCTTGCGGACTCTTACAACTAAAATCACAGGCGCTGGTGGGCAATACCAGCCCAGCAGGGTCACCTGAGCCTGATCTCGTTCCCCCTCCTCGAAGCGGAGGCGAGGTCTGAGGGTGCCAAGCCACACCCGGACAGTCGATCCCACTGGGCCCCACACATACTGCTTCCCCCCCCCAACGGACTCGCGGGAGGGCGCAAGCACAACCCAACAACCCAGGGCTCGCTCTGGGAGGCAGACCCCACTTAAGTGCCTGTTGTAGGGGACTCACAGTGCACAGGAGGGCGGGGCCCCGGCGAAAGCGCCCGCTCTGATAGGCGTGCCCTGCACTGGTGGGCGGGGCCACAGCGACAGCACCTGCTGACGCAGACACGCCTACACAGAAGGGAGGGAAGAACTACACAGACTTCCAGATGCGCAAATCACAAAGAAACATAACTCAGTTCATCAAAGGACAAGCCAACTCGCCAGCTCCAAAAAGCAGCACGACTGGAGAGGAGATGGAGAATAAAAAAGCAAATGAGGACATGTTAACAGGAATGATCGAAACCGTCAGAAATGAAATCAGAAAACAATTCCAGGAGTTTAGAGCGGAAATCTGGAAGGACACCCAGGAAGCCAAGAAAGAAATGGAAGCAAAACTGGATACAATGCAAGCCTCGTTTAAAGAAATGGAAGCAAAAATGGATACAATGCAAGCCGCCTTTAAAGAAAATCTCCACATCCTGAGAATTGAAATGCATGAAAAACGATTTAAAATACAACTCTTTAAAGGAAGAAATTTCCACGATCAGAGCTGATATGACAACCATGAATAGCTCTCTGACATCCATAAACTCCGCAATTGAAACCATAACACAAAGAGTGGACCATATGGAATCCAGAATCTCTCGCCTGGACGATGAAGCAGCTGACAACAACCAGAAAATGACCACACTCCAAGAAAAGGTGAAGCTTCAGGGAAGATTACTCCAGGAACTAATGGACAAAGACAAGAGATATAATCTGCGTATAATTGGAATAGAAGAAGGAGCCGAATATCAGAGCAGAGGGCTTAATCATGTTCTCAATAAAGTTATTGCAGAAAACTTCCCCAATCTCACAGGGGACCCCATCCAGGTAACCGAAGCCTATAGGACACCTGGCAGGCCAGACCCCAGGAAAACCACCCCAAGGCACATAATATTCAAGACTACAGACCTCAAGATTAAAGAGCAAATTCTGAATTCAGCCAAAGCGAAGAAGGAAACTTTTTTCAATGGGAAGAGGATTCGAATAACATCCGACTTATCCACACAAACTTACCAAGCTCGAAGTGAGTGGAAGAACACCATCCAAGTACTTCAGAATAACAATTTACAACCTCGGATCAAATATCCAGCGAAACTGGAGTTCACATTCGAAGGGAGAACCAGATCTTTCCACACCAAAGAGGAGCTAAAGGAGTATGTGAATAAAAAACCAGCCCTACAGCGAATATTAAGAGGGGAAGCCCACCCAACAGAGATCGTAAAAGACACACAGACAGATTCAGAAAGAAACTTCAATAGCCAAAGTCCAGCAGAAACACAAGCTCACTAAAGACAAGAAGAAAAAAAAAAAAAACAACAGGAAAAAACAGCCCAACAAGAAAATGGAAGGAGAAAAAACACCCTTATCCTTGATCTCTTTAAATATAAATGGCTTAAACTCCCCGATCAAGAGGAGCAGACTGGCAGAATGGATCCGCAAGCAAAAAGTTGACATCTGTTGTCTACAAGAGACCCACCTTACAGCAAGGGACAAAAACAGGCTTCGAATGAAAGGATGGAGCAAGATCTACCAAGCAAATGCACCCACCAAAACGGCAGGTGTAGCCATCCTGATCTCAGACAAGCTGGATTTCTCTTTAAAGTCCACTCAAAAAGACAAAGAAGGACACTACATATTGATACAAGGAAAAATCCAGAATCAAGACATCACGGTGATAAATGTATACTCACCGAACAAAAGAGGCCCGACATATGTCAAGCAAATTCTCACAGAATTACAGAGCAAGATAGATGCAAACACAATCATAGTGGGTGACTTTAATACTCCTCTCTCTCCAAGAGACAGATCCAACACCCAGAGGATTAGTAAGGGAGCTGAGGACCTAAATAACACCATTGCCCAAATGGATCTAACAGACCTATATAGAACCTTCCACCCTACAGAGACCCAATACACCTTCTTTTCAGCAGCCCATGGATCATATTCCAAAATAGACCACGTCATAGCCCACACAAAGAACCTCAGCAAATACAAAAGAATTGACATCATCCCATGTATTATATCTGATCACAGTGGATTAAAGGTAACCCTCAACAACAAAGGATACCACAGAGCCTATACACACTCTTGGAGGCTAAACCCCACGCTGCTATCCAACACTTGGGCCACAGATCAAATTAAAGATGAAATCAACGAATTCATAAGCCACAATGACAAAGAAAACACATCACAAAGAAACCTATGGGACACAGCTAAGGCAGTACTGAGGGGCAAGATCATTGCACTCAGTACCCACATTAAAAGAATGGAAGCAGAGCAGGTGAATACCCTCACGATGAAACTAAAACAACTGGAGAAACAAGAAATGACAGAATCTAAAACGACTAGGAGGGGAGAGATTACAAAGATTAAAGAAGAGATAAATCTGATTGAAAATAGAAAGACCATTCAACAAATAAATAAGACTAAAAGCTGGTTCTTTGAGAAAATAAACAAAATTGACAGACCCCTTGCAAGACTCACAAAAAAAAGAAGAGAAGAGACTCATATACGTAAAATCAGGGACTCCACAGGAAAAATTACAACAAATACACACGATATTCAAACAATCATAAGGAGCTATTTCCAAAACCTCTACTCAACAAAAAACAATAATTTTACAGAAATGGATCAATTCTTAGAGAAGTACAAACTGCCCAAACTGAACCAAGAAGAAATAAATCAACTAAATAAACCAATAACTTACGGTGAGATACAGGAGGTAATCAAGAACCTCCCTACTAAGAAAAGCCCAGGCCCAGATGGATTCACCAATGAATTCTACAAAACCTTTAGTGAGGAGCTAATTCCAATACTCCTCAAACTCTTCCGCGAAATAGAAACGGAGGGAAAAATCCCGAACTCATTCTACGAAGCTAATATCATACTCTTCCCCAAACCAGGCAAAGATCCAACAAAAAAAGAGAACTACAGACCAATATCACTAATGAACACAGATGCAAAGCTCCTCAATAAAATATTAGCTAACAGGATCCAGAAAGTGATCAAGAATATCATACATCATGACCAAGTAGGCTTCATCCCTCAGTCACAAGGATGGTTCAACATCCGTAAATCAATCAATGTAATTCACCACATAAACAGAACTAAAATCAAGAATCACATTGTTATCTCAGTCGATGCCCAAAAAGCCTTTGACAAAATACAACATCCATACCTATTAAAAGCTTTGGAGAGAACAGGAATAGATGGAACATTCCTCAAAACAATAAAAGCCATATACAACAGACCAACTGCTAATATCATATTAAATGGAGAGAAACTTAAATCATTCCCCCTAAACACAGGAACAAGACAAGGATGCCCACTCTCCCCACTTCTGTTCAACATAGTACTGGAATCCCTAGCCATAGCAATAAGGCAAGAGGAGGACATCAAAGGGATCCACATCGGCAAGGAAGAAATCAAGTTATCCCTATTCGCAGACGACATGATCTTATATCTCAAGGACCCAAAAAACTCAGTACCCAAACTCCTACATCTAATAAACCAATTTGGCAAAGTAGCAGGATACAAAATCAATCCACAAAAGTCAGCAGCTTTTCTGTACACCAGCAATAGACAAACAGAAAAGGAAATTATGGAAACGATTCCATTTACAGTAGCCAAAAAAAGAATAAAGTACCTAGGGATCAACTTAACCAAGGACGTGACGGACCTATTCAATGAAAACTACAAAAATCTAATAAGGGAAATCAAAGAAGACACAAGGAGATGGAAAGACCTCCCATGCTCATGGGTAGGCAGAATCAATATAGTGAAAATGGCCATACTGCCCAAATTGTTATACAAATTCAATGCAATACCTATCAAAATCCCAGCCACATTCTTCACTGAAATAGAGAAACCAATCCATAAGTTCATATGGAACAGCAAAAAACCTAGAATAGCCAAAGCAATTCTAGGCAAAAAACATAGTGCAGGAGGTATCACCATACCAGACTTCAAGCTCTACTACAAGGCCATCATAACAAAAACAGCATGGTATTGGTATAAAAACAGATCGGAAGACCAGTGGATTAGAATTGAAGACCCAGAAATAAAACCGCACTCTTACAGCCAACTGATATTCGACAAAGGAGCTAAAGACATACAATGGAATAAACATAGCCTCTTCAACTACTGGTGCTGGGAGAACTGGGCAGCCATATGCAGAAAACTCAAAGTAGACCCAAGCCTATCACCATGCACCAAGATCAACTCAAAATGGATCAAGGACCTCAACATCAGACCTGAATCCTTGAAACTACTGAAGGACAGAGTAGGAAAGACACTAGAACTTATAGGCACAGGAAGGAACTTCCTGAATAGAGTCCCAGGCGCACAACAAATAGGGGAAAGACTCAACAAATGGGACTACTACAAATTAAAAAGTTTCTGCACAGCTAAGGTCATAGCCACCAAAATAGAAAGACAGCCAACGATATGGGAAAGGATATTTACCAGCACAGCAACAGACAAAGGCCTGATATCTGTCATCTACAGAGAACTCAAAAAACTAAGGCCCTCCAAGCCCAATAAACCTATTAGGAAATGGGCAAAAGAGCTAAAGAGAGACTTCACAAGAGAAGATATAAAAATGGCAAAGAAACACATGAGGAAATGCTCAACATCCCTGCTAGTAAAGGAAATGCAAATAAAAACAACCCTGAGATACCACCTCACCCCAGTTAGAATGGCCTATACTCTGAACTCAGGAAACAACAAATGCTGGAGGGGCTGTGGGGAAAGAGGAACCCTTCTCCATTGTTGGTGGGAGTGCAAATTAGTACAGCCACTTTGGAGAACAGTATGGAGGTTTCTCAAAAAGCTCAATATAGACCTACCCTATGACCCAGCCATACCACTCCTAGGCATCTATCCTAAACAGCAAAACCCAAGATATCAAAAGGACATTTGTACTTCCATGTTTATCGCAGCACAATTCACAATAGCCAAAATTTGGAAACAACCCAGATGCCCCTCCACAGATGAATGGATCCAAAAAATATGGTACTTATACACAATGGAATACTACATAGCGATTAGGAATGGTGAAATATTGTTATTTGCAGGGAAATGGTCAGAACTCGAACAAATAATGTTGAGTGAGACAAGCCTAGAACACAGAAAACAAAGGGGCATGATCTCCCTGATATATGACTGTTAACAAAGGGAGATGGAGAGACAGTAGAGACCAAGTCTGTGAACACTGTATATGTGCTTGATACATTGTATACTGCATATGGGTCTACCTGACCTAGACAAGGGATGGGAAAACAGGTTGTAAGATATCACAAGAAATGTACACAATGCCCTACTATGTAACTGCACCCTCTTTGCACAGCACCTTGTAAAAAAAAAAAAAATTTATGTTCAATTGATAATAAAAAAAAAATAAAAAAAAAAAAAAAAAAGAATTACAAAATTAAAAAAAAAAAAAAAAAAGAATTGATCCATTTCTGTAAAATTATTGGTTTTTGCTGAGTAGAGGTTTTGGAAATAGCTCCTTATGATTGCTTGAATATCGTGTGTACTTGTTGTAATTTTTCCGGTGGAGTCCCTGATTTTACGTATATGAGTCTCTTCTCTTCTTTTTTTTGTAAGTCTTGCAAGGGGTCTGTCAGTTTTGTTTATTTTCTCAATGAACCAGCTTTTAGTCTTATTTATTTGTTGAATGGTCTTTCTATTTTCAATCAGATTTATCTCTTCTTTAATCTTTGTGATCTCTCCCCTCCTAGTCATTTTAGATTCTGTCATTTCTTGTTTCTCCAGTTGTTTTAGTTTCACCGTGAGGGTATTCACCTGCTCTGCTTCCATTCTTTTAATGTGGGTGCTGAGTGCAATGATCTTGCCCCTCAGTACTGCCTTAGCTGTGTCCCATAGGTTTATTTGTGATGTGTTTTCTTTGTCATTGTGGCTTATGAATTCGTTGATTTCATCTTTAATTTGGTCTATGGCCCAAGTGTTGGATAGCAGCGTGGGGTTTATCCTACAAGAGTGTGTATAGTGTCTGTGGTTTCTTTTGTTGTTGAGGGTTACCTTTAATCCACTGTGATCAGATATAATACATGGGATGATGTCAATACCTTTGTATTTGCTGAGGTTCTTTGTGTGGGCTATGACGTGGTCTATTTTGGAATATGATCCATGGGCTGCTGAAAAGAAGGTGTATTGGTTCTCTGTAGGGTGAAAGGTTCTATATAGGTCTGTTAGATCCATTTGGGAAATGGTGTTATTTAGGTCCTCAGCTCCCTTACTAATCCTCTGGGTGTTGGATCTGTCTCTTGGAGAGAGAGGAGTATTAAAGTCACCCACTATGATTGTGTTTGCATCTATCTTGCTCTGTAATTCTGTGAGAATTTGCTTGACATATGTCGGGCCTCTTTTGTTTGGTGAGTATACATTTATCACCATGATTTCTTGATTCTGGATTTTTCCTTGTATTAATATGTAGTGTCCTTCTTTGTCTTTTTGAGTGGACTTTAAAGAGAAGTCCAGCTTGTCTGAGATCAGAATGGCTACACCTGCCGTTTTGGTGGGTGCATTTGCTTGGTAGATCTTGCTCCATCCTTTCATTCGAAGCCTGTTTTTGTCCCTTGCTGTAAGGTGGGTCTCTTGTAGACAGCAGATGTCAACTTTTTGTTGGCGAATCCATTCTGCCAGTCTGCTCCTCTTAATCGGGGAGTTTAAGCCATCTATATTTAAAGAGATCAAGGATAAGGGTGTTTTTTCTCCTTCCATTTTCTTGTTGGGCTGTTTTTTCCTCTTTTTTTTTTTTTTTTCTTCTTGTCTTTAGTGAGCTGGTCTTTCTGCTGGACTTTGGCTGTTGAAGTTTCTTTCTGATTCTGTCTGTGTCTTTTATGATCTCTGTTGGGTGGGGTTCCCCTCTTAATATTCGCGGTAGGGCTGGTTTTTTATTCACACACTCCTTTAGCTCCTCTTTGGTGTGGAAAGATCTGGTTCTCCCTTCGAATGTGAACTCCAATTTCGCTGGATATTTGATCCGAGGTTGTAAATTGTTATTCTGAAGTACTTGGATGGTGTTCTTCCACTCACTTCGAGCTTGGTAAGTTTGTGTGGATAAGTCAGATGTTATTCGAATCCTCTTCCCATTGAAAAAAGTTTCCTTCTTCGCTTTGGCTGAATGCAGAATTTGCTCTTTAATCTTGAGGTCTGTAGTCTTGAATATTATGTGCATTGGGGTGGTTTTCCTGGGGTCTGGCCTGCCAGGTGTCCTATAGGCTTCGGTTACCTGGATGGGGTCCCCTGTGAGACTGGGGAAGTTTTCTGCAATAACTTTATTGAGAACATGATTAAGCCCTCTGTTCTGATATTCGGCTCCTTCTTCTATTCCAGTTATGCGCAGATTATATCTCTTGTCTTTGTCCATTAGTTTCTGGATTAGTCTTCCCTGAAGCTTCACCTTTTCTTGGAGTGTGGTCATTTTCTGGTTGTTGTCAGCTGCTTCATCGTCCAGGCGAGAGATTCTAGATTCTATATGTTCCACTCTTTGTGTCATGGTTTCAATTGCGGAGTTTATGGATGTCAGAGAGCTCTTTATGGTTGTCATATCAGCTCTGATCATGGAAATTTCTTCCTTTAAAGAGTTGTATTTTAAATCGTTTTTCATGCATTTCAATTCTCAGGATGTGGAGATTTTCTTTAAAGGCGGCTTGCATTGTATCCATTTTTGCTTCCATTTCTTTAAAAGAGGCTTGCATTATATCCATTTTTGCTTCCATTTCTTTCATGGCTTCCTGGGTGTCCTTCCAGATTTCCGCTCTAAACTCCTGGAATTGTTTTCTGATTTCATTTCTGACGCTTTCGATCATTCCTGTTAACATGGCCTCATTTGCTTTTTTAGTCTCCATCTCCTCTTCAGTCGTGCTGCTTTTTGGAGCTGGCGAGTTGGCTTGTCCTTTGATGAACTGAGTTGTTTCTTTGTGATTTGCGCATCTGGAAATCTGTGGATGGCTTCTCAGGTTTGGTTTGTAGCTCTTTCCTCCCTCCTGTGTAGGCGTATCTACGGCAGCAGGTGCTGCCGCTGTGGCCCCGCCCACCAGTGCAGGGTACGCCTACCAGAGTGGGAACTGTAGCCGGGGGCCGCGCCCTCCTGTGCGCTGTTGTCCACTACTACATGCACTTTAGAGGGATATGCCTCCCAGAGCGAGTCCTGGGTTGTTGGGTTGTGCTTGCGCCCTCCCGCGAGTCCGTTGGGGGAGGCGGTATGTGTGGGGCCCAGTCGGATCGACTGTCCGGGTGTGGCTTGGCACCCTCAGACCTCGCCTCTGCTGTGAGGGGGGGGATGTGATCAGGCTCAGGTGACCCTGCTGGGCTGGTATTGCCCACCAGCACCTGTGATTTTTGTTGTAAGAGTCTGCGAGGTCCAGGCGCCTTGGGTGGGGCTTGCCCTGCCGGCCGTCCCCCAGCCCCTGTTGGGAAGGGGGTGGGGCCGGTTCTTCCAGTTCAGGAACCTGTTGGGGCTTGGGGCTGTTCCACCCTTCCGCTGCTAAACTGGCTTCCCAGCGCCTGATGGGAGCTTCCCGCCTGATTTGGGGGTTCTTTGTTCCCTTGGGGATGGGGAGGGGGAGGGAGATCTAGCTTCTTTGTCGGGGTTGGGTCTCTGATAGCTGGTCTCCCGTTGGGGGAGGGGATAATGGGGGACTCACTTTTGCTGCTTTCTGTGTGTGTCCCGCGCAGCCGTTGGCCCTTCAGGGGTTGGCAAAGTGTCGTGGTGGCTTCCCTGTTCCCTCTTTCTGCTGCGCTGGGTTCCCTTGTCCGAACCCGGTGTGGACCCGAACTTCTTGTCGCTGCCGGTGTGTGTCTTGGTCCGCACCCTGCCTTGTGTCCGTGGGGTCTCCCGCTATATGAATTCTGCGCTCCTGGCAGCCTGTCTGCTGATCGCCGGGTTCCCCTTTCCCAGCCTGGCCCTGTTTGGGCCAGGGTCGGCTGATGGGTGGAGGTGCCCCAGAGAATCTCCGGCTCCGTGTAGGTTTTCGGTTCTTCTTTTTTGCTCCTTTTTGTTTTCCTGCGTTTCTCCACTGCTTCTGGATGCTGGTTTTGCTGGGTTCTTGATGGGGTGTTGGGTGTTGGATTTCCCAGCTCGCTATTCAGTTGGTGCGAGTCGGGGTGCCTCCCAATTCTTTTGGCGCCATCTTTCTCCGCCTATATTCTTAATCCTTAGTAGCATTTGGGTATCTTTACTCATGCCAATATCTGTGTTGTTACATGTTGTTGTGATTTTTATCTACATTTTCCTAATAAAGCCTGATACTTATCATGTTTTTTTGTAATTTACATATCCACTTTGCTAAAGTGACTATGTTTTCCAGTTGATCTCTTCTCATAGTTGACTTTTAGTATTATGGATTTTTTGTAGATATATGATTTAATTTGACTCTTAAGATATTTTTATTTTTTTAATTTTTAAGGTGATATACAGAGGAGTTAGAGTTACATACATAAGGTAGTGAGAACATTTCTTTTAAAACTTGATACCACCTCCCTCAGTTTTCTCACTTTCCAACATATAGTTTTGTGAGTATTACTCTTGCATTGGTTCACCTTTTATCCTTTGTCTCACCATATGAATGTTCCCCTTCCCTTTGCTAGTTCAGATACACACTTATACCATACCTTGGGTATGGAAATCAAATACAGTGACAACAGGGCCTAAATGAAAGGACAGATAACCCCCCCCCAAAAAGGAAAAAATCATATATGAACCTCTAATATTGGTGCAATTACACAGCTTGGGGTTGTTTTTTTTACTTAAACTGTGGTCTGTGCTGGTATTGGAGCTGTTTTTATATCCAAGAAAAGGAGACCGTGAAATTGGCTATCTATGATTGAAGCTCTAAAGTTTATGCAACTATAGGGCTAGGCATTGGTTTGGTTTGTGTCTTAAAATTGTGTTCTGATGTGCTATTAGTTTTGCTTTCTATCCCAAGTGGGCAGAAGACGCACAAGAAAATTGCAAGTCAGGGAATCTCAGCTCCCACTCAAAATAAACAGGAACCAGAGCAGTCAATGAAAAACCTAGAGGATATTTCTCAAAATGGTCTGTAAACACTACTGATAAACATATGAATGAAAAGATTGAAAGCCTGCATATAATTATACATGAGCTGATGTGGCTAACCAAAGATTAATAAAATAGCACATTGAAGCTAACCAAAGATTAATAGAGGAATTCATGACATCCACAAACAGGATTATGATTTCTAATTCATGTCGAGTTCTATTGTTCCCTATACAATATTTTTTAACATGAAAGTATTTGAAATCTTAATTTGTTTTATTTTCAAACCCAGAAATTTAGAATGCCTCATTTCAAAAATTGTATATATGTTCTCAAATGATTTTTTAAATATTAATGGAGCTACATATCCTATTTTCCATTCCTCTTTTTGAAAACAGCTTTTTCCATTGCAATTAAGTTGGTGAATTTTGTGAAAAAGGTTGAATATGGGTGTGATCATGTCACATCAAATTTCTATGATGAAGTTAGAATCTGCATACCACAGACTGTGGTATTATTTGCAAATGGGTCAGGGGTCAGTACATATATAATGAGTTAAATGAACTCATAGCGCAATGGAATTGGCTCTTTCCCATAAGATAGTGTCCGTACAAAGAAGGAAAATTTGGGGACACACACACACACACACATACACACACACACACGAAGAACAAATTGTGAGTGGGGTAGATATTTGGTCAATCGGGTAAAAGCTAAAAGTGCTGACATTTTTCATATGGCCTATAAAATCAAGTCTTTGTGGAATTATTATATCTATGGTTAACTTGGAGGGTCTTTCTTTCTGTCTTTCTTGTTGTTTTTTGCCAGTTCTGGGACTTGAACTCAGAGCCTGAACACTGTCCTTGGCTTCTTTTTGCTTAAGCTAGCACTGTACCACTTGAGCAACAGAACCACTTCTGGCATTTTGTGTATATGTGTTGCTGAGGAACTGAATCCAGGGCTTCATATATAAGAGGCAAGCATTCTACCACTAGACCATATTCTCAACCTACCTTTATTTCTTGATGTTTCTTTTTTTTTTTTTTTTTTTTTTTTTTGGCCAGTCCTGGGCCTTGGACTCAGGGCCTGAGCACTGTCCCTGGCTTCTTCCCGCTCAAGGCTAGCACTCCGCCACTTGAGCCACAGCGCCGCTTCTGGCCGTTTTCTGTATATGTGGTGCTGGGGAATCGAACCTAGGGCCTCGTGTATCCGAGGCAGGCACTCTTTGCCACTAGGCTATATCCCCAGCCCTCTTGATGTTTCTTAAAGAATATGTTTCCTGGATATGATAATTTTGGTTGGGGTCATTTATTTCCAGTGCTTGATGTATATCGTTCCATTATCTTGTCTTTCAGCTGGGAAGTTGGGAATATTTTTTGTGTTTTCCTTTGTTGCAAATTGTAGTAGAATATGAAGAAGAATGATGATGATGATGATTATGATGATGATGATGAGGAGGAGGAGGAGGAGGAGGAGGGAGGGGGAGGAGGAAGAAAGAAGGAAACAGGAAGAAGGAAGAAGAAAGAGGAAAAAGGAAGAAGAAACATCGTTTTTCTCTTTCAGCTTTCAATAGGTTTTCTAAGTTCTCTAGTCTTGATATTTTTAACCACAGTGTGATACAGAAAGATGTCTGTTCAAGTCCATTTGAGGTTCTAAATGGTGTCTACTCTTGGCTATCCACATCTATTGTAGTATTTGAAAATTCAGGATCATCAATCTAAGGCTAAATATAGAGCTCCCTTATGACCCAGCAGCCCCACTTTTGGGCATCTACCCAAAAGACCACAAACAAGAACACACTAAAGCCACCAGCACAACAATGTTCATCACAGCACAATTTGTTGTAGTTCAATATGGAACCAACCCAGATGCCCCTCAGTAGATGGATAGATCAGAAAAATGTGGTACATTTACACAATGGAATTTTTTGCCTCTATCAGAAAGAATGACATTGCCTCATTCATAAGGAAATGGAAGGACTTGGAAAAAAATTATACTAAGTGAAGTGAGCCAGACCCAAAGAAACATGGACTCTATGGTCTCCCTCATAGGGAATAATTAGCACAGGTCTAGGCTAGTCACAGCAAAGGATTACAAGAGCCTAATAGCTATTCCCTTATGAATGCATAAGATGATGCTAAGTAAAATGAATTCCATGTTGTGGAAATGAGTGTTATATCACTGTTGTAATTACTTTCAACATGCCATGTGAAACCATAGCTCCTATTGTTGATGATCCTCTTGTATCCCCTTCCTGTGGTTGTACCCACACTATCACTGTATCTTATGTGAGTACATTGAAAACTGTACATACTGGTATTAGAACCAGGGAATGAAAGGGAATATCAAAATCGAGAGACAAAAGATAAAAAGACAAATGACTACAAAAGCAATACTTGCAAAACCATTTGGTGTAAACCAACTGAACAACTCAGGGAGGAGAGAGGAAAAGGGGGAAGGAGGACAGGGTAATGAGGGAGGAGATGACAAACAGTACAAGATATGTACACAAAAACTAGCATATGAGACTCTAACCTCTCTGTACATCATATTGACAATAAATAAGAAAAAATGCCTTTAATTTCCATCTCAATTCCTGTTTTATCAAATGTGTTTTTAACATTTTATCCTGATCCGGCCTTTGGGTTATATATTGTAAGCATCCTTTTTTTATTTAATTGCTTTTAGAATGTATTATTTCTGGGACTTTGTCTTCAATATCTCATATTTTCTCTTTGATTTAATCTGTTGGTGTTGCTTTTTACTATGTTTGTTAACCAATCAACTTTACTTTTTAAATTATCTTTAGGTAGTTGTACAAAGGCATTGAGGTTTTTATATTCAATTTTGCTGTTTGCTTGTTTGTCTATTTTTGAGAATCTCAATTTTCTATTACTATAAGACTGTTTGATAAATGGCTGTCTTATCCATTTATTGAACTCTATTTCTTTATCTTTACTACTTTTTTGATTCTTTATTCATTTTATAGCTAGATTTTGAAACCTGTACCAGAATTTCAACTACTTTAAGTTCATTAAATTAAGTTATTGAGGAGATAATGAGATTTGAGACCGTGCTTTTTCACTGTGAGTTTATGTGTGTTTGTGTGTATGTTTTATTGCTTCTAGTTTGAGAGTAGTGCATCTATTTGTGTAAATACCAGTTTTGGGTGATTAAATTCATTTTCTGGGAAAGTTCTTAATGGGTAGCTTTCTTGTGGGGTTATGATCACTATCATCGCTCAGAAAAGAGAAAAAATGAAGCAATAAATATTTTAAAACGATATTTCAATGCTTTATAACTAATTGGAAGCTTTAGCTCCATTTGAAATAAGTTTACAAAAGAAACTAACGAGGAGAATTTCATGATAAGCTAGTAGTTAAAATTATTAAGTATAACAGCATTTATAAGTAGTTGAAGGAAAAGGCATAGAAAAGGGCAAAAAGACGCAACACAGGAAAAAGAAGAAAATTATAGAAGATGAGATGAAGATATAAATTATAAGAGTAAAAGAAAACATTAAGTCTAGAAAAAGATTAAATACTCTGGGAAACTTTAACAAAATACCAAGCAATATTTCTTCCTCTATGTGGAGGAAGTTGGTATTCTCTTCACAATCCAACTTGCTGTTTTCAGTTTATATTATGAAGTAGTGGCAGGGGGACAATTTTGTTGTTGTTGTTTTGGTTAGTTAGTCTATTTCCCCTACACTTAAGTTAACCAGAAAGGTTGTTTGCAGACTAAGTCCTGTTAGAAAAATAGGTCCTTTCTGACTATCTTTCTGGCCTTTCGGTGTATAAAACATGGGGGAAAAAAATCTGTGTTGGCTGCGCCAAAAGCAAGTCTTTGTCTGTGGGTGCTATGGCCTTATAGTTTTCTATCCTAGGGCCTGCACACACACATATTCACACACACCTTGCTTCTGCCTTCTAAATTGGAATTCCTCTCCAGAGACTGGAGCTCTCTCAGAGTTTTTACCCTCAACTTAACTATGCTGTATGGTATGAGGCACACAAGTAGCACCTAAACCAAATTGTATCCAGGAACTTGAGTCCAAGTTATACTTCTTGTGTCCATGCTGATGGTCAGGGTTAGTGCTGGCTTAGGTTGTGGACAGGCAGAGGTGTAGGGAATTCAAAGACATAAAAATGAGGTGTTTTTTTTTTTTTTTTTCTGAATGTCCCCAATTGAGAGATTTGACTGTAAAACTTAGGATGATTCCCTGTTTGTTTGTTTTTTTATAGTTTTTAGTTGTTTTTTTCCCACTGACTACAATATATTAACAGTTATTTATTGGAGTATTCTTATAATTGTTCTTCAACATGAATGGCTTACATCTCAGCCTTGGCATCTCTGGATTGGATTTCCAGTCTCTTGGGATAGTGCTGCATGTTACATATAAATAATTTGGAATCACACAGCACATTCTTAAAATACTGTAGATTTCCTGGGCCTTTTCAAAATCCAATGGACAAACAGTGTATAGGTGGCTCACACCAATAACCCTAGTTACTCAGGGGGCTGTGGTCTGAGGATCTGAGATCTTGAGGATCTTGAGGATCTGAGGACCAAGCCAGATTGTCCAGGAAAGACTGCGAGGCTCTTATCTCCAGTTAACCACCAGAAAACTGGAAGCACTGTTGTTGATCAAAGTGGTAGCCTTTAATGAGGGACAGCACCCAAGCCTTAAGAGACAGCACCCAAGCCTTACTTCAAGAACCCCCCCCCAAAAAAAAAATCCATTGAAGAAAAAGCACTTTTCTCTAAAAAATATCTTTTGACATGTTTCCTTAAATAGTGAAAGTTCCAGTTTATCTTACCTATAGGCTGGGATCAATATGCATATAGTTTGCAAATATTTTCCAATCACTTGGTATTTACTCCAAATGTGAGCTACTCATTGGTGAGTCTGGGAACAAGCTTCTCATCTCATACTGATGTCAGTTCTCAATACATTAATATATTTAGTGGCATCAGCTTAATGTGTACATAGATTTTACATGAGTCTAGAAATTTAGAAACAATTCTGTAAGTTTTAATTTATGAGTTCCTCTCCCAGAATGATTTCCTATGATTCTATACCTCCAGAGTACATCATTTGGGTCCTCTGGATTTCTGCTCTTCTCTGCTGTGCCTTTTTTTGTGTTATAGCCACACTGAGGCTGATGTAGTTCTCTCTCTCTCTCTCTCTCTCTCTCTCTCTCTCTCTCTGTGTGTGTGTGTGTGTGTGTATGTGGGTGTGGGTTGCATGCATGCACACGCACAAATGTACAAATGTATAAGAGAGATTGTAAAGAACAAATGTGTTCCTCACTGTGTGTAGTCCAAAGATTCTGTATCAGATATTGATTCATCTCCTTCCAAGTCATGACCCTATTGGCCCTCTGTTGCCATTATTAGTCCAACCTTCAGAGGATTGCTTGGAATGAATCACACACAAACAAATGAACAAATTACAAAGGGAAGGAAGGGATGAAGGGATGAATGGGGGAGGAAAAATGGACAAAGAGAGAGGGAATGAAACAAATCCAGAGGATACATGTATTGTTCAGTGTGTTAAGAATTCCTCCTTAAGCCATAATGACAGTCTCCTTTGTCTACAAAAACCATATTGGCACCTAACATTTTAAGCCCATTTGGACTTAGGCTTTATTGAGATCAGATTGGCAGAATAGCATCTGATTAGTATTTAAATTTCCCCTCCAGATAATTCCAGTTTTGTAGCTCTAACAGAATTATCAGTGCTGGTGTTTTGTTTCAAAAAGATTTTTTAAAACTCAGAATTATGGAACCTGAAAGTTAAAGAACAAGCCTCTACAACTCTCTTACATTCTCCACTACCCTTAGCAATATCACAAAACAGTAGAGAAAAGGAGGAGGAGCTTGCTTCATGAAGAATAGGCCACTCTCATTTTTGTGAGAACTCACTCTTTGGTGAAAGTATTAATTTTTTTCAAGGCTATACCCCATCATTTTTTTCTACACTAAGCCTCACTTCTTAAAGGTTTTGTCCCATCAACACTGACACATTGGGGACCAAGCTTCCAGAACCTTTGGGATCACATTTAATCCCTAATGTAATGTCACTATGTTCTTTTTAGACTAATAGTATAGTTGATCAATGTTATGTTCATGTCTTACACTTTTATTCTTCATAAGAGATGAGATGGTATGTACTTATATACACTTACTATGTGCAACAAAAATTATAAACTGTAATTTTGTCAGTTGATAGCCTTTAAGTATTTACTGAAAGGCAGTAGGTGATTTTTATGTACCTTAGTTTCTGAGCCAACAGCCTTAGTTCAAATGCTGACACTATTCAAAATAGCTGTAACCTATGTAAATATTGTTTGAACTCTTACTGTCTGTCTTCTCATCTTTTTAAGGAGAACAATGATAATAATAGTGTCTTCCTTTCTGTAACTTGCTTAATTAATATGTGTAAGTGCTTCTAATAGCACTTGGAACACAAAGAGTACTGCATTAGCTTGCTGTTATTAGAGTCTTGAATAAAATGTACTTTCCTGCTATCTGTGCAATCTGAATAGCACCCCTTATTAAACAGTAGCAATATTACGATATATCTGAAACCATTTTGTTCATTTAATATTTTTTTAAAAAAATATATAGTAGATTATCTCTTTCTAGTTTGGGTCACAACTTTCCCTTTTATCCTCACTGTTTTGTTCAGTGTGTTATCTAAGATTGTCCTGTAAGGATGCAGTGCTAATGACCAGGTCTCACCAGTGTAGCAATTAAATCAAATAATCATAAAGATAATGTCATAGTACTTTGAGAAGGTTGCCAGCTTTTGGTACATATATTTCAGAGAAAGGTGAACACTGAGCAAAGGGTATATGCTGACTGACAGTCGTCAGCCATGATTCAAAGAGAAACTTAAAACCAAGCTTCCTCAGGATGATGATAACAATCTCAAGAGACACAAATTCATCGAAGAGAAAAGGTGATTTTCTAGGTTTCTGCCTCTAGTGAGTGAAAGTCAGGCAGTAAGAGTATACATTAGAGGTACTGTAAAATATATGCCTTAGGGAAATAATGCAAGAATTGTTTCAAGTCATATTAAAAAATTAAGCAGAAAATTAAAAAAAAAAACTGTCTTACCTCCTGTACTACTTAGGAAGACAATGTAATTCTATTTAAAATATATTTTTGTTTTTTAGCTTATAAGAAAGTTTAAGTATCATTAGAAAAGTATACAGACTCTGATCACATGTCAAAACAATGTACATGAATGTGTGCATACATGACATTCATATTTATATATATTTGTATATATGCATGATATGCTATGTATACCTAGGCAGGCATATATATTCATGTCAAAGATATTATTAGTTAACTATATCTTTGTTTTGGAACATGTTTCTTTCTGTCTTCTTTTTTTTTTTTTTGGCCGTCGTGGGGCTTGAACTTAGAGCCTGAGCACTGTCCCTGGCTTCTTTATGCTCAAGTCTAGCACGCTACCTCTTGAACCACAGTGCCACTTCTGGCTTTATCTGTTTATGTGGTGTTGAGGAATCAAACCCAGGGCTTCACACATGCTAGGCAAGCACTTTAACACTAATCCACATTCCCAGCCCCACATGATTATTTTTAATGCCATAAAAAGAGTAAAAATAGGTATTTCATTTATTTTTATAACTAAAATCTACTGTTCGAGGTTGTATCTGAATAAGACATTTCTTTTAAATTTAATTTTATTATCTTTAAGTAATTGTACAAAGGAGTTTCAATTCAACAAGTCAATTTATCAATACAATGTATTACCCTTTCCATCATTCTTCTCACCTTTCTTCATCCTATCAATCCTCTGAAGGGGCCTAGTTCCATTTTCACATATGTAGATTACTAATTATGACAATTTCCCCACCTTTCCTCTTTCCGTTAATATATCCCTCTTAGACTGTAAATATCTCATCTTCATGGTATTCATGTGGTTAAACTGCTAAACAGAGGAACTATTCAGAGGAATTCTGCCATTCATCCCTTCACTAACCATACTTCCATTGTGTATCTATGCATATGGTATTGTTTGTGCTCTGTGTCTTTGTGGGTCTAAATGAGTAAGACACTTCTATTGAAAAACAAAATCATGTGTTCTGTCAAGATTCCTGTAGGTTACATATAAAAGTACTCTCAATTGGATTATGAGAGTTGAAATGATTAATAAAGTGATAAATTGATTTTAATTTCAAACTAGAAGCTTTTGATTTAAAATTGAAAAACAAAGTAAAATTTTGTTTTTATATAGAGGTTTGCAACTAGGTCCAAACTGACTTAGAAAACAAATAGTTGAGTCATGTTCCAGTGGCTCATGCATGTAACCCTAGCTACTTAGGAGGCAGAGATCTGAGGATCGCTGTTCAAAGCCTGCCAAGATAGAAAATTCCATGATACCCTTATTTCCAATAAACGATGCAGCAAAATCTGGAAGTGATACTGTGGTGCAAGGGGTAGAGTGCTAGCCTTGAGCACAAAGAGGCTTGGGAACAGCACCCAGGTCCTGAGTTCAAGCCCCTGGACTGGCAACAACAAAAAACAAAAACAGTTGGTTATTGTGCCACCAAAAGAATTCAAAACAAACTCAGGTTTTTGTTTTTTAGTAAAAATTATTTATTATCAAAGTGATGTACAGAGGGGTTACAATTTTATATGTAAGGCCAAGGGTACCTTTCTTTTACTATTGGTTATCTCCTCCCTCCCTCCACCATTGCCCCTCCACTTTCCCTCTCTCCCCGTATTGGTTTACACCAAATGGTTTTGCAAGTATTGCTTTTGGAGTCATTTGTCTTTTTATCCTTTGTCTCTAAATTTTGATATTCCCTTTCACTATCTTAGTTCTAATACCAGTGTATACAATATCCAGGGTACTCAGATGAGATACAGTGATAGCATGGGGAAAACCACAGGAAGGGGATACAGGAGGATCGTCAACAAAAGAGCTACGGTTTCACATGGCATGTTGAAAGTAATTACAACAGTGATATAACACTCGTTTCCATAAAATGGAGTTCATTTCACTTAGCATCATCTTATATGTTCGTAAGGGTATACCTATTGGGCTCTTGTGATCCTCTGCTGTACTAGCCTAAACCAAGCTCAGGTTTTTTAAGTGGTCAGAATCAGAGCTCTGTGATGCCATCAAGAATGGATTTATTCTATTCTCAGCATTTTTCTAATTTCTCAGGCTTATGCTTATATGAAATTTATTGGTACCACTAGAAGACTTTTTTCATTTTTCATGTTGTTTAGGATGACCTGTGAGTAGTGATGATAATAAAAGCATTCTCTTACTAAGTTTGTGTTGCTTGGGAAGTCTCTACATGCATTGCATATATTATTTCCTGGAACTATTTCCTGTGTTGGTAGAAAGAAAAAAAAAGAGAGTGACTGTTCTAAACTCTATATTCTTTCAGCAATAACAATATTACTTCCTACTGTGTTACTCCATCTGAATAATAACTTTCACGTTCTCAAACTAATACTTGTGGATAGAGGAATGATCTTCTCCCACTGCCAGAAGCCATTAAGGGTGTACAATAACTACACACATCTTAGTAGTAAAAAGTAAGAAAAGAATGATTCCCTAAGAAAACGTATTATTGTCTTTTATCAAAGAATGGGTACTGGACAATTCAGAACATTCATCTTAGAATTATATTTGTATTTTATTTAAGTAATTTGCAATAAATATGAGAACATTGATTATTATAGTTAAGAAGTACCTACAGTTAGTGTGGTAGGCTTAGGGAAAGTAGAAATTTTTAAATTTTTCAACCTCTTTTCCTTTGAACTTCTATCAATATTATTTTTTAAAAACAGTTCTGGGAACAGAACTAAGAAACCCCATGCTTTGCAGACCTAACTGCTTCACTGAGACATATTTCAGAATGTTTTGCAGTGATTATTTTGAGGTATTGACCCGACTTCTGCCCAGATGTGTGTTCTCATTACTTTCTGAGTATTTTAGACTTTCTGTAAGAGCTTCAGTGATAGTCACAGGCTACCAGGCCATAGTTTCCTCCTATTAGATGGAGTTTTTCAGACTTTTCTACCAAGAATAGTGTATACTGTGATTCTCTCAGTCTCAGACTCCCACATAGCTAGGGTAAGAAGTGCATTCTCCTAAGACCAGCAAAAAGTGATAAAGGAGCTTCATGAATGTTTTTTGTCTCAATTGGCATTTAAGCATAGTACTTCTGCTCTCAGCCCCACCCCCTCTTTATCTGATGTTTATTATAGGAATACATAATTTTAAAAAATAAAAATAAAAACAGGGACAAAAATTTACATTCCCTAGAGAATATCTGCAAGTTATTACATATCTTCTCTAATTGTGATCAGCAACATGCATGCTATTTTAATTAAGTCTATGAATTTATTTGGTTATATATATATAATTGTTTGTTTATTGTTTGACTTGACAGTTTGAGCCCAAAACCATAAAGCTCAATTTAATGCATCCCAGAGAACTGATGACATAATTGGTTGGGAAAGCAAGACACAATATCAAGGTGTTCATCTTTGCCTACATATTTTAGATCATGCAGGAAATAACAGCATGATACAGTATTTAACATTTTACTATCAAATTAATTCTAAGAAGCTTGATTTGACAGATGAGGATGGTATTAAAAAACTTTTAAACTCCATGAACCAAATCTAACTCACTACTTATTTTTACAACCAATTATTATTGAAAATTGTCACACCAGTCAATTTTTTTCATTGTCTACTTCTGCTCTTAATCTCCAAAAGAGTGAATGCCTAAAACACACACAAAATTTTCCTTTATGGAAAAAGTGCACCAACATTTGGAAGCTGGATACATCTAAGCAGTACAACCACTAAACTAATTAGCTTTTGTGAATCCTGCTTAGTTTGGAAAATTCAAGTGAAAAACAAACAACAACAATAACAGTACCTAGGCCCTATGCTTAGGCAAAATCTGACCCCTAATCTAGTCTATATACTTCTACACCAGAAATTTTATTCATCAAAAAACTTGTCATTGTATTGGTGGTGGCAATGGTAGTTATGTTATATGGCATGTGGAGTAGTGTGTAGCAGGGGTAGGTGTGTATATATAGTTCCATGGGTCATATGAGCCATAGGCCTGTGGCCAAGATTACATCCCATGTTTTCATAAAGACGTAAAACATGGTTAGAAATAAAAAGATTTTAAAAAATCAAAAACTAAACCTGTGCTAATTATCACAAGTTTAGGCAAGTCACAGCAGAGGATCACAAGAGCCCAATAGCTGCACCTTTATGAACACAGAAGATGATGCTAAGTGAAGTGAGCTCCATGTTATGAAAACGATTGCTATATCACTGTTGTAACTACTTTCAACATGCTATGTGTAACCGTAGCTTCTATTATGGATGATCTTCTTGTATCACCTCTTTCTGTGGTGTACCTGCACTATCTGTGTATCTTATCTGAGTACATTGGAAACCGTGTATACTGGTATTAGAACTAGGAAACTGAAAGGGAATACCAAAATTGAGAGATGCAGGGTAAAAAAGACAAATGACTAGAAAAGCAATACTTGCAAAACTGTTTGGTGTAAATGAACTGAACAACTCATGGGGGGGGAGGGAAAGGGGGAGCAGGGAGGAGGTAACAAACAGTACAAGAAATGTATCCAATGCCTAAATGTATGAAACTGTAACCTCTCCGTACATCAGTTTAAATTTTAAAAAAAATCCAAAACTACTAGAGTTTGAGTCAATAACTATAAAGCTTACTCAGATGCATCCCAGAGAACTGATGACATAGTTGGTTGGGAAAGTATTCATCTCTGCTTCAATCTTTGTATCAACTTTGTTGATGTACCTTTGATTTTTTTAATTTAATTTAATTTTATTGAAAGGGTAATGTCAGAGGGGTTACAGTTACATAAGTAAGGTAATGAATGAATTTCTTGTTGACCATTTTTACCCCTTCCTTGTTTTCTCCCATTCTCCCACTTCCTCTTCCCCCACCCTCTAACTCCCTCCCAAATTTGTAAAGTTCATTTCCAATAAATGTCTTGTGAGTATCATTGGTTCCCATTTCATTCTTGAAATCAGATAAATGTATATGCAAGACACAGTGTACCAGAATAAAAAACAATGACAACAGAGGATAAAACAAAGGGAGGAGAAATGAACGGGAAAAATAAATAACTTTACACTGTTCATAAAAACACTAAAACAAAGAAAGCTCCCAACAAACCACTGATTACTATATCTTGGAGCTCATTTCACTTAGCATCATCTAATATGATAATATTTACATAGCTATTGAGTTATTGTGATCCTCTGCTAGGACAATCTCAGACATTATAGTAATTATTAAAAAAGAGAGAAACCATGGATCCTATGTTACTTTGGGTCTGACTTACTTCACTTAACATGTTTTAATAATACTAACTGAGTACTATTTTTTAAAGTTTGTCTTTTATTCTGGGATTTCTAGAAGAGCATTTATTCTTGAGAATTTTCTTCTAAGCTGATGAAACATTTGTATAGTAAATCATTAGTGGATGTAAAATTACAGCATCTGGTTATATTTATCTTCATTACTATAATATGACTTTTTCCCTTCTTATAGGTCTGTGCTGCTGTCAACCTCAACCTTTCCAAGTGACATTTTCATTAAGAATCTTATCATTGTATAATTATGACTTTTTGAAACTCTCAGGAGCAGGAAAAAAAAAAACTCCTCTTTGTACTTCTATTGTTATGTTTTTTTGAAGGACAAATTAAACTTAAAGCATAGCCAAAATATACTTCTAAATGGTAAAATACTTCTAGACTTATGTAAACCAAAAGAAAAATCTATCTAGGAAAAGTTTGACTCTCCCTTATCACAAGTTCAGATATATTTAAGATAATTTACTACTATGCTTTCTAGTTTTTCTGCAAGGCTGTGGGGCCATATGTTCCCTGTTTAGTAGCAAAGGAAGGAAAGAGCCATGGTCTGAAAAGTGTTACTACAAAAGGAGGTGAGGAAATCAGTTATTACATCACTTTCTCTTGTTCTGAGAACAAAGACACAATCAAGATTTCCTTAATCAGATTGCTTCCTATGTTTCTTGTACATAATCCTTTTCTATGAACCTGAATGATACTGTCAAATACAAGATTCTACAATCTGAATTCCTGTCATCTACTTCATTAACACAATTAAAAATAAGCAATGCCTTGGTTCTAGGGGCTTCATCTCTCTTTACCCAAGTATCTTGACTCTATGACAGCCTAATGACTTTGTTTACCATATACAGCTAATATGCTAAAATAAACTCCAAATGTTTTAAATTAAATTAAAGATGTGATGTGGCTTTCACATAAATTGAGCCCGTAAGTCCTCTTAGATCTGTGGCTGCAAGTTTATGTATTAAAACATATTTTTTACCCCTCATTGGCATTGTACGTCTAAATTGCTGATCTCCTTCCATGTATTGGCTTCTCTTGCATTTTAATGTGAATTTTCTGTTAATTTCTTCTGTCCTTATTCTTACCTTTCTTCCTGCTTAATGTTAAGTACATGTAAAGTAGTATTTCTGAATAATTAAAGCAAACAAAAGCTGAATGCTCGTGGCTCATGCCTGTAATCCTTACTAACGAGGCTGAGATATGAGATTTGTGGTTCAAACCCAGCCCAGACAGGAAAGTCTGTGAGACTCTTATCTACAATTAACTACTAGAAAACTGGAAGCAGTGCTGTGGCTCAAGCGGCAAGTGCTAGCCTTAAACTGAAGAGCTCAGGCACAGCACCAGGCTCAGAGTTCAGGCCCATGACTGCAACCCGCCGCCCCCCTCGAAAAAAAAGAAAAGCTGGGCATTTTAAGCAAAGAAGCTACTGGATCTTTATTCAAAGAATAAGGGAACTGTATTTTTGTGAACATATACTTTTACATGAATTGAAAATATTCTGAAAAGTGTCAGTACATTTTGAAGGATTTTCTGAAATGATTCATGGAAAATTCTTCCAGAAAGTAACTGTTCCAATCTCTAATTTGGTAATAATATTTTTCTCACTATCCCACAGTTTTTAATATAGTATTATTTTTGTTACCACAATTGCCTTAGTGACTAATGGAACAGAAATACTTTATTAATTTTTATTGCTTCTTCAAGACATCATTTTTGCCATTTTACTTTGTCTTGGTGATTTTTTCATCTCTCCATTTGCTTTTATTTTTCAAACTTAATTTTTGTAACATCAGATTCTCTATTTCAACATGTTGAATTAATATATTTAGAAATACACCTATACATATACAGAGAGACAAAGTAGTGAAATGGTTTAAGTATTGGTGCTATCCCTAAGCTCGGTAGAACACTGGAATTTCCTGAGGTAACATCAGTAAATAAAATGATGAACTTTGATTTTGGTTTCTATAGCTAAGATTTCCTGATAAATGAGTTATTTGAATATCAAAGATCCCAAGACTTTCTGTGGTGAGAGGGAAAATAATGCAAGGATATGAGTTCTCATCTTTACAATGAAACAAAAATTGAGATGATATTTCACTTTTCATATGTTGCCTTATGTACCTTTTTGTCAGGTGTATTGGCAGCACTTTTCTGTGTTTCCTGTTAGAGACTATTTGTAAGAGGAAAGCCAAGTTCTGGTAGGCTGTTCTAAAACTCAAATTAAACTTCAAATCTAGACATCAAGTCCTTGCATATTTTTATTTTAGTTTGTTGACTTTTGTGCTATGTGTCAGGTTGCAGGATTGTTAAGTAACTAAATACTGAGTGTATAGGAAAAAGAGCTATAGGTTCATATTTCACTTATCTTCTTTTGTGGTTGTATAACAATGGTGAGGAAAAGTCACTCAATATTTCCACCATTTCAGTTTTCTCATCTGGAAATATAAAAAAACAGTAGTTCATGACAAATGAATGATTATTTGAGAATAAAATAAAAAAGATATAAGACATACAGTGAGGGCTTATTAAGTTTTAACACTAATCATAATTATTATTTATAGTGAAATTAAAGAGGCAGAACTACCAAGGCAACTACTTTCATGTATAAATTACATTATTTTATACTTCCACTTTTAAAATGACTATGATAACAATATACATGGAATTATTTGTAGAGATATACTTCTTTATTTAAAAAACATTGGCTGACATTCTACTGAAGCCAAATGTAAAGACTTGACTGAAATTGAGGACTAGGGTTCTCCAAATAAAAGAACCCAGTAATACCAGCTCTTTGAAGTTGTTTCATTCATATATATATATATATATATATATATATATATATATTTCTGTGTCTTGCTCATGTATATGCATAAAAGTTACAGGTTTATTTTAAGAGACTGGCTTACATGATTGTGGTGACTGGCAATTCCAAAATCCATAGGGCAGACTTGAAATTTTGACAGGATGTCTGTTATAATTCTGAGGCAGAATTCCTCTTATTGGTAGAAATTTCAACTGTTGTCTTAAAGTCTTTTATTTGGATTAAGATCACTAAAGTTATAGTGGACATTTTGATTTATTAAAGTCAGTTGTTTACTAGTGTGAATCAAATCTACAGCAATGTGTCAAACAGTTCTTAACTAAAATAACTAAGCACCATAGCCTACCTAGGTTGCCACATGAAGTTAACAATTATGTCTGTCAGCAGTGGCTCAGTTCTGTCAGCCTTGCCACTTGGTAGGTTAAGATTGGAAAGATCATATTTTCAGGACAGCCCAAGCCAAAAAAAAAAATATCCAAAAGACTTTAATTCAACAGGAATATTGGGTGTAATCATGTGGGATCATCCACACGATTAAATATGATTGCACCCACGCATGTCGATGCACACACATTAATATGTTTAGTATAGAGTACTAGAAATGGGGGAAATTAACACATTTGAAGGAGCATAAACTAGAGATGAATTTTCTGAGACTCTAGATCCATTTGCTTTAGCCAGAGTAACTAAATAAAGTAACACTTTTTTAAATCCTAAAGAACTCTGTCTGGTATGTACTAATACTTCATAAAGGTTTCCTTTCTATTGTTTGATTGAGGTTCAGGCTCATATATGAGTGTGCTATGAGTAGAATGACAATATAATTTTATCAGAACTAAGAGGAGTTTAAGAGTGAAAGGGAAACTTGAGAATATTTACTCTGTCAAAACAAGCATAAACCAGTGTCCAAATCAGGTCATGTGGTTAACAGCCATATTTAAGTTAGTTGGCTTTCTTAACAGAGTTGAAGACACTTCTTCACAAGTAGTCAGTCATCACATGTAGTTTGGTTCTGGCAGCTAGAATGGACATAGCTACCTTAGGCAGTGTCTATTCATTGCTTGTGAGTAGGTGGTATCAGATAAAATTTAATTTTTCCTGAGGGCCTCTGCAGATGGAATTTAGTTAGCTTTGTGATACATTTCTTTCACATTTATTTAATGTGTAGGTACACGCACATGGAACTTAAACTAAGTCTCACAATTTCGTTTAAATCATTGAAAAATAATATTCATAGTTATCTACATTTTCCTACATGTTTTAGAAATTCCAGGTTATGCCAGTTTATGCCCATGGTTCATGACTGCAATCCTCCCAAGGCAATCTTTCTTTATCTTTCTTAAATGGTTGGATCCTTAAAGCCATGCTGGGTATATAGTTGGGTTTGCATATTGTGACTATCATTTTTCCCTGTGTAATAATATTTCTTTCCTGAATCTAACTCTTTTCAGAGAATTACTTTTCTCATCTACTTTGATTTTCATGGCCATGACAAAATTTGTTTTGTGATTTTGTTTTTTGTGTATTTTTTTTTCATTATCTCACAAATTTGGGTGAGGGAATTTGGTTTGGAAAATATGAGAGAGGGCAAGTATCTATCATCAGTTATTTGAAACTTTGAAAAGCTCCATGTTTTCTTTGTTGTATTGAATAAAATCATACTCCCGTATAGGACATTTTCATTGTGTTCAGGAACCAATACTAGCCTGTAAGTGTTGATTTCCTGACAGGCAAGGGGAGCCGACTTAAATCCCATTTGAGAGACCAATGCTCCACCCCACACTTTATTGAGATGTGTTAACAAGATGTGGCTAGAAAACTATGCAGCTGTCTGTTTGAGCTTTCAAAGGCACAGATTGAAAGTTGAAGCCAAGTTTGCCCACATTTGACCATTTTCACCTTGTGAAGTTGTGATGGAATTTATCACCATACATTAGGTGGAAAATATGAGTAATTGCATTTGCTTCAGTGAGTAAAAAGTATATATTTTATTCTCATTCTTTGAGTTGGGAAAATTATGTTTTCTAGCTTTGTTGTATCGAGATCAAAGAAGAAAATTTCACTTAAGCCAGATTTTACTACATATCGAATGAGCTATTTTTGGCAAGATTGTGAGGTAACTAAAGCTCTTTTTAGTTTAATTTTACATTTAACTGGATTCAGATTGCTTTAACTGAAGAGTCAAAGGGCTTGACCTCTAATTCATTAACATAATCAGAAGCACATGTAAGCTACTGGCTGCCAATCTATGTGAAAAAGACTACAGGGCACTGTACATGTCACAGACTGTGCTATGTCATTTTGTGTCATTCTGGGGGTACTCATAGGCATAGAGGCAGGAAAATTAATAAATAAATAAGATGATAGAAAAAAAGAAATACCATAATATGAGGCAAGGTTGATACAAACTAGAACCTAACTTTTCATATGTTTAAAACAATGGTTTATATTGGTGGAGAAATGAAAATACAATCATGCTATTAAGTGTACATTATGTGGAACATGAACTATGAAACTATGGACAGAACTTGGGGACAGCAAAGAAAGCAGTGACATTGTGCAAAAAAGAAATGTACTCATTACCTGACTTGTGAGAAGGTATACTCTCTGAACAATATTGTAATAATAAAACAAAATACATTTAGTTCTCCAAGAAATTAACTTTTGGTAAGTATTTAACTAGAAAAGGAGGATAATACAGATCTTCAAATACATCCCCTGATGCACATATACAATTTCAGGGAACAGAAAGAAAACATTTTGCTGAGATGAAACAAGAACACACTAAAGTGGGTAGTGGATGGCCATCTTGTTCTTTAGGATCATGGCTTCATGAGGATTTTTGCAAATATACTCTTTTCCAGCTTATATTTTTAATCTTCATTGTGTAAAAGATAACTAAACATTAGAAACATTGTATATAGTACAATTCCTTTTTCTTCCTTTCTTTTCTTTCTCTCTCTCTCTTTCTTTCTTTCTCTTTCTTTCTTTCTTTCTTTCTTTCTTTCTTTCTTTCTTTCTTTCTTTCTTTCTTTCTTTCTTTCTTTCTTTCTTTCTTTCTTTCTTTCTTTCTTTCTGTTTGTAACAGTCCAAGGGCCTGAACTCAAGGCTTGGCTGCTGTTGCTGAGCTTCTGTGCTCAAGGTTAGTGTTTTACTACTTGAGCCACAGCACTACTGTTTTTTTGGATGGTTAATTGGACATAAGAATTTCATTGCTACTAGGGCTACATTGGAACTTCAATTCTTAGACCTCAGTCTGCTGAGTGACTATTTTCCTAGCTCATCTAGTGTCCAGCTCATCTAAAAATTTGTGTTTTAGTTCCTTCATATAGTTGGTAAAATGAAAGAGAATGTATGGGATGCCATTAATGTTGCAGATACACATAAAGCAGAGTATGAGGAAGTTGGAAGTGTGAATTATAAGATAATATTTGTAAGTAAATTCCCTTGGTCGTTCTCTTTATGCAGTTTACTGAACTGTCATAACAAGGATTAATCTGCCTCTTTAATTTAACCTTCATAGCATCCACAATTACCCATTCCCATCTCACTCTCTGGTAGAATTTTCATAACGGATTGACCCTGCTTATTGCCTTACTGATATCGACAACTAAACAGACAGAAGCTGGTTTATAGAGACAAAATTCGTGTAGGGTAATCTTGATATTTCTTAGATTTTTGTTGTTTTCTTTTCATATTCATTGTGATCCTCCCAATCATAACTCTGTATTGCACATAAAGCATCTTGGTCTAACAAGACAGGGGCAAGAAAAACATCCATGTATTTGTGATCCTGAAATATCCTTTAATCTTTAATGGCTCTAAGAATATGATTTATTTACTTCACTTTTTCAAAGTTATTGTAATGTCAATAAAAATTTCTTTACCAACAGGTTTTTTTTCTGAGATTTATTTAGATGAACAATAATAGAGAGTTCCAACTCATCCTTTATATATAACTTGTGGATAGTAATCATTTGCTAATTTGAATTTGAATTGGTCTCATAGGTTTACTAAAGCCAATGACAATGAATAGGAGTACACTAATGGCACAAATCTGAACACCAGTGGTCAAGCTTACCTAACTGTCAGCAACTAATTGATGTAATCCACTTTAAGATGACTTGCCACTCCATGCCCATCAATTACACTGTACCACTTACTGTATGCAAACTTCTCCTTACTTTACTTCTTAAGTGTACCTTCCTTATGTCACTTCATCTTTCTTATCCTTATTTATTGTCAAAGTGATGTACAGAGTTTCACATGTTAGGCCTTGGGTACATTTCTTGTACTGTTTGTTACCTCCTTCCTTATTCCCCCTCCCCCCTCCATCTTTTGCTCTCCCCCCATGAGTAGTTCAGTTGGTTTACACCAAAGGGTTTTTGCAAGTATTGCTTTTAGAGTCATTTTTCTTTATATCCTTTGCCTCTCGATTTCCCTTTCACATCTCTAGTTCTAATACCAGTATATACAGTATCCAGTGTACTCAGATGAGATACCGTGATAGTACGGGTTACAACCAAAGGAAAGGGATACAAGAGGATCATCAATAATAGAAACTACGGTATCAAGTGGCATGTTGAAAGCAATTACAACAATGATAAAACATTCGTTTGCATAACATGGAGTTCATTTCACTTAGCATCATCTTATGCAATCATAAGGGCATAGCTATTAGGCTCTTGAGATCCTCTTCTGTGACTAGCTTAAAGCTGTGCTAATTATTCCCTATGAGGGAAACCATAGAGTCCATGTTTCTTTGGGTCTGTCTCACTTCACTTAGTGTAATTTTTTTTCCAAGTTCCTCCATTTCCTTTTGAATGGAGCAATGCCATTCTTTCTGATAGAGGCACAATGTCACTTGATCTTATGTCACCTGATTTCAGTTTTCCTTAGCTCTCTGTGCTTATTAGCTACAACTTCTACTTCTCCATTTTCTTCTGTACTTTCTACTTTTAAGTCCAACGTGAACATCAAAATGGCGGTCCAGATACAGTAGATTTGTAGTTAAAATGCATTAGGTTTATACATTTTCTAGCTTTTACAAAGAATGAAATTAACCTTATGAGATCTGAATCTTTATCTAGAACTTGGATGAGGCTTTTGATTCATAGGATTCTAACTTGTGAAGCAGTGGGCTTTCAATAAATATTCCTAGTTTATGCCTGTTTTGTGCCCTAAGTGCTTTAATATGTTCATTTTTTGCTTGCTTCATTTGTTTCTTTGATTGTGAAAAAAGAATATTTTTTAAAATTTAATTTTATTGACAAGGTGTTATACAGAGAGGTTATGGTTACATATGTAAGGTATTGAGTATATTTCTTGTCAAACTGTTATCTTACTCTTAATCCAGTTGCTGACTTCCTAAATGTGGTATTTCTCCATCAGATATCCCTTACTTATCCTGCATGTTCTCATGTCTGTGATGGCTATCATAACCTTATAGACTATGATAATGAGAGATGATGCAGCACTGAATAGATAGAAATGCCCATTGTTAAAATGTAGGTCTGTACTCTAAATGTTAGAGCACTCTACTGTCTTTTTATAACATTATTTTCCCTCACTGTTTTGTCTAATGATTAGAAGCATGTGTGTTGCTTCCATTCTGTACCTGGAAGAGTACACAAGTAATCTTTCAAAAGGAAAGAAAGAAAGAAAGAAAGAAAGAAAGAAAGAAAGAAAGAAAGAAAGAAAGAAAGAAAGAAAGAGAGAAAGAAAGAAAGAAAGAGAAAGAAGGAAGGAAAGAAGGAAAGAAAGAAAGAAAGAAAGAGAGAGAGAGAGAAAGAAAAAAAGGAAGAAGGGAAGGAAGGAAAAAAGAAAGAGAGAAAGAAAGAAAGAAAGAAAGAAAGAAAGAAAGAAAGAAAGAAAGAAAGAAAGAAAGAAAGAAAGAAAGGAAGAAAGAAAGAAAGAAAGGAAGGAAGGAAGGAAGGAAGGGAAAAAAAGAAAGAAAGAAAGAAAGAAAGAGAGAGAAAGAAAGAAAGAAAGAAGGGAAGGAAGGAAAAAAGAAAGAGAGAAAGAAAGAAAGAAAGAAAGAAAGAAAGAAAGAAAGAAAGGAAGAAAGGAAGGAAGGAAGGAAGGAAGGGAGGAAAGAAGGAAAGAAGGAAAGAAGGAAAGAAAGAATGAAAGAATGAAAGAAAGAATGAAAGAATGAAAGAAAAGACAAGAAAGAAAGAAAAGAAGAAAGGAAGGAAGAATGAAAGAAAGAGGAAAGGGAAAAATACTCTCTTTCTCTTTGCTCATCAAGACTGGTAGCATAGTGCTTTGATTCTGATGATGTGATGCGTGCATCATTAGCACCAGTACCCAGGTGTAGCTTGCTACAAATGCAACATCTCATATCATACCTAGAATGTGGGAATTTGCATTTTTCACTATCCTCAGGCGATTGCCCATTAACAATAAGATATGCTTCAGAAACTATTGAGTAAAATAACTGAAAGTGATTTCTGAATTGGAAACCAGACTGGAGAAATAGAGCCAATATTCTCTGTCATCTATAAATTAATGAATGGTGGGTGGAGGTATATGGAGCTACAAATATATTTTGAAAGCTGCCATAATGTACATGACAGAGAGTTACCAAGGGAAGTGACAACATCTTCCATGACAAAGGAGAAAATAGTGTAGATTTCCTGGGAAGTGATGAACTGAAGCCATGGAAATACTGTTAGTAACCACCATCATGTTGTAGAAGAAAAATCAAGTTACATATGTCTAGATTAAAAGGAAATATTAAAACTGGCCTTCAATATTTAAAGCTTTCTTAACTAGTAACATTTTGCCTGACACTCATGTCATTTTGTTTCATTCTTCTTTTGATCCCTGAAAATAGTTACATAATTTGAAATATTTTACCATGTCACCTTTTTTAATTGATTATATGAAAGAACTTTTGAATACTGATTGATAAAATCTATGGCCATGTTTTTATCAAAATGTAGGGCAGTAAAATAGTCTTCTGTTTAAAAATAATAAAAATGTTTTATGTATGCCTAGTAATTTCAATATTGCCCCACTGATAGTTAATTGCAAGCCTTATGAACACGTATTTTAATATTTCCTTGAAGGTAAAAGTGGTCCAGATCAATTCTATTCATAGAATCAAAATGTGACAAAACACCAATATCATTTCGCCTTTGATTATAAAGATTCAAAGGATATCAAAAAAAAAAAACTAAAATAAAATAAAATCCCTCTCTGCTTCCTTCTAAATTTACCCAGGTTATTGCTTTTTCCTTCAACTGCACATTTAAAGAACTAGGTTCCTTTCCCATACTTGAGATGTAGTACATCTTTTTTCTCTGAGTTAATTCTCCAAGTCTGGTCTGTCAGCCAGTATAAACAACACTTGATGAATGAGGCTCAAGGTGTTTAGTCACCTGAAGCAGCTGTTTGAAGTAACTCTACACACAGCCTGAGGCCTGTGTTTTCACAGCTGTGAGAACTCTTCAAAAGCTTTCCCTCTTGGCCTAGCTCTTTGCTGTGGCTTTAAACTCTTAGAGCAAAATCTGGACTATTTCAAAAGAACAGAATGAAAATAGAGACAGTAATTTTGCATGATTTGGAGCCAAAAATGGCTTAAAATAAATAAATGAAGTACATTTGAAAGTGCTTTACCTAGGTGGGCTATATATCTAAGAATTGTTCTCTCTAGTACCCACATAGTCTCTTTTAAAAGGGAGATGTGTGGCTGAAATACCAAACTCTGTATATGTGGCAATATTTTAGTTTTCTTTTCTGATATTCTGACTCCAAAGTCTTATGAGCTAAAATCTTATGAGTCTGGTATTATATGTACCTGAATTAAGCTTAGAGAATTGTTAGGTATTTATTTGATAGAGCTCCAGGCTCATGAACAGAATGAAAGTGATTTAAATGGTACAATGTGATTATCTACTTAGGTGATCCAAGCTTTTGAAGTTCCTCTGATGTCTTGGTTTTGCCCAGCAGGTATAACTCAGGCAACAAACTAAAATATGACCACTCTATTTGTTAGCAGGTGCCGTACTAACTAGAGCCCATTTCAACAACTACTTTCTCTTTCCTACACATATAATATAAAATAGCACACACTTACATCCTCCAAAGTATCTCACACTTCTTTACTAGAAAGGTATAAGTTCCATGTTTATTCAGAATGATAACAAAATTTTCTGTTTGTTTTCATTTACAAATCTTATTTCTGGATTTGGAAAATAGCTGTTTCCTTTTTAGAGCTATTTGGCATAATTCCAAGGAGTGTAACTTGACTTTTATAAAATTTTCATGTGATTCATAGTAATTATTCTAACTAGTTTCCTCTACTTAATTAGATGGAATCATATGTATTATTTATTCATCCACTTCACAAATACATATTGAATGTGTGGTAGATGACAAGAACTGAGTTAATTGCTGAGAATACAGGAGTAAAAGAAACTTGACCCTATCCAACTCATAACTTGATATCTAAATGATAAAATATGTGTTAGATAAATAATAAAGCATGTAATGAACAGCTTACAAACAAGAATACTGCTATGAAGGAAGGACCAAGTTTCAGAGAACAGGTATTTCTTTCATTGTTTTATTTTTGTTTTTGTTTCCTTTTGCTTATGTATTTTAATCCCAGGCTAGCTTTAGAACTCATGGTCTTCATGACATAACCTTTCCAAAGTTTTGACGTAACCAGAATTTTCACTGGATGTACTCAGTGAAATAAATAATCCATAACTTCATCTGTCTTTAACAGAACCATTTCATTTTAAGATAACATTAACATCAATCTGGGCATTGTTGTGCACACCTATAATCATAGCTCATCTGGAAGAAAAGGCAGTAGGAGTTTGAGTTCTAGGTCAATTGAGGCAAATTAAGCAAGATCTCTCTCAAAAAACAAAAATAATACAAAAGTTCTGGAGTGCAATTTAAGTACAGGAACATTTCCTTAGTAAATGAGAGTAAACAATACTATTAATAGTCACACACAGAGCAAAATTTTATTACAGCATTACTTTAGTAGACTATTTTAAGAAAGTCTAGATTTTAAAACTATAGGTTACATATTGGCCCTTATATAATTTTTAATAAAAATCTTGGCTAGCAAGCATAAAGCTCTGTTTAAATTCTGATACAACAAAAATAAAAGTATGTTGAAATTCAAGTGAATTTGTATTATCTTCAGGTATGGTGTGTGCATGTCTGTGTGTGTGTGTGTATGCACGCATGTGCCTGTGTATGTGTGAACAAGAGTAGGTGAAATAGAAATAAGGAAGAATTTGTTTATGCCATATTGTTTAAACTTGGCTCTTGCTCAAAATGACCAAAGAAAGAAGCAGATAAAAGTAATCTATTCTTTATTTTTTCATTCATCATGTTAGTATTGGATTTCAGTTATATGTTTGTGTTCCATGGACATAAATATAGTTTTTTCTTTTTAGTTTTATGCTAACAATAAGTTAACAATACTGTCTTATGCTAAAAATTCTATGGGTTTATGGGTATAACACAAGGCTGATTTTTGTACAATCTTAAAACTAAGACAGGTATTTCTTTTCAAAATGTTTTTTATTTTAATTTAATTTTTATTATTTTAAGTAGTTGTAAAAAAAGAGTTGCAATTTAACAAAGCAGTTTATAAGTACAAATTGGTCAATGTCACCCTTTACAACATTCTCACTAAAGTAATTTCTAAAAACCCAAACTTAAATACTATTTCATGAACTGTGGATATTATATGATATTCAAATGTCAGTGTCAGAATAAAATTTTGGTAGAGTTGCACCATCCAATTATGGGCAGATTGTTCCTAGCTACTTTTGTTATACCATAGAAATGAATAGTTGCACAAATGACTGCAATGCTCGTGAAACTGAAAATATTTACTCTCTGGATCTTCTCAGTAAAAGTTTAGTGACTCATGCCCTAATCTAAGTTCATTTTCAAAAATTATATAAGAATTGTCTATGATCTATTCATATCCTTCATCCATATAGAATGTCTCTGTGTAAGGCTACTTTCTCTTTTGGTCTCTTCTACATTGTCTCATATATTCAGTGCTTGTTTGTAACACACTCAGAGAAAGAATACAATGAAAAATGTCTAAACAGTACTTTTTACATTTCATCTTAAACTACAGTGTTTTATGTGTAACTCCTTTCAGGAGCTACATTTAGCTGAATGTGAGTCTGATCTTTACAATGTTTCTAAAATACAAGAATAAGAGTGAAATGATTTATCCAATAGCTAAAGCATGTACAGTAACTAGTATAATAATTTGAGGCAAGTAAACATATGGAAAGGTGTATTATCTTGTTGATTTTATAATAAGCACAGTGGAAACAACTAATGACAATTATTGGAAGATTTCTAAGTATGGAAAATACAAATATTTAATGAAAATACAAGAGATTATCTGGCAAAGATTAGTATATACTATTATATTTTAAATATTGAAGTTAATGAGCATGCTAATCAAATTGAAAAATACCAGTTTGGAAGATCTAATTTTGCAAGGGCAAACCAGTAAAGCACTCACAAGGGAGCTGTCCCTTTTATGAAGAAGAGAAGAATGGACATGTATTTACCGGACACATTATATTTATGATGGAACAAGATGTTTTCCTATAGCAAATGATTTATTAATAATCTCAAATTTTAAAGTCATTTGGTGTATGAAAACATTTAAGTTAAAACAGATTAATTTCTTTAAATTCATTGTTCTAGCCAATTGGAACTTAAAATCACATGTTTGTGAATCCAAATGCATGCTTTTGGCTGCCAGGATACACAGGATGAAGAACACAAGACAAAATAAACATCAGAAAGGGGCTATGCTTTGTAGAAGTCTGTTTCTATGAAGATAATATGACTTGCTAAAACACAGAACATGACTGGACTATGAGCAACATGTGAGAACTCATAGATAAGTGTCAAAAGGATCACTGGCTTTTTGGCGGGGACTTAGGAAACATTTGAAGCATATATTTGACATGCAGGATGACAGAACAGTTGAAGCAGATGTTAAAATAAACATGTGTCTTGAGGAAGACTTTCTAAGAAAAACATCACAAAAATTTAGGACAATTTCATTCATGAAACAAAATTTCCCTAATGAACAGAAGTGTTTCATTTTGAAGAAGAGGAGGTGTGATCTTTTGAAATTAAATTGTTTGTCTGTGATAGTTTTAGGGACTCACCAGAGTAACTATGGACAAATTTGTGAAATAATTTTGAATCACGAAACACTTAAGGAAATCTAGGATCTTCTTTATTTCTTAGGCAAAACTTTTATATTGCTGAAAACAGCAAAAATGAAACCCTTAAGGCACTAACACAAACATTACCTGACATTTGTACAAAAACTTCATGAGTTCTTTCTCACCATAAATGGTACTGCATTTTTTATTACCCAATTTAATTAAAACTTGTTCCAGACACTACCTATGCAATACAATATCTAAGTTTCATAATTATATCACAGAAATCTCCTTAGATCATTATTCTGGTGAGTTTCAGTACTTTTTTTTTTTACTGTCTTTTCCAGAATTGGAGGACGGAGTATTGATCTTATTAAGAATACTGTTTTTATATCCAATTATTATTACATCTAAATTAATATTTTAGCCTATAGATTTTATATTTCTCACAGTTGGTGATTCTTTGAGCAATTGATTATCTTACAAATGCATGCTTTTGTAGAGTTTGAGTTTTATATTTTGTTATATTTTTCGAACATGAAAATATTTTGAATACTAAGTTAGTAATACCAAATTGGGATGAAATTTGATAAAAATATGTATGTTTGTTTTATATATTTATAAAATCTTCTGTGGCAATAGGACTCTGGAATGTGTGATTGCTTTTAAAGCTTGAAGTAGTTGCATTTTCTAGTTTCCGATGCTGCTCTCAAAACCAAATTTTCTCTAGAGATGGTCTTTTTTTCATTTCTTTATTGTCAAAGTGATGTACAGAGGGGTTACAGTTTCGTACCTAAGGCAGTGATTACATTTCTTATCCGACATGTTACCTCCTCCCTCATTTTTATCCCACCTCCTTTTCCCCATTTCCCTCTCCTCTCATGAGTTATACAACTGGTTTACACCATATAGTTTTGTAAGTATTGCTGTTGTGTTGGTTTGTCTTTTTATTCTTTGTCTCTCGATTTTGGTATTCCCTTTCCCTTCCCTAGTTCCAATACACCTATGTACAATATCCAGGATACTAAAATCAGTTACAGTGCTATCAGGTATAAACACACGGGAAAGAAATACAAAAGAAAAAGGGCATAATTACACATGGCATATTGAAAACAACAGCACATGATATACCACTTGTTTCCATAATGTGGAGTTCATTTTGCTTAGCATCATCTTATGAGTTCATATGGACCTATCTATTGAGTTATTGGGATCTTCTGCTAGGACTATCCTAGACATGTACTAATTATTCCCAATGAGGGAAACCATAGAGTCTATGATTCTTTGGGTCTGGCTCACTTCACTTAGTATGATTTTTTTCCATGTCCTTTCATTTCCTTAAGAATGGGCCAATGCCATTCTTTCTGACAGAGGCATAGAATCCACTGTGTATATGTACCATATTTTCTTCATCCACTCATCTACTGAGAGGCATCTGGGTTGGTTCCATATATTAGCAATGACAAATTGTGCTGCAATAAACATAGTTGTCCTGGTGGCTTTAGTGTGGTTTTACTTGTAATTTTGGGGGGAGATTCCCAAAAGTGGGACTTCTGGGTCATAGGGGAGCTCTGTGTTTAGCCTTTAGAGGAATCTGCATGCTGCTTTCCAGAGTGGTTGAGCAATCCTAAGCAGAAAGAAGAGTGCTGGAGGAATTTCAATACCAAACTCCAAGGTGTATTACAAAGCTATGATAATAAAAACAGCGTGCTATTGGCACATGAATAAGCCTGAGGACCATTGGAATAGAAATGAAGACCCAGAAATGAACCGGTAGACCTATGGCTAATCTTTGGTAATGTAACTAAAACAATAGGATGGAAGTAAGACAGCCTCTTCAACAAATAGTGCTGGCAAAACTGCTTCAACACCTTTAACAAACTAAAACTAGATCTTTACATATCACCCTGCACCGAAATCAATTCCAAATGGATCAAAGACCTAGAGGTAAAAACCCAATATCCTGAAAACATTACAAGAAGGAAGTGGAGAAACACTTGGGCTCTTTGGTACAGGATGAAACTTTCTTAATAAAATTCAGATCAGAACAACACTGAGATTCCATCCTTTCTCTCATAATTTGTCTTTCCCTTCTCCCCTCACTTTGGCCACCATCTCTATCACAAGCTTTTGCATTCATACGTTTGGACTGAGTTTCCCTAACGAAGTAATCACTTAAATTTTCTGCTGCATAATCCACATTTCACTTAATACTTCCACATGCACATGCATAGGAGCCCAAATGCATTTAATTTTATATTTGAAAACGAGATATCAGTTCCATATATGAGAGAAGATATGTGTTGTTTTTCTCTCTGGACCTGACTTACTTAACATATTTTGTTTGCAGGTCCATTTGTTTCTTTTCAAATGAGGTAATACCTTTTTTCCTAATTCATGAGTAAAATTTCATTATGTATATAGGAATTTTTTTTATTCATTTGTCCATTGAAGAGAATCTGGGCTATTTCAATGCCCTGGCTATTGTAAATAACAATCGACATAGTTATGAAAGTGGCTTTACCTTACAGTATATTTCTTTGTGATCTTTTGGATAAAAGAATGGAATTTTTTTAATCTTTTTATTTATTTTATTTTTTTTCAAATTTTTATTATCAAACTGATACACAGAGAGGTTACGGTTTCATAAGTTAGGCATTGGATACATTTCTTGTACTGTGCGTTATCCTGTCCCTCATACCCCCCTCGCTCCTCCCCCTTTCTGTTTCCCCCCATGAGACGTTCAGTTCACTTTCACCAAACAGTTTTACAAATATTGCTTTTGTAGTTGCTTGTCTTTTTTTACCCTTTGTCTCTCAATTTTGGTATTCCCTTTCAATTTCCTATTTCTAATACCAGTATACACAGTTTCCAAATTACTCAGATAAGATTACAGAGATAGTGTATGTACAACCACTGGAAGGTGATACAAGAACATCATCAATAATAGAAGCTACAGATACAGATGGGACGTTGAAAGTAGTTACAACTGTGATATAACAATCGTTTCCATAACATGGAGTTCATTTCACTTAGCATCATCTTATGGGATCATAAGGGTATAGCTATTAGGCTCTTGCGATGATCTGCTATGACTTGCCTAAACCTGTAGTATTATTCCCAATAAGGGAGACCATAGAGTCCATGTTTCTTTGGGTCTGGCTCACTTCACTTAGTATAATTTTTTCCAAGTCCTTATATTTCCTTACAAATGGGGCAATGTCATTCTTTCTGATAGAGGCATAAAATTCCATTGTGTATATGTACCACATTTTCCTGATCCATTTGTCTACTGAGGGGCATGTGGGTTGGTTCCAGATTCTAGCTATGACAAATTGTGCTGCCATGAACATTGTTGTGCTGGTGGCATTACTGTGATTTTGTTTATGGTCTTATGGATAAATGCCCAGAAGTGGGGCTGCTGGGTCATAGAGGAGTTCTATATTTAGCCTTCTGAGGAATCTCCATACTACTTGCCAGAGTGTCTGAACAAGTTTACATTCCCACCAACAATGAAGTAGGGTTCCCTTTTGGCCACATCCCCTCCAACAATCGTTATTGTTACTTTTCTTGATATATGACATTCTTACTGGGGTGAGATGGAATCTCAATGTTGTTTTGATTTGCATTTCCTTTATGGCCAGTGATGTAGAGCACTTTTTCATATGTCCTTGGCCATTCTCATTTCCTCATCACCACGGTCAAACTGGATTCATCCCAGGGTTACAAAGTTGGTTTAATCCAGTTTGACCGTGGTGTATGTTGCTGGGTGGAATATTCTGTAGATGTCGTTTAAGTCTAGTTGGTCTATGCAATTATTTAGTTCTGTGGTTTCTTTGTTCAGTTTTTGGCATGTTGATCTGTCCAGAGGTGACAGTGGAGTGTTAAAGTCCCCAACAATCAATGTGTTTGGGTCTATGAGTGTTTTTAGAGTCAGTAGTGTTTGTTTGATGAAGTTGGGTGCTCCTGCATTTGGTGTGTAGATATTTAGAATGGTTATATCTTCCTGTAGGAGAGATCCTTTTACTAGTATGTAGTAACCTTCTTTGTCTCTTCTTACCTTTTTGAATTTGAAGTTAATTTTGTCTGATACTAGGATTGTAACTCCAGCCTGCTTATGGGGGCCATTTGCTTGATAGATTTGATTCCAGCCTTTCACTTTTAGAAGGTGTTTACTTTTGCTGGATAGATGTGTCTCTTGGAGGCAGCAGAAAGATGGATCTTGATTTTTGATCCAACTTTTGAGCCTATGTTGTTTGACTGGAGAATTAAGTCCATTAATTTTGAGAGTTAGGATTGAGAGATGATCATTTGTTGCTTTCATTATCACTTCCTTGTTTGAAGCTGTGTCTTCCCATTTCTTGATCTGATGTTTACTATTTAGGGTTCATTTCTCTGTCTGTATTGTGATCTTGGTTATTTTCCCTGTATATTACATCTTTTCAGATTTTCTGTAAAGCTGGTTTGGTGGAGATATATTGATTCAGTTTTTCCTTACTGTGCAAGACTTTTATTTGACCTTCAGCTATGAATGAGAGTTTGGCTGGGTACAGAATTCTTGGTTGGTAGTTATTGGTTGGTAGTTTTCCTCAATACCTATTATCCTTAAATTGGTCTTCCTGATTGTGTCTTGAATCTCCTATAGCGATCTGTTTTGTTGATTGGACTGGATTTGTATTGATTTTTTATCTTTCTCCATAGAATCTAACGAATCTTCAGCTCCTGAGATTCGATCCTCTGCTTCCGTTAGTTGGGACTGTAGGCTAGCTACTTGATTTCGAATCTCTTTTCTTTATGACTGGTCTTTCTTGATGATTTCCATGTCATTTCTTAGGTCTTGTATGGACTTCTTTACTTCATTAACTTCATTACTTTCCTTTTGAGTGTTGTCTGTCAAATCTTTAAGCTGGTTAGCTATCTTTTCATTTGACTCTTGAAGTTCATTTATCTTTCTATTTGTGGATGTCATGAAATTCTCCATTAATTTTTGCTTTGCCTCCTCACGCTCTAGAATAATTGACTGAAGAGATTCAAACTTTTCATTTATCATGTTTATCAGTAGACTTTGTAGAGCATTTTGGGGGTTCTCTTCTATGTCTTTGATTGACTGCTCTGCTTCCTGCTTGTTTTGAGTGGGGGATAAGACTTCCTTGTTTGCCATCTTTCTTGTGTTCCTTCTGCCCATTTGAATTGGGAATGCCAGTCTACCAGCACCTGTGAGCACCGTTTAACACCCAAAGCAGCCCTTACCAAGCACTGCTGTGTAAATCTTACAAGTTCACAATTATATACAGATACCTTGTATACCTGTCTATAAAATTAGATTTGGTGTTCCTAAAGAATACAATTTCAATATAACAACCGATCCTGGGCCCTTTATTCAGTAGTTACTTATTTACTGTTACAACCCTATACGCAATTCTTGTTTTTATATTAAGTTTTTTTAGGACTGGCTTTCTCTATGAACCCCTTTGATTCACTCGGATTAAGCTGGGATACCCTCTATCCAATAACCAGGAGTCAATAGAAACTGGAGGTCCTGGCAGTAAGTCAGGAGGGTAAGTTGGAGGTAGTAAAGAGAATAGAGTAAAATGTATTGGGGAGGGGGAGGTGGTGATTTTGGTTTAGTTTCAGTGACGTGGAAATGTGGAGAAGAGTAGAATCAGTAGAAATATCAAGGGTAAAATGATAGATAATGGAGAGTTAGCAGAAAAGAGTGGAGGTGTCATTCATAGGAAAGTAATTTTTACAGAAAGAGAATGCAAAGAGTGGAATAAAGTTAAAATAGTGGAAGACAGATGCACAAAATGGAGAAAAATTATTTAAAATAAGAAAAAAAAAATAAAAATAAAAATAAAAATAAAACAGAAAAGGAACAACCCAAACAAACAGAAAAGAAAAAGACTTGATAAAACAAACAGGTAAAAATAGAAAACAGAAATAAAACCGATGACGTTTCAGAAGTGGAAAAAAAAATTTTTTTTTTAAAGTTTAAAAAATGCTGAAAAGAAAAAAAAATGGAGTCCTCCTTGTTTGGGTGGTCTTTCCCCAGTCTCTGGTTTCCTTGTGATGGTCTGCAGTCTATTTTCCTGATTGGCTGTGTTTGACTTGATTTCAGTTTGCTCCTCTGTCTGCTGTGGAGCTGCGGCCTTTAACTCCTGGCCTTGAATAGGCTGTGGACTCAGCATGGAGGGGCACCTCTGGCCTGGTTTACCTGGCTGAGAGTTGCTTGCCTGGGTGAGGCTCCTCCCTCATGGGCAGGACAGCCTCCTTGGCAGAAGTGGCTATGGAATGCAGCTCCGTTTCAGGCTGGGCTTCCTCTGTGATGGGACCGTTTAACTGTCTCAGGAACTATTTGTTCCCCCGTCTGGTGTTTCCATGCCAGTGGGAGCTGCTTGCTGCTTTTGCTTTAAATTTAGAAATTCTGGTGGGCAGGGCGAGGCACCTCTGGCTAAGCCAAGGCCCAGGACACGCCTCCCGCCAGGGCAGGGGGTGTTTTCCTGGGCGGAGTTGGCTTTCACTGGTCGGTCCCTCTTGCCCTTTTCAAAGATGGCTCCTTTGACCTCGCTTTCCCCAGGCCCGCTTTAGTTCCAATCTGGTCTGAGCCTATGCCAGTGGCAAAGATGGCGCTTTGCTCTGGCGGTGGGGGAAGGGCTGCCTTCCAGAAGCTGCTCTGTGGGCGCGAGTGAGAATATCTTTCTTGGGGTACTCACACTTTCTCTGAGATTTCAGGTCGTCTGTGCTTAGCCACCATCTGGAGTATTTCTCCCTGGTCTACACTGTGTGCTTTAGCTACCTGGAATGCGGGTTGCTGTGCTGGGTGCTGTGCTGGCGCCGACACTGGAGCAGTGGTGGGACGCCGCCTGGAGCTCAAATCTGTGTTTTCAGACAAGCAAAGTTGATTTTTCCTTCCTGGCCAGAATCCTGTACTGTTAGAACTTACTTTGGCCCCTAGTAACATTAAAAAATTCTATATCCATCATAATGACTATATCTTCTATATTTCACGTCCACATAAAATGTAGAACCGACCAATACATTCAATTCCATGGGTAAACAATAGCAACATAGTTCTGATGAATTTTTTATTACTTGTGCCTCTATTTACCATAGACTATCAATAATCCATTTACAGCCATCAATAGGGTTCTTCTTGAAAGTCTGGTGGTCAACTTTTGAGATACAAATCTCTTTTTAGAGTGCTTTCTTTAAAGTGTTTTTGACCATCTGTGGAACCAACTGTCTTAGATCATAGTGCCAGGAAACAGACTGTGAGGTAGAGACTCATGTGCAGGGAGTTTACTGAGAAATGTGTTCAAACTTGACACAGGGCAAAAGTGAAGAACGAAGCATTAACAAAAGGAGTTGAGTTGCTGTCTACTTCCTATAGAAACCCCGGCTGACTAAGGGATTTCTTAGAGATGAAATTATCAAATAAGAGAGTCTCAAATAAAAGAAAATATGAGTAACTGTCTCATTTCCCAGTCATTGGCTATGTGCCAATTTTAAGGTTGGTATGCATTTGGATAGGTCAGTCTTGTCACCTCACAAACAAATCTCAGGAAGAAATTCTATTTGGAGCCAGTCTTTTGGAAGTTTAGAAAAGGTGTGTCAAACAGAGTATAGAGAAATATGTGCCTGGTTGTACTCAAAATCTATTGGATAACATATTTAGTCTATTAAGTATGCTCTCATGTATTTATTTGTAATGTGTATTAAGTCATTATTTAGAAAATTGTCTTTACTTTAATAGCAGCCATATCATATACTATAATTTTACCCAGAGATATTTGTTTCCATACATAGACTGAGACAAAAAAATTGACAGAGAAGGAATGGATGTAAATTTCTAATCTATATCAGGGAATCTTTACATATGCATTCATATTTGGCTTACACTTCGAATGTAGTGCTATAATTTTAATCATTTTTAAATGATAAACACTAATGTCCACAGGTTTAATTATGGTATTAACAATAACCCATCTTCAATCTTTTCTGCTCAAATTTTCTAGACAGTTTTAAAACATTTAACATTAAGGTAAAAGAAACGACTGTAAAATGAAGAGAAATAGATACTAAATAAGGTTAATTGATAAAATACTAATTGAGACCTGGTCTGTAAAAATATATGAAGCAACAAGGGCAGGAGGTTTATATGCTTCCATAATTGACTACTATGAGTCCTAAAATCAAAGTTTAATACTACTAAAAAGAGAAAAAATTTGTCACTGGTGCCAGTGACACACACCTGGAATCTCAGATATCCAGGCTACTGAAATCTGAGGTTCAAGGCCCCAAGCCAGCCTGGGCAGCAAATTCCATAAGACTTATCTCCAATTATACAAACAAACAAACAAGTATAAGTAGAGCTATGGCTCGAGTGGAATAGCACTAGTCATGAGGAAAAATGATCAGAGAGTGTCCAGGACCATATAAATTCCACTCTTAGGAGATACACACACACACACACACACACACACACACACACACACACACACACACGGATGACATGGTTTCCATGACATAAATGAGTTTACATGAGAGAATGGCTTCCATGATAGAATTTATATAATGAAAATGGATACTGGAAGAAGGTATCCTTTCATGAATACATGAAGGAGTTGAGAGGAATCTGATCAAGAGTATAAGTGTCCCATGAAAAAAGAATGGCAAGAGGAAAACACCTTCATTGAGTACATGTTTGTATGTTTCTGGAGTTGTACAGAGTCTGTGTGTGGTGGGGAGAACTAGAAAGAGTTTAAACGGGAATGCTCAGTATTGAGAGAAGACCAAGTGGTTAGTTTTAGTGTGCTTGAACACTACTGAGATATCTAAGGGAAGATGGTACACCAAGAGCTAATGACAAGGCTGGAGTTCAAAGTGAAATTAAAATGTGAAAATACATGTATGAAGGATTTGCATATTAAACAGTTCCCAGTACATAAATCAGTAAGAAATGGAGCAGCAACAATAACAAAGATCTAATCTAAAACGTTCAATGAATTAGGTTGATTTTTTTAAACAGCAAAGAATCTTTTGAGAAGAGACAGTTTTGTCTCCTTGTTTTAGCATACAGTGTATGATTTATAACATAAATTTAAGCAACTGAATTTGAGGGAGTGTTCAAGTAAAAATCAGTACTACAATAAGACAGCAAATATTATCTCAGCCTATCGAGTGCAAACAAATAGAGGCTAACAGGCATTAGTTGATAAATCAGAGACAGTTCCATTTGCCCCACTGTGTTCAAAGTTCAAATTCCTAAAGAATACCATTTGTACAAGGTGACAGACCTTTCACAATTTCTATATAAAATGCTGATTGTTTTTAAAACTAAGGCAATTGTGTACAGAAATGCATTGGCCACGGACTTCAGAATATAAGGGTTTAGACTTGTTAACACCTAGTATACACAGTAGTGATGGTCTATCCACTTTAAGGGTTATTTTTTATAGATGTATGAAATACACATTTTGTGTTAAGAAATGTTGCATCTTTCAAGACCCTAATGACTTACTTGGACACTATATTACATATTTCCTTCCTTACTTTTTTTCCTTTGCTTTCATGTTGTTAAACTATAATGCTGTTAACATCTATTTCAAGTAATCTCTCCTCCCTGGTGATTGATGGTAGATACAATTATGATGCCAATGCTGTGTATAATTCTTCACAGATGTTGTCAAATTATAGGTTAAATGGGAAAAACTTTCTTTCTTCCGGCCACCCACTCTTCATTCTCTTGAAATAGGTGTGTGGTGTTGTGTATCCTGTGCTGTAGGTATGCCAATTCCCCAGACTGTCGCTCATCTGGTTTAAATGACTTCCATTTGTTGTTTTAAAGAATGACAGAATGTTGTATTCAGAATGCTTTGCAGGTACCAAAAAGGCAATAACTCAGTCTCGAATTTTAACTGGCAAAAATTAGCCTGGTGGGTCTGGCACAGATGTTGATTTTCCCTGATTGTCAAAAACATTTATCATTGCTAATATAAAATGAAATGATATGATAACTGTGCTTCGCTTTAAAACAATATGGGAGAAAGTGATCTTAATTTGCTCATATAAAGGCTCATTGACAGATACATTGGATTTCTTTCTTGCTTTAAAATTCCATTAATGAAATATATTCAAATATAAAAGCAGAATTTTGTTATTTTAACCCTTAATTAGCCCATATGTTCTTGTAGGAAGGAAGTATATGAATCCCACAGGTAATTCTTCTCTTGGCTATTTAAAATAATGAAGTCATATTTTCCTGGTCATTCAGTTTGGTCCAACGGATTATGGTGGAACATTTTTTCAGCTCTGCATTTGTTTTTCTAAGTGAATTCATTTCAATTCTTAGCAGAGAAAGGGGGAAGGATTTGGGGTTGAGAAAATAAAGGAAAAGAAACTTGAATTGCCAAGTAAACAAGTGAAGTTAGAAAAAATGTTTGGGGATTTAGATTTTAGCCTTAACAAACAGCTTAAAATTATAAGCCAATTTTAAAATTTAATCTACCTTTTACCTGATATTCCTCCACCTGGATAAACTAGGGATTATGGGAAATATTCCTATTAAGAAAGCTCTTTTAATACATTTGTCTCAAATGTAAAACTGAAGGAACTCCATATCTCTCAACTGCAGTATTTCTTGATCAGTGGCATAATATTTTATTCATGTATATGAATTATACAAATTGTGGGGTTTAATTGTAAAATTTATGTGTATCCATAAAATCTTCCTTCATCATATTCACTCCAGAAAGAGTACTAGCCAACATACTTACTTTTTTTTTTTTTTTTTTTTGGCCAGTCCTGGGCCTTGGACTCAGGGCCTGAGCACTGTCCCTGGCTTCTTCCCGCTCAAGGCTAGCACTCTGCCACTTGAGCCACAGCGCCGCTTCTGGCCGTTTTCTGTATATGTGGTGCTGGGGAATCGAACCTAGGGCCTCGTGTATCCAAGGCAGGCACTCTTGCCACTAGGCTATATCCCCAGCCCAACATACTTACTTTAAATGCAATATTTCCTCTCCATTGAAAAGTATTCAAAGTGGCAAATTTCTTTCTTTGCACAACATAATGTGATATCACCATGTATACTAAAAATAATTCTAAAGGCATTCCATCAATAAACTGATGTATCATTTTTGCATACCTCTAGAGAGAAAGTGTATTTATTCATGTCACCCACCTTAAACTATAATAATCACAAAGTATTTCTAAGTGCCAAAATGATATCGTTCCAAGTACAGTTCAATATCATTAGCTTTGAATTATAAAAGCATTTTCATTAGTTTTATTCTTACTATTTTCATACTAACTAATTTTGATATAATTTTGCTTGTAATAAGTTGAATGAGTTCAAGTATATGACTTTCCAGGGAAGAAGCTAAAGAGGCAAGACAGGAAAATGAAAATAGATAAATTAAACAGAAATCCAGATTCTAGCTAGAAGTTTGCTATGCTTTAATATCATAAAAGCAAGCCATATTTGACTAGCCCCCAAAGAGTAAAGTTTTGAATATAGTCGATATTTAAATTCAAATAATGCAATCTTATTATTTGTGATTATTATAAAGCTAGATATTATTTTTGTCATGTTCATTCAGTTGTTAAGCATAAGAAAGTGACTCTGCTCAATACGTAGAAGTGATGAGGAGTATAAAGAAGACTTTTATTAAAAAAAGAAGTATAAAGAAGACTGTTTAAAAGTACACAGTTATGGCATTACAGACAGGTAAACAAAATTATGGTTGTAAATTATCCACCTTACTTTATATACAAATATTTTGCAATATGACTTATTTTCTGATCAAATAAGAGGAATCGTTTCTGCCTTTCAAACTGTATTATCCTGTGTGTGACTTGCTTTGACTAATACACAATATTCTTCCATGTTTCATTTAGAACCTCTACCAATTTAAGATGAATAAGCCAAGGCAAGTCGCTTTAATAATGAAAAAGGAATGGGGAAAAAACTGAGTCCAACAGACACTGCAACAAATCACTAGTTGAATATAATTGAGGAGGCCATCAGAGAACAGAAAGCTCACCAATGAGTATTTATTAGTACTTATTCAATAAGTATTTATTTAAATCAGCAAAGATACTAATGACCTGGGACACAGCATAAGATAATAGATACCATGTTGTTAAAATTGTTCACATAAATGCTGTATGCTTAGCTATGGCAAATAATGCTGCAATGAACATAGTTGTTCTGGTAGCTTTAGCATGGCCTTGTTTGTGATCCCTTGGGTAAGTACCCAGGAGTGGGATTGCTGGGTCATAGGGGAGCTCCATGTTTACTCTTTTGAGGAACCTCCACACTGCTCTACAGAGTGATTGAACAGGTTTATACTCCCCAAAACAGTCTAGTAGCATTCCCTTTGGATCGCTTCCCTGTCAGCAACTGTTGTTATTGGATTTCTTGATAATGGCCATCCTAAATGTGGTGAAGGTGAATCTCAGTGTTTTGATTTGCATTTTTTTATGGACAGTGATTTTTTTTTTTAACATTTCTTCATGTGTCTATTTGCCATCCTTATTTTCTATTCAGAGAAGTCTCTCTTTAAGTCTTTAGTGCATCTTTGAGGGTCTGAGGTTCTGGGGGAATTTAGTTTTTTGAATTCTAAATATATTATAGAAACAAGGCCCTTTTCTTTTTTATGGCTGGGGAAGATCTTCTCCAATCTGTGGGATTCCTATTTATCTTGTTATCTTTAATATGTAACTATAACCTCTCTGTATATCACCTTGACAATAAAATTAAATTAAAGAAAAATAAAATAAAATCATTAAAAAATGCTTCCAGATTGAATTGAATTCTTCCCACCCCCCAAAACAGCTTGATTCAAGGCAGAGCTCCTTTCCGAAATTGGATTCTACAATTCAAATCAGAACATTCATACAGTCACATAACTGGAAAAGTGAAAAAGAGAGAGTGAATGGTTTCTACTCCATGGCTGTCTAACACTTGGATTGAATTAACATTTAAAGTTTCAGCTGCCCTGTTTTATGTAGAGGATGAGTGTCATTGGTAGACAGCAAACTTTCTTCCAGTATTTCTCAGAGTGAATGGGGCTGCTCTTTTCTTTCTGTAGTTAAAAATGCTTTATTAATAGAACTGAAATTTTACATACATATTCTGTGCTTCAGTGTCCTAAATAGTATTTCCTTCCTCAAGAGTACTTGCCTTGTATACATGAAGCCCTGGGATCAATTCCTCAGCACTCCATATATAGAAAAAGCCAGAAGTGGCGCTGTGGCTCAAGTGTTAGAATGCTAGTCTTGAGCAAAAAAAAGCCAGGGACTGTGAGAGGAGGAGGAGGAGGAGGAGGGGGAGGGGGAGGGGGAGGGGGAGGGGGAGGGGGAGGGGGAGGGGGAGGGGGAGGGGGGAGGGGGAGGGGGAGGGGGAGGGGGAGGAGGGGGAGGGGGAGGGGGAGGAGGAGGAGGAGGAGGAGGAGGAGGAGGAGGAGGAGGAAAAAGAAAAAGAAAAGAAAAATATTACTTAAAATACTTGTACAAAGGCATTCAAATTCAGCAAATCAGATTGTAAGTACAATGCATCTTGATCAATGTCGCCTTTTCTATTGTTATTCTCCATTTTATATGTTTGGCATAATTATTTCAACTCAGCTAATTCTGTCTGCAATTCCTAAGTCACATTTTTCCCCACTTATATAGCAATGAAAAGCATAGAAATGGATATTTTAGAGATCTGTGTTTTGAGGAGAAGGAATCATACCTTGAGGTAGTTTATGTACTGGTAGAAAAATCAGTTCATGTTTAATAATTATAAAGTAAATAACATTAACCTAATTAATTGAACTGGTTAACTAGTATATACCTGGAGTCTTTCAGGTAGGATATTTAGGAAGAGTCATTGTGACATTTGATCAGGAAAATAAATGTCTAAAGAAGGCATTGGCAGTATGGAGGAGGTAAATAGGCAATAGACAACCTAAGTGAAGTGGATTACTCTATGCTGAGCACCCAATAAACACTGAACTAATGCACTGGTGAAATTTTACTGTTCATTATTTTCCTACTACTATGAAAATATTTTATTACCTGTAGTCAAAAATAAAAATTAAAGCTGGGAATGTGGCTTAGTGGCAGAGTGCTTGCCTAGAATGCATCAAGCCCTGGGTTTGATTCCTCAGTACCACATACAAAGAAAAAGCCAGAAATGGTGCTGTCACTCAATTGGCAGAGTGCTAGCCTGAGCAAAAATAAGCTCAGGAACAGTGCCCAGGTCCTGAATTCAAGCCCCAGGACAGGCAAAACAATAAAATTAAAATATGTAAACATTTATTGTTATATAATATCCATAAAATTATTAAAATATGTTAAATATGATAAGGTACACACCTTTAATCTCAACTGTGGCAATAAGTATTGTAAGATAGATCAAAGTTTGGGAACAATGTTGTATATAAATGTAAGAATCTATGTAAAAAAATAACTAAAGCAAAAGTGGCCCATGAACACAGCTCCAGTGGTATGGTACCTTTGTAATTGTGAGGCTCTGTGATCAAATCCCTGGATAACACCCACATACCACACACACGCACATACACACATACATTGTGTTTACCACAATAGTACGCTCTTGTAATACCAGCTAAGTGGGTAGCATACGTTGGATTGAAATTTTGAGTCCACCCTGGGGAAAGTTAACATAATCATATCTCAAAAACAAAAAAACAAAAAACAGTGGTATAGTTGTTTCTCAACATTGGCACAACGGATCATTACCAGTTGTGGTGTACATCAATTATGTTAAAAGTTATGTTCCCTTTAGTGTGTTCTTGTTTGTGGTCTTTTGAGTAGATGCCCCAAAGTGGGGCTGCTGGGTCATAGCCTGGGTCAAAGCCTGGGTGCTTAGCCTTCTGAGGAAGACCCTCGTGTATTCCTTTTCTGTGGTTGTACCTGCACTATCTCTGTATCTTATCTGAGTACACTGGAAATCGTATATACTGGTATTAGAACTAGGAAACTGAAAGGGAATACCAAAATCGAGAGACACAGGGTAAAAAAGACAAACGATTACAAAAGCAGTACTTGCAAAACTGTTTAGTGTAAATCTACTGAACAACTCATGGGGGGAAAGGGAAAGGGGGAGGGGGGAGAGGGAATGAGGGAGGAGGTAACAAACAGTACAAGAAATGTATCCAATGCCTAATGTATGAAACTGTAATCGCTCTGACAATAAAAATTTAAAAAAAAAATTATGTTCCCATTCCTATAATACTAGCTACTCCAGAGGCTGATATCTGAGGATCCTAAGTGAAAGCCAACCTGGCCAGAAGTAATCTTTAAGACTCATATTCAATTAACTACCAGAAAAAGCCAGAACTGGAGCTGTGTCTCAAGTATTGGAGTGCTGTCCTTGAACTAAAACCCTCAGGTACAGTGATCAGGCCCTGAATTTAAGCCCAAGACTGGCACACTAAAAAGCATTTATTGTGATGCCTTCATTTATGTATATGATGCACTTTAACACTACATCCGCATGATGTATCTTATACCTTAAGTGGTTTCCCTCTAAGTGGTTCTTTTCCCAATAATCCCTGACTCTGAATATTTCCACTTTACTTTTATGTCTTTTTGTAAGCGTAGATTTTTTTTTTTATTCATTCTGGTTCTGGCTTATTTTGCTTAAAATGGCAACTGGTATTTTTAAATTTTGGGTTGCTTTACCTGTTGTGCTCTGAAATATTTTATGCATATATACTTACAATGTTTCTGATGTCTGTTTTTCTATGAGATGTTTTCTTCAGTTTGGGTATTCAAAAATGTCTTAGACATTGTAAAATGTCAATGGGGCAGTAAACTCATTGTAGTCTGAGAACATTTAATCACACAAATGTAATTAAAATGTTAAGGTATTCATTTAAGCAACCCTTTTTCTCTTTCCTACACAACTTGAATTAATTAATTAGTAATATTTGTTATGTTTATTTTCCTTTGGTTTACCAGTTGATATTATAACTTGAGATAGTTAATTATGATAATTTCAAGTACTATGATACAGATACACATTATAGCCACTTAAAGATCATCCAGCGAGTTATTACTGATTTCCCACTGTTTCCATTACATTATTCTGAGAATTTTGGAGGGTACAAAATAAATTCAAGCCTTTCAAATAGTTAACAATGGCTTTTATTTGGGCAATAATTATCTCAAATTTTCAGGAGAGGAATTGATCTGGATGGTGGCTTTATTGGTGAGTGGTAATTTGTGGTTCACTATGAATTTACTAAGATACCAAACTTTCATTTTTATTAAATACAATTGAGTGTCTGCAGATGCTTAGTGAGGAAAAGGTAATACTTTCTATGAGGCTAGGTAAGATAAAGTCCTCCCTCAGTCATGATTTACTTTACGTGACTCACAAAGAGTTAGACACTTTAATATAGTAACATAATTCAGATTGAGTATGAAATCATAATTATGATAAAAATCATACTGGGAATGAAAATCGAGGGTGTATTTTCAATGGAAAATAACCCCTGAGGAATTCCCAAGAAAATGTTGATTCTGAGTTGCAGGAAACTGTATGACAAAAAGTCTTGTTAAGCAACACATATGATTGAAAATACTAGATCTTTACAATGTAACTTAACAAGACTAGATTGACTTGGCCAATAGAATTTGTCATGGAAGTGTTTTACAAAATTATAGAGCTTACATTTAACATTTAATATGTTTTCTCTTCATACAGAACCCTATTTCATTAAAATTTTGGCTATAATTCATTTACTCAAAATATTGTAGCCTACTCAAGGGGAAGATTGAATTCTACTCATATTTTTACTTTCTATGTTCAAAAAACATTGCTAGGTATTTTATATCAAAGAATTATATGATAATCCACACAATTTAGAGGATCCCAACAGTGGAGATAAACTAATAATCAAATGTATTGCTAACTTCTAGAAATAAAGAAAAGTTTGAGTTATATATTAGGAGAAAAATAAAACTCCAAGTCTTCCCAAGAGTCAAATGCTTTCTGATAAAAAAGTTACGATTGTAGTTGAGTTTAAAATGATAAGTGGAATTCCTGTATATGGAACACATTGAAAAGATACCAGATAGAGTAAATGAACATACATAGCTCCAGGTAAGTGTTCATCAAATTTAGAGATGTTTAAGTAGTTTGCTGTAGCTAACATTAATTTTAAGGATGGACAGAATATAAATCTCCACATACAATGTGATGGGTATCTAATGTTAAAGTAGGGATTCAAGACTTCCCTGGTGAGAAATCTAGAGCTATTGTAACATCATGGCTTTATGACTACTGTGCTATGTATGTCATATGTATGTCTTTGTATGAAATATGAAACAGAAATGGCAGAAGGAAGATGCATGATATTTTACTCTGAGTCTGTTATAGAAGCTTAGAGAAGTTATGGAGAGGGGAGGTTTTCATTTGGAATGGATACAGGAGCATGGGATTGTTTAGTGACAAATCATTTTAAAAGGCATATGAATAAAGGAAATACTTTACACAATTGTGCTAATGTATAAAATATGACTTAGAAAAGACTCTTTAGCTGGTCACATGTGGACTTCTTTCCTTTCTAGGAACAGAATAACACTAAATTTTATAGCCTCTCTTTTGTTTTGTGATGACCAGGTGATGGAATTCTAGCTAATGGATGAGAGGAATGCAAGTCACTTCCAAACCATACCCATAGTCTTTCTTCTTCCTCAGAGCAAAGGCTGCCATGGTAATATTGGAAAACATACATTGATGATAGTATTTTCAAAGAATGGCAAAATACACCTCCAGAAATATAACTACACAACTGTGACTTGGTTTATCAGTAAAAATTAAAGTTTGTATAACAATCACTTGTAAGGCTTGACTAAAAATTTACAGTTCAGAGTCACATAAGCAGATAGACATGCCTCTGTAATGGAAGACCAGTGTTCCAAAACTTTGTTTAGATAAAGTTATTTACTTATTTGAATTTATGGCAGGATTTATATTGCTATCTACAAATAGATATCAATAGTTAAAGAGATTTTATAGCTTTTTGACATTCAATATTTTATGCAGGTTTAAAAGGCTCTGGAAAATGGATGAACTATCTAAGCTAAATAACTTTCTACTTGTAAAAATGTTTCTTAAAATACAGAGCCCTCAGATTTAATACTTAGTCTTGCTTATTTAAGCACACGGTAAAATGTAGACACTTTTTCATTTGACAGAACAATCCTGGTCTACCAATACAGTCTCCACAGGATTAAAGCCAAAATGACATATACACCCACAAAAAGACAGCTACATCTTATTAGGGGTGCTAATTTAGAGAATGCTTAGTTTTAATGATTTTCTTAAAAAACATTTTCTTTCTCTTTTGAAATGAAGCCTTCTATTTACCCACTGTGCCTTTAAATTTTACGTAATCTATGTATACTCTGATCTATGAAATTATGATATTTTGTGTCATCCCAAGCTGATATATGTTAGAAACTCTCTTGTACTGCTTTTTGTATACAAGCTGTTTTTATTCTTCATTGGGGTTTAACAAGAGAAATTTTAATTTAATACAAAATAGTTTAAATAAAGTTCTGACATGCTTGTGGCTAAACATGGCAGGCACTCGCCATTTTGTAGAGCTAATGAAACACAGAAGATGTACATCTTGATTAGTACAAATAATAGAAAAATGTTTACATAATACTTTGTTCTGGGATGCTTCTAGTACTAGCTCACAAAATATAACTTTTTCTTTCATTGGAAGGTTATAAATTTTTTTCTGGAGGCAGGGAAGGAAATGTAATTAAAAGCTAAATTCAGATTCATGCTTCATTTTAACAAAAAAAATATGTCTGATTTGACACCAGTCACCTAGGTACTTCCTACTTTAAAGTAGTGCACTTTGTCAGCAAATCAAATTATCCAATGGCATAACTACATCTGGCAGAGCTACCGATACCAGCTAACCTTAAATAGAAGCTGGAGGGCAATTAACTATTGTAACACTGGGCTTGGCTAGTAAGAGTTATCTAAAGTTCCTCTTTTAGCTTTGCTATTAAAAAATAAAATCGGAAGAGGTAAAATGAAAACATTAAGCATGGGTATGTGTGTGTGTTTTAGTGTCCCCTTTGTATTTTAAAGTGCTAATAATAGCATAGTTAAAATAAAGAAACTCTGGAGTTTCATTTTATATATTTTTATTTTATTAGATTTTTTTTTTTTTGCTTAGCATATGATCCTCTTAAAATGAAGGTTTAGATAATAGATTCTGTAAGAAAGGCCTGTTACATGTCATTTATAGTGGAAGAATCAGGGAGCTTTATGTTTAGATTGACTTTAGATGCCAGAGAACTCCCAATAAAAAATATTTTTCTGTTGTCATTGAAAATCTAAATGGAAAAATCTAAAGTGAAGTTTATTTTTAATCATTTTAAAAGTATGTATGTGTTAATATGTTTATAATGGAATTTTAAGTTGTGTCCCCTTATTGCTAGGACATTCAAATCCACAGTTTGGAGATACACAACATATATAACATGGGCAAACATACCCACATATAAAACATATAAAATTGAGACTGATAAACTCTTGTCTTTTTTTTCTTGTGGGCAAAAATATCATTTACATTGGAAATACAAAAAAAGTGTGGAATCTCCTTTCACATTACTGCTGTGTCTCTACTATTTGTCTCAAAAGTTCACATGACTAAATATTAAGTGATAGACACAATTTTTACTACATAATATTCTTAAAAAGATGTTTTTTTTATATATAGCTATGAAATCTCATTGGCCCTGTACTAGTCATGATGTTTTCGGGAAAACTCATGGTGTTTCTTTTTAAGAGAAAAGAAATGGAATTTCATTCTAGGTGAATATTAAATGATTTCTTAGTTCAAAATTTAAAAACTGCTTAGCATCTCAGTGGTCAGAAAAAAATGTCATACACTGCACCTATGTGGTGCTACACTGAGTTAACTTGAGAGATTCAAAATCTCAATCCGCATCCTAAATATTTTAAGGACAGAATTTATTTAATCAAAAACAAGTTTTTCCAACATACAATAATTAATTTTCAGTTTTATAAAAGAATTGGGATCAAAAAGTGGAAACAAGAAAATTTAGAGATTGGTATTGAGAATTTTATGAATTTGTGATTCAATTTCTAAAATAACCTATACGTGATACCTAAACATACTAGATTATTCCCCATACAAGACCATCCATTTTGTAACTCAATACCCTATGTCAGGTCTGAGAAATGGTTTATTTTCTTAACCTGATGTTGTTTTAAAGGGCAATACCCAGATGTTCTGTGCTTGTGATAAAGATAGAATTAATGAGTCTGTCTGTCCAACTGGAGCCTACTTATGAATTTGTGTACATGCCAAGTGTGGGACAACATTGGATATTACTGGTGCACTGAGAACCCACGAACATTTCAGAGAAAATAAAAGGTTTCAATTAATCTTTGTTTTAAATATTTTTCTTTTTCAAACCCTACTAACACATAGATTCAGACATGTTATAGGATCACTTTAAATCCCTGATCAGTTATTTTTCTTCTTCTTTTTCTCCATTTATAAAACCTTAAAGCAATTGCCTTTGTTGAAGCATGTTGGATTTTGCTATTTAGTTGCTTTAACCTTAAGCTTTACTGTAAGCTGTATAAACTAAAATTATAGATTTCTCTTCATTTTCCAAGTTTTTTTCCTTCTAAGAAATCCCCTCTTGTCTTTTTCCTAAGTAAAAAGAATAAAATGTGTTTGAATAGTAACTATAGCAATAATGACTTTGGCTGAAGTTTTGGCTGAATATATCCCACATGGATTAAGAGGAAAATTCACCTAAGGTAAGCTGAAGTTCAGTGGAGCCTCCTGGAAGTATTTTCAATACTATGCCTGCATTTCTTTCTTTCTAAACATTGAACATAAGGAATCATGATACAAAAGTTTTGTTCCCATTGTCTCTTGACATGTGAAATATTGATATTCTCTAGCTTAGAGTGGTCTGGTCTGTGATTTCAGTAAAAAAGTTTTAAGTAGCTTTTGAGTTAAGGTTCTCTTGTAGCTTCTGAAAAAACATTTACATGGAAATTATGTTTATTGCCATGTGACTGTGTATATAAATTACAGTGAGTGACCCTCATTGAATGGATGCGTTGATTTTGAAATTACTATGTGAGACATAGTACTTATCCTGTAGATCCTAATTTTTGTAGTGAAATTAGCTAATCTATATGCAACCTTCATATATTGTCTCCACATATTGTTTTTTGTCTTCAATTATGTTTAACTGCTGCGATTAAGTTAATTTTATTTTATGTGTGTCTTATATATTTACTGTCATTAATTGGTTTAAAAGGTTGGTTTCATTTAATAACTCCATTCATGTATATAGCACTTCTTGACTTTAGACACTTCTACCCTCTACTCTTCTCCTCCCTTACCTCTCTCCTTTCTCAAAACCAACTGGCAAAGTTTCTGTTGCATTTTTACACAAATATTTGTCTTTATTTAGCTTCTTTCCTTCTCATTTGCCTTACCTCTTCCATTAATGACTACAACCCAACAAGAAATATTTTAACTTGTAATATTATTTTTCTTTATCTTAGTGTTCTTACTATATATAAAAGAGGTTTGTCTTGGTGTCTCATATATGCGAATGCCATACTTGAGTAAACTCGATCATATATATATATGCATATATATAGCATACATGTTTGTACATATATTTGTGTACACAGATCAATATGTATTTGTATGTATATATGCAAATATATGTATATATTATTTATAAATAATATAAACATACTTTAAAAGCTAGTTTAGAGGAAGTTAGCACACATTTGACCTATGTGTAGTAAGAAAACTATAATTCTAGTACCATCTAAGTGTATTTGGAAATAATGTTCGACATTTCAATCTAAAAGAAACATTAAAGCAAATCATATTTTAAGCTAAACTTGCAGAGAAATGAGATAAGACATCCTGTTGTAGATGATATAACTAATCTTACTTATGACTATCCACACAATTTGATTTTTCAACAAACCTATCCTTCCCTTCTTACTAAAAGAATTTGGCTCATGTTACAGAGAACTGACAATTTTCTTTCATTATGACTGTACTTCTTTAATAGATTTCTTATCCATAGTTTTGAATTTCCTTCTTTGAACTAGTAAAAAGTGAGAATATTTTAATGCTTTATGTGGCTTTGGGTTTTCCAATCCAATTTCCTCTGTCCAGAATCTGGAGACATCTAAAGGATTATCTGAAAATGTAGGCCAAATGTCAAAATTCTAATCATCAAGAAAGTTTTATAAAACAGAACAAAAAGTAGAGACTATAAAATAAAGAAGGGAGAATGATACTATGAAAAATTTCTACTGCTTACATGACCTGTGGGTATATGTTTGTTTATCTGGTATTTCTCACCATGCACCAGTCACTCCAGGCTCCTTGTCTGGCACTATTCAGCCTATTTTGATTGTACTTCAGCAACCATGGTTTTCTTTGATTTCTTCAAAAATATTATTGGTTTTCACCTAAGGAACTTTTTCAGGACATGTCTTCTGCATGGAAAGCTCTTCCCCAGCATAGCTAATTTTTATCTTTATTAAATTAAATGTCATGTAAATTGAGGCTTTTTCTGACAACTAGTTTAAATACTACTGTTATCTCTGACATCATATTCTGCTGCTTTCAGAGCACTGATTACAGTAGATGATTAATGTTTATTTGGTCACCTGCTGGCTTAGTGCCATTTTATGTTACTAGTTTGGAAGTATGTCATCTTTTCTTTTAGCCTTCATAATCTCATTCACATGTGCAAATACTATTTTTCTGCAATTAAAGGAGCATTGAGGGATGTCATAGAATCAAAGAGATGTCCCTTTAAAGAATTCCAAGTATTTTTGAGACAAAATATAGATGTAGGAAAGTTTAAGAGAATGTGAAAAGATAGTCCATGATGTACTACTACAGAATAGCATTCTGGAATAAATAAGAATAAGTAAGACTTGATTGAAGTAACAATTTGAATGAAGAACAGCTCAATCAGAGTAATGATTGTCATGACAGGAAAGAGGCACTATTCATTCGTATTTTCAAAAAATATTTGTGAGTGTTTACCCTTTTCAAACTGGACTTATTTTCACAAGCATAAGAGACAAATTCTGCCCATATTACTTATAATTTAGGAACCACATTACTTATTTTGCCTCACTGGATTTTCTAAATTTATTTTCTCGTCTTTAACATTGGGATACAATAGCATTAATGAGCATCCCACATAGATCTAGGCTTTCTTTTACCAAATTCATGTGAACTTTAGTCCAGCTTATACATATTTTTGCTTTACTGGAACATTTGTTTTTAGAAAATCTTACAAAGTGGTTTTTATATCCATTATAAATAATATTAATTAGTTTATGATATTTTTACTTGGGTTTGGATGGAGTTTCATTATGAAATTATGAATTTCATCTCTACATATGCCAATTATGCCAGAAGCCTGTTATTGATCTTTGATAGTGCGTGATGAGACAAAGGAACCATGAAAATATTTAAATGTGAACACCTTTGGTAAGAGAAAATACTACCATTGACAGAAATATGAAGGTGAATACATGAAGCATCAAAATCAGTAGGAATAAAAAGACAATATTTATGCAAATACATTTTAAGCAAATTTGATGAAATTCATTTAAGGAATATACTGCTGTTAGAGATACTTATGCTCCTAATGATATGTCTGAAGAGTCTAAGAAATTTCTGTCTTAGACATCTACAAAATTTCAAATCTACCTAAAATACAGATAAACTCATCCAATCCAAAGGAAGAAGAGGCAGGAGCAAAATTTATGAGACAATTTAGCTATGATACCAATGGCAGAGCTGATCTGAAAATCCAAAATAAGAGTGGGGCAGAACAAGCTTCTAATACATGCACAAAGATTTCACTGTTTCAAAAATATTGAATAATAAATATTCACATAACCTTTCAATTTTAACATTTAAAAAAATCCCCCACTAGAAAAGGGAAGCTAATCCTTCTTTGCACTTGAACCTTGATTACTTTCTTTGGAGAAGGAAATGAAAGGGAGATAGAGTATGAACCTCAAATTTCTTAAAGGTGAATCATTTACAAATCAAGTCCTGTACGTAATAAAAATTTGACAAAATATCATATGTTTGAGGAAGTTATTTAACAAAAATAGGCAATGGACTGAATGCTTGCTCTTAATTAATTCTCAAAACTGGAGAATGTTAATCAATGATAAATCAATGAAGAAGCCAGTAGTTACACAAAGGCACATGATTACCAGAAGTCAACGGAGAAAGGTATCTAAGAAGCAAAATTTGCGTCTTTGTATACCTGATGCCTCAGGACTAACAGTAGCTTTGGATGGCCACTTACCTCAAGGTATGTATCATTTTCTAAAAACACAAATTACTAGTGATAAAATTTGCCAGTATCAGAGCTAGTACAACCTGGTAAAGAAGCTCCTATCACTGTCAGAACCAGCTTGACAGAACTAGTTTGATATTTACATATCAAACAATTTTGAAGAAAATGAAATGGCTGGGGCTAGTTGAAAGTCAAAATACCTCCGCTCTACCTAGAATTAAAACCTGAAACCCAAGTGCTATAAAAGGATTGTACTCCATTTGATTGTGACTCAGACTTTTGAATTGAAGCTCCTCTGTACCCACCAGCCTAATAAACATGAATTCTCAAACTCTCTGAGTGACACCTGCTCTTCCCAGTTATGCAACACTAGTACAATTGGATATTAAATGTAAATTGAAATTATGTAATGTATACACATACATATATACTGTAACTGTGGTTGATACTATTTCTAATGTGTGAAAAAAAAAATCATTGGTCAAGTACATCTAAAGAGTTGGTTCAGGTATTTCACTCTCAGAGCTTTCAATTTGCCAGTGCAGACTTAGGAGTTCACAGTCTAGGGGACTTAATGGATTGTTGCATTTCATGTTTCTTAAGCTGTTTGCCAAAACAGGTTTCTTGAAAAAAATATTTTTAGTATCCTCTATGGACATAATGTTGAAGAATATACATGAGAAACTATATTTTTGACATACCTAGTGTAGAAACTGAACTAGAGTAACTTGGAAATGGAGGGGTGGAAAGAAAAGTAGAGAACCATGAGACACTGAGTACAGAGTCCATGGTACTTCCGTGTGTGAAAATAGAACTCTGCCCCACAACCTGAAGCATCCAGCCTTGAAAACCTAGCAAGATCCAGAAAGCAATCTTGTTATAAGTCACACTGGAAGGAAGCCTAATTACTACCTCTAGTAACAATCCAGGAAAATAAACACCAACTTCTGTATCAATCAGATGAAACAGACCTAACAACCATATTAATTTTTGTCTCCCCCTCCAAAGTTGGACCAACCAGAGAAGGACAAATCGGACTTTCTACCTAATCTCACAGTATGCTCTATGTCCAGAAACAAAGTCCCCCCAACTAGGATACACCTTGTGCTTTTCCTTTTCTCCAATGTAAAGCTTCTCAATCCATTGTCTTTGACTCTCTGACAAAACACAATGATCAAGGCTGACTTCCTTAATGTGCAGATGTGGAACTCAGTTTTTGCTTTTTATAACAAGTAACTCCAATATTCATCCCGTAAAGTGAAACAGTTTGAGTCCATTTTGGAAGTCACCGAGTGGCTAAGACAGTTGATTGGTGCCTGTAACAACACATTATGACAGTTATGTGTGGAAGAGCAATACCACTCACCTCAGAGCAAGAAGTTATTAAAGAAGAGGAAGACATGCCCTAATGACTTCAGTGCCTTTTACTGGGTTTTGCATCTTAATGTTTCCAATACCTCCCAAAAGCACTAGAGTGGGACCAACCAGAAGTTCACATGAATTGATAGGGCAAGTCCAGATCTAGACTCTAGGGACAACTATTGAACAAATAAATAACTTCAACTTTTCTTCTTGGGTGAATATTTATTTCTACATCTTGTTTTTACTGAAATAAATGAATTAGTATATAAACTCAAAGAAAGGGAAAACGATTAATTTGTAGGAAGAAATTTGTTTGAAGAAAATGTGCTTCAGTAGCAAAATTTGGAGACAGAACTGATATGGAGAGGTGGAGGGAGAGAGAGAGAGAGAGAGAGAGAAGGAGGGAGGGAGGGAGGGAAGGAGGGAGGGGGAGGGGGGAGGGAGGGAGGGAGGGAGGGAGGGAGGGAGGGAGGGAGGGGGAGGGAGGGAGGGAGAGGGAGGGAGGGAGGGAGGGGGAGGGGAGGGAGGAAGGAAGAATATTTGATATAGTTCACACCAAAGGAAGTAGAAGTAGAGGTAGAATTGAAGGAAAGAAGGTTGAAATATTTCCTCATCTTTAATCTTTCATCTCTTGATAGGGGGCAGAGCTCCCTGAAGCAAAGCTCCTTGTATTTGTTCCAGCACAAAGCAGACAAAAAGGCTAAAAATAAGTTCTAAGTTTTGTAGTTACTTTGAATTGTCAACCAGTGCGTAAGCATACAATACTTTTATAAAAATAACAGTAATGACTTAGAATTTTGAAAATATGATTCATATGGGATAGGTTCACCTCTATTAGATTAAAATCAGCATGAATAAGACAAACCTGCTCTCAATATAATAATAAAGCAGACTCTCCACCCTGTTTCTCTGTAATTTTCTTCTTCCCCCAAAGTCTTTTTGCCAAGTTTCTTCCAAACTTCCAATTCTGCAGTTGATAAAGCCCATGTAAACCAGGATCTCACTAACTTCCTACAAGTATTTTTCTTTTACATTTCCTTGGATTTGAGCATATTACCAGTCTTCCTAAAACAGTACTTTAAAAAAATTATCTACATTGATAAATATGAGAGGAATGTTAAAAAAAAAATTCACCTATCTTTGGCACTTGGTGTTTGTAGAACCCATGTAAGCATTTCTCAGAAATGCAAATCACCAGGGCCTACTCAATTCTTAAATACCAGTAACTGCTGCAAGGGGAAGTGCCTCACCCTGGGTTTTGATATGCTGTTAGTTTGATTTAAATTTTGAAGTCAAGTGTTTGGGGAGAAGCAGATTGGGAAACTATAGTTCGTGGATTAAATGCTTGCTATTGTTTTTGGTATGGCCCTGAGAATGAAGAATGATCTTTACATTTTAAATGACTTATTAAAAAAACAAAATAGTAATATTTTCTGGCATGTAAGAATAAAAAATGAGGTCAAGATAACACATTCACTTGCCTTAAAATATTTTACTAACTGTAGCTTTATGGAAAAAACATTCCCACTAATTATGAAGTATATAATCCTTGACAGTAGAGTGATGTGTGTGTGTGTGTGTGTGTGTGTGTGTGTGTGTGTGTGTGTTTATTTCATACTTAAACTGTTGTTTGTAATTTCCTCTCACTCAGGTGCTTTATCCCATCAGTTTAGATATCCAGCAACATTTTTTCTTCATCAGATTCCTTCTATTATCTAAAAGCAGCAGCAGCAGGGTTGCTTCCTAGTAAGGAAAATTTGTAACCATGATTTCTCTAACTTAGTAATGATCTTAATCGTTACTTCTCTCAGAATCAAAATACTTAAGGATGTTTTCTGACCATATTTCATTGCTGGTATAGCTGGGGCTCTTCCGTGTTGCATAAAATTGTCTATGGGGGTTGATAAAATCTTAAATTCTCAAGGGAAATTCCAGAGATTTGGAATCAAAATCTCAGAATATGGACATGAACATTGGATATCTACATTTCTAAAAGCATGCTGAGTGGTTCTGATTCAAGTAGTCTGAATCATTGTTTGTAGAGAGAAAAGACTGATAATAATTTAAATACTCTTCATCACAAGTTAGTGGATTCCATCAAGCATTATCTCCATTGCTATGGAATAGCAATAATCTGAGTTTAGCATTAAGGACTACAATTTGAGGCTAGAAAGCAAAAGGGAAAATACTTTGGAAGAATGTGAAAAAACTCAGCTGGATTATGGGGTGATCGAAAGTCAGCTAAAGCTTCAAAACCTGTAGCCTTTGTAAATGGAGACATTTTCTAGCAAGCGGAGAGATGCCCATATTTATTATTCTACTTAGTTATTTAAGATCTTTGTAATGCAGTCTTTTTCAATATTTCATTTCTCATGACTTTAAGTTTTTTGGTACTTTTTTGCAAAATGAAAATAATCAATAAATTTATTTGTGACAATGAAATTTGACAAAAATTCTTTCATGGCCTCTTCTTTACTAGTGTCAATAGTTTATATCTTATTTCCATAATTTTGGTAGAACAGGGACTTTTTGTGTAGTTTCTGCATGAAACCCTTCACTTGAAGATGGAAAATTGTGAATTAAAGAAATATAAATCTAGAAAAAGAAATAATGTACTTAAAATATTATACTTTTCTCACTTCTCTATGTTTCTAATTATATTTACTTCGTACTGATATTAGTCATATAACTAACTGCAAGATATCTTTCAGTAGAAACTAGCTAGTGAATAAGTGCACATATATCAAAAATTGTATTGGATTGCATGTTACCCAATTGCAGACAGAAATTATATTTTTAAGTGATTTCATTTTTTTCTGATTATTAATAATTTGAGTTGGTACTATTTGTTTCTGTTTTCACTGTTTAATATACTAAATGGCCTTTCCAATATAATACATTAATTCATGCTTGTTTTTTAATTCATATCACATAAGTAATTGCACATGACTAATGTGCAAGTATTTTCAATCCTAGATAAGAATCTCAAGCTAGATATTTTAGGTTATTTTATCCAACAAAGTCCTAAGTAAGTTAAAGGATGACTTATAGCTTTTCAATTATGGGGCAAATGAACCTAATGTTATAAACTTTGAAAAAAAAAATAAAGTCTCCCTGTTCTTCTTCAGCTCTGAGTGCGTTTCACAAATTCTACTCAGAAAATGTTCTTTGATTTCCTTCCCTTAAGATCTTCTGCTCTCCCTTCTGTCTCATGCCTAAGGAAGACAATGAATCATGGTAGGAAGGTGGGGCTTTTTAGCTATCTCTGTGAGGCCAGTTTGCAATGAATCATTTCTGAGGAAGCAGTGTGTTTTTGTTTTTTTTTTTTTTAATGGCAGAGGGCAGCTATTTACTTATTTATTTGTTTTGTGCATGTGCTTTCCCAGATTTATAAGTCAGTCTTCTGAATAAGTTCCAGAACTAAAACAAAAAACAAAAACAAAAACATAAATTGAATACACATGGAGAAACTAATTCACCATCCAAGACCTCACAGGCTCTCCATCCCAGTAATTCAGGTCCACACCCTCATGGTGTACAAAGTACCTTCCTTCTACAGTTTACAGAGAGCTTCTCCACCTATTAGGACTGAAAAAAGTATATGTTTGAGTTTCCTTTTAGAATAATGAAAGGAACTCCTGGACACAACAGAGCTAAAGCCCCAAAAGAAAGTTTATGTCTATATCTAGGAACAAAATTAAATGTAATGTCTCACATTTATATATTGTAAAAAATCCAAATCACTCTTGATTACTTTTATGCTATGAAAGAAGAGTTTGAAATGAGAAGACTGTGCTTTTGGAAATGCATCCTCCCACAATCCATTTCTACTCCATTTCTTTCTATTTTTTCCACTCTTTTGTCAAATACCAAGTGCTCTTCTTCTGCCTTTTTCCAATGAAAGCATATAATCAAATCACATAATGTGGTTGCTCATTCCCCACATATGGATTTTTGAAAGATTGTACTGTAAGGAATAAAGTCTCTTGCTAACAAAGGAATTTGATGTATCTTCAGGATAAAATGTTGGATGTATATGCATTTTTAAAGAATTATTATTTGTAAGATACTATATTTTCTGCGTTTGTGAGAGCTGTGTGGCTGGAACAAGGTTAAATATAGGCAGTAAAGCATAGCTTGCTAGGGTCCCTTTTTGTGGATTATTGGCAAAAAGGAAAAGCTTTTATTTCTAACCTTGAATGTTAGAAAACCAACACACACAATTCTAGAATCTCACACAAATTTAAAGTAGGTTCCAGTCAGGACTCTGTTTCTGATTATCATTTACATTTCTTACTCAGTCTCTTTATTGTAACTGTGGCAAAGACTCACTCCTCCCTGCTGTGTTCCAGTACCTGGATTCTACCATTTCTAGGCATTATGACCATTATCTACCCCCAATCTGAGGTTTGGATTATTGCATTTGGGTCACATTGCTATAAAAATGGTAGGGCTACTGTCCTCTCTCCTGGCCTGGTATCTGTATCTCTCAGCCACCGTTGGATTCCTCTCTTCTTGAATGATGCAACTGAATGTTCAGAGTACCCAGGAAGATCCCAAGACAGTACAGAATATTAAATTCCTAATACCTGGAAATCACTTGGCCAATGCCTTGAATAACCAATGTTCCTGCCTCTACAGCCCCCAATCTTGATGGAATTTCTTTGGTGAAAGAAACAAATGTCAAGAGGATAAGTGAATGTTCTTTGTGAATTGTAAGAGTCATCTGAATGAAATTAACCCATTCGTTAGCAAACTCTAGGTGAAAATATCAACCCATGTAACAGGATCTTAGATACCAAAATTCCCTTGTTTAAGGATAATGAAACTTCAAATTTAAATTTCATTTTTTTGTGTGTACACATTTAGTTTTATTGTAACAAAGCAACTTGTACACTTTTAACGTTTAAAACTGAGCATTAAACTTCACAAATCATAGTCACTTATAACTGAACCAGGATGGGACATTGGTTTCTTCAGCTTGGAGACAATGACCTTTCTATTACACTCTATGCCTAATCATTTGTTCTAGTACTAATTTTAAAAGAAATTGTGCAGTGTGAGATGTTCTGATTTGAATCTCATAGCTCCTCAGAACAATTTTGATCTGGCCAAGAATCTTCTAATAAGTCTCTGAACACATACTTGAGGGTTTTTTTGGGTTCTTTTTTTTTTTTCTATTAGATAAGTGAACATAAATTCGCCAAATTAAGATTTTCACAACCCCTCCCTCTGTTATTTTTGGATTTGATCTTATTTGTTATTAAAATACTTTTCATACCATAATCTCTGCTTTCTAAAATTCTCATTGTTTTCATACCTCAAATTAGTTCTACTCTGAGTAGTTGTTTCAATAAAGCAAAGTATTCTTCCATTTCCTATGGATGCATCTCCACTTGTTAAAAGCCTTATGGTCAACAAATTCATCCTAAACATACCTAGCCTATACCCTGTTGCATCATACAAACACCATAATTAAAGTGCTGTAAACTGATGTTCCTGAACCTAGAACATACAACAACCAAGGTACAAACTTGCCAGCTTAAGGGACACATGTTCTTTCCCAGAGAGACAAAATATTCATGATTTCTCACATATGTAGAAGATACAACTAATTTATAAATGCAATTTATAAAAACACATACAGTGTTGTATATAAGTGTATGCAAATATATTAAGCAAACTATTTTATGTACAGGGGAGAATTCAAATGATGTGTTAACTCTCCATCCAACACAATGGGTACAAGGAAGCTGCCATTTGAAAGATGTGAACTGGCGACAAGTGGAAGTATTGAGGAGAACAAAGGTAGAAGTGTAGTCATAATATTCAGTGTATATACTATGAAACTAAGAAAATTTAAGGGAAGGTTTGGAAGGGACAGGTAAGAATGATGAATGGAGTAACATCAACCAAGATGCATTGTTCCTATAAAGTGATTGTTGAATGGTAACTCCTTTGTACAACTACTTAAAACAATTAAAGTATTATTTTTAAAAAGGATACATTTTCTTTTGAAATTTCCTGTATTAATGTACACCCCTGACTTATCTTGAAACAAGATTGAGATATTAAATCCCAACACATCATCACTATTCATTCAACAGAAGAAACAGTCAATTCATCTTATAATGATGGCTAAAACAGAGAGATTACAACACAAATCTCTGCCTCACTAGTCAGTCAAAGATCATCTTGAAAATACATAGAGGAAGGTGTAAGGAAAAGCATTCTGGGTTGATATCGATATTCAAATTATTCACAAACTACTTTCTAAATGTCTAATTAATCATTTTTAGGGTCTATGTTAAGTGAAAATAACTAAGTATCCCTTTGTTCTTCAGTCTTTATTTTTAAGTGGAAAATACATGAATAGGAACATGATTTGCAAAGGCATAAATGTATTATTATCCTTGAGATATTCTTTAAAAAGATGAAATACAATCCATTGACATTATAATTCTAAAATATGCTATGAAAATTGTGGGTCTTTTTATTTTTCTGGTGAACTTCATTGTTTTTGTTGCCTGTAAAAAAAGTTAAATGAAGTCTATAAATGTTGTCAAAATCAATCAGTAATCCATCTGTCCTTGGCTTGGTTGCCTTCTTACTCGGTGTAATGGCAGCTTTCTTCTGCTTGTGAATGTCATTGGTTTCCTGTTTCCCACCTACTAAATGCTGGTAGGCATGCTATGTATACTCACATGTCTTTGCTTCTCCTTGTCTTCTTCTTTTGTAATGATTTAGAGCTAATAACAACCAGTAACAAGGATTTTTCAGTAGATTATAAGCAAGCTTATTTGATTTCAAATAAATATAATTAAACTCCTTTTACCTGTGATTAAAAGAATAAATATGAAATGCATTAATATCCCCCCTTTGAGATGAGTTATTCTTTGTCATAGAAAGTCTGGGACACAAAGATCCCAAAATTGCATTCCTTCATCTCACTGGTTTTGTATGTCAAATGTTTCTCTAAATACAATTCCAGGTTCTAAATAAGCAGTCATTGATATCAAAAGCAGTAATGGAATCTCTGCTTTCTTTGAAAGAGCATCCTGGGAGGTAATAACATGCTTTAAATAAACATACAGTTGGAAATAAATGAAGTAACTTTAAATATACCCTTAGGTTAGAAAAAATAGTATATTAGATGATATTCCATCTCACAAAAATTTTAACTTCTTAATTATTGACAATACAGAGTCAATTTATTCATGTTAGTTTTAGTTATTTTTTTCTTTAGAATAAATGGAATAAATATTTTTTCTTTAGAATAAATAATAAAGATGTCAGGGCTTGATGGAGGGAGTAGAGCATGCAATAAGTTCACAGATGTAGGAGGTTGGTGCAGGGGGTAGAGCAAATAACAAGTTAAGCAAGCTATTTACAGAAGCAGAATTTTGGGGTCAGATTGACAAAAAAAAAAGAATAAATGGAAACAATGAAAACAATTGCTGAAACAAACATACTAAACAACCAAGAAGCATTGTTATTGTTTTAGTTAAAAGACCTTTTTCTTAGAATGCTTATGTATTAAACTTTTTTCCATGTCTTTGCTAGCTCAGCAAACCTTTGTTCTGAATTCTTTGTGACCATTAGTGCCTTTGATTAGAGATTACACCACCATTTGATTTATTTCTTTCTCATGGGCAACATATTTCTTTCATTGAGCAACATTCTGAAACTTGGAAATCTAACCTGTGTTTTAGTCTTAGGAAAAGAACATTCATATGGTAAATCCTCCCCAGTTGGACTTGGTATTTATTCAACTCTTATATGGTTGATTTCAGGCCAAGTTTAATTATGTACTCACTCTCAACTCAAAAGAGGATAGTGGAATACAAAAGCACTTTCCAAAGCTTGCATTTAATAGCATGCCTGATTTTTGGAAGAAGACAATTACTGGGAAATGTTAATATTTAACAATGAATTAATAATCTCTAAATGCAAGTGCAGAGAACAACAATATCAATTTATTCCATAAAGTAGAGATCATTTAGGCCTGCATTTCAAATATTGCCTCTGATTTGTCTCTTTCAGTATTGAAGAATAAAAATATAAAAAAAAAATAAAAATGGAAAGAAGAAATCAGGACCTGACCTGAAGGTTTTATGATTAGGAGGGAAATAAAAAAACATTCCATTATCACCTCTGAATTCAGCCTTTCTCTGCCCCCACTCCAGAAAATTGTGGTTGCTTTAAAAACAGTTTTGAGAATAGTGCTTTTTAAAATACATTCTAAGTAGCTTCTCCAGTCACTTTTTAATATTATAATACTCATATCCCTTTGCTGGAGGAAGTTCCTTCTTGCAAACATTGTATCACCAGGATGTATGTATATTTATGTAACCCTGATGGTTCTGTTTCTTTTTAGGCAAACTCAATGGCACAATTTCCTGAGCTGAATTCCATAGTCTCCATTAATATTAATTTCACACTCACAGAAAGCAAAATACACTCAAATCTCCTATGTCTTTTCTTCATAATCTCTATAGCTAACAAGCTCTCCTATGGTTTACTGGGGTCTTCCAATTTCCTGGAAAATTCAGCAGTATAATGCACTGGTTGAACGCTTGAGGACAACGGCTCCCTTCTGTCCGTATGTAATTTTTCTCTATTAATGATCCCAAACTAAGATAAATCAGAGATCCTTAGCCCTTGCAAAAAGAAGCATATTCTTCAAACAAGCAATTAGGAAAATTGAGCATACTAGAGAGCAGAGCCCTTCCCCCACCCCTGCCCCCAAAACTTCTGACTAATTTGAATGGTCCAGAAAGGTTATGCAGACTTCTTGTCTTATATGACTCCAGGGGTTCCCCTGGGAACAGCTATAGGCTTAACAGTACTGGTATGCTGTCCATAGGAGATATACCTGGCTCAGAGGCTCACCATCTAGGTAATAATATGTTGAGATTTCACTTGTTATATGGTTGGTAACCAGAAACATGGAGGGCATAGTTCATAGATCTTATATGACACAAGTTCTGTTTATGTTTGCTGCATGTGCAAGGTATGACAGGATTGGAGGATTCATAGTAAGCTAGTAGTAGAGGCCACACTCTTCATGTTGGAGTATAAGACAGAAAGTGAATGTGTGCGTACATATAACTGGTTATTTCCTTGACCTTTATAGAAATTGAGATCAGTTACCCTAAAATATTACTTTTCCTAAAACAATGGCATATGCATCCATACTAAGTAACATGTCTGTTAGATATTTTTTTCTTTATTGCCACAACTTTGGATTAAGACTCCTTTTTTTTTTTTTTTCCCAGTCCTGGGTCTTGAACTCAGGGCCTGAGCACTGTCCCTGGTTTCTTTTTGCTCAAGGCTAGCACTCTGCCACTTGAGCCACAGCGCCACTTCTGGCTGTTTTCTGTATATGTGGTGCTGGGGAATTTAACCCAGGGTTTCATGTATACGAGGCAAGCACTCCTGCCTCTAGGCCATATCCCCAGCCCCACAAGACTCCTTTTCTAAACATATACTTGAAGACCTTTCCTGAATGCTTCATTTAATGCTTAGAAAATTTCCACTCTCTGTCTTAATTACTATCTAAATGTTACAACATCCTTGCTTCTATGTAAATTTCTGTAGACTTACAAGTAGGACGTTTTGCTTAATATTGAAGTGAGAAGGGTTCATGATGTTACTATTCACCAGTTTTCTTAGAAATCCTTTCTGAAACATATCGGGCTGATTTTTGGCAGTTTTTCTTTGTAAATGTGTGACCTTAATATTGAAAGAATCCTCCAGAAACTCTGTTCATTACTCACACACAGTTGATCATGTTATGAAGCTTAGAATTACTTGGCAAACTTTCTGTGTCTCATAATTTCATGCAAGGTGGCAGAAAATGTTTAAAAAATAACCTAATTACTGGGGCATTTCTTTAAAAAGAAATAGAAAGTTATTGTTTGCTTTCAAAGTTATGGCATCCAGGGTGTGTCCACACTGTCTCTTCTGGTTTCTGATAGTCATTTTTCCCCACCCACCCAGAGAAAGTACATTTATTAGATAGAGACAAGAACAAAAGTACTGAGAAGATTATTACTGTATCGTGAATTGCTTTTCTTGGCAATCACAATTTCTGTTCTCATCTCTGCTGGATCAGAATCAGAATATAAACTGGATGTTTTTAAGGACCTTTTAAGAATTGGCACTGGATATGTTGGTGAAGTTTCTGGTGTGGTGGTGATAAGGAGAGAGAAAGTAGCTGTTTTGACATTAATACTACTATAGTCTAGGAGGTTGTATATATTGTACTTCTCTAAACTTTAACTCATTTTTTGAAACTACCTGGTCATTTGAACTGGTAGCCTGATTAGTATGTGGGTGAGCAAAATAAGCAATACCCAAAATAATTGTTTCTTGAAAAGCAAATTCATTATGAAAGCATAAATGTTGATGTCCAGTTTTTATTAGACATTAACAAAGGCAACTGATTACAAAGTAGGATATGGGCCATGAAAATTTTCATTTTATTCTTTGAACTAGCAATATACATTATAGACATGATGCATAGTTGCTAATATTTCTACAATTTATGGATTCGTGGAAGACATTTAGAATTATTTATATCCATCCATATAGAAAGGAAACAAATTTGCAAAATTACTGAAGATTGTGAAATCAGTAACATTCTATGCTAAGGATTAGAGCTTAGTTTGAAAGTCATAACTGTATTAATCCAGATGGAAATAATTTCATTTTTTAATTTATTAGTTATAATGACACTATTTTCCCTGCTTTTTCCTTTTCTCCCTCTCTTAGAATTAGCACAATTGTCTATCTCATGTCAAGTTCTGTCCTTAACAAGCTTCTGCCATAGTTGCTCCACCTTTTGCTTCAGGGCATTCTGGTTAAGTGGGATGGATCTCTCCCAAAATGAAAGCTAACCTTTCAAAGGAAGCAGGATGGCTTTGGCCTCCTACCCTTACAGAGTTCATTGTCTGGCAGAGGGTTTTGGTCTTGGCTGAAAACCTCATTCTATCAAGAAAAGTCTAAGGTCAGCTTGTGTGGTTTATCTAATTCTCAATTACTTATGATAATCAGAAGACCTTAAGTCCAGATCCTTAACTAATGCAGACAATCCCAATTACATTCTAGTTAACAGTCGTCAATCTCCTATCTCTTTAATTTTATGAGATGGAAATCAGCAATATTTTTGAGGAATATGAATATTTTGTTTTCTGTTTCCCTCATTGTAACTATGGCAAAAATCCTAAATAAAATTTGAATAGTAAAAATGGATGAAAAAAAAAGAGAACTCTGGATACAGCGTTCCAATGGAATAATCTGTGGATGATTTAATTATATATCATTTTTATGACATTATGACACAAAATTTCCCTAGTGTTTAATATGCCTTCTTACGCATTTAATCAAAGTTGATCAAATTATTTTGTTAAAAATAGTGACATTCCCATAAAAAAGAAATCATCTTTTTTTCTGTCTCTCTTTTTCTATTTTTGTCTCTCCTCTTTCTCTCTGTCTCTTTTCTCCTTCTCTCTTCTCTCCCCCTATATATTCACAGTTCCCCAGTACTTTTATGCATAACATCCTTTAACACAACTCTACATTTACATCCACCAGTATATCTGACCCCTCAATCATGAGAGCTCCTGCTGCTTAGCCTAAAGCTGTTGGGCTCCTGTCACTTCCCACTGAGCACACTGGGATGGATTTGGGTGTCTTGCCCTCATTACAATCTGAACAAAAGAAACCTAAGCCAAGAAAGCAGCTGGCACCATAAAAACAGTAAAAACTCTAGCTGGCATCTCTGGTTGCCACTGGCTAGCCAAATACCCACAGGGATATGTGCCAATATAGATATCTGGGACAAAACAAGAAAATAGATTTTTGTCAATAAACATTGATTTGACAAGAAGTCAGACAAATCATCCATAACACGTGACCAGTACATCCAAGTTCCAAGCCAATAAGTATATTATGGACAAATTGAAAATCTGCCTCATCTGAAGTCATACATGGCACATGTTTCCCAAGGTCTTCATCTGCCAAATACGGTTATATGTTAGGTGTCAATGTTTCATTCTGATTCTGAAACAAGTTGATAACACAAATCATGGACCAAGGAAACACATACCATCATTGTAGGGTGGTCTTTTTCACTTTCTAACTACAATAAACTGAAGTAAATACACTTTGCAAAATAGTCCTGTATAAATACAGACACACAAACAACATGTGAAATAACATCCCTTCGGGCAAAAATTAAGTAATATATTCTATATTATAATTTCCAGTTTCATTTTCTTATATATTATGTTTTGCATCAGAATTTTAAGTTGTTGATCATATGAAATTATATCAATGAAACAAATTTAAAATCAATGATTGGAAATATGACATAGAGTAATGGACAGTTCCTTACTCATTGCTTAATAGCTCTATTTATAAGGGGTCTGGGGAATGCTTTTATTCTACAATCCTTCCCAGCTTTTTGTTCAAGTTTACCAGGTTATCAAACTTAACATACATTAATTGAGTACCTACACTGTCTATAGATCTAGAATGAGCACACTAAAGCTTATTTCTATAGAGGAACTCAGCATTTATATCTAATATCATATATCACATTTAAATTACTTTAACTTGCATTTGAAAATTTTAAATCAAGTGTGAATTTTTATAGTGAAATACAGTTAATCTAATGAAAATATTAAACTATGATTTTGATGGACAAATAGTATAAGGTCAAATATTCTTTTCCTCTCTTTGGGATTTGTTTTTTTTTTTGTCATTTAAGCATTCACTGAACATAGAAATACTGAAAGGAGACATCAGGTATGTATACATATATATACACACACATATATACATATGTGTACACACACACACACACACACACACACACAATGATCACTGGAATAGTCTCTCTAGGAAGAACTAGTCTCTATCAGCTCAGTCAAATATGGTTATACATTAGATGAGAATAGCCAGGATCTCATGCTCAGTTTATGCATTATGGTTGGAAAGTCTCCTTCTGTGGTACCAGAAACAAGAATTTGAACCTGACTCTGAACTTTTTTTCCTACCTGTATTACCACATAAGATGAATAAAATGAGACCTGTAGGTATAAACAAAGGTACAGTGCTGATGTTAATTTCGACTCTGAGTCTATTCTGCTTGATACTGCAATCACCTTTAGGAGCAATCAGTTAGTATAGCCAATTTCATTTCTTAGGAGAAAACAAAAATATCCAAAACAACAACAAAAATCTAAACAGCTATTTTTAATTAAACATGTAAGAAAAACCACAGGGGAAAAAATGGCCTGACCCACACTACCACTTTCTTCAACAGTTTTGATGGATATAGTCACTTCTTTCCCTCATGTACTTCTTTAGCAATAATAGCTTTCTCATAATGGATTGTGTAACTTAGAGCAAATTGCCACACCCCACTATTGTTAGTGTACTATATATATATGTATAATATATGATAAAAATAATTTATTGTGTCCAAATTATACCTTTGTAAGGATCATGTGATAAGTATAATTTTCTGATGAAACCATGTGCAGGACTCCAGCCACTGACTGCACTCTCATATAACATAAAATTAGTGCTTGATTTTAACAGTCCTGGAAACACCTGTCTTTCCTTGATGACTTACTACTTACTTCTTACTACTGAAGAGTTTGGTTATAAAGCAAGTATTTTTTTGCAACACTAACATTTTACCTTTCTATAGGCAGTTCAAATTTGACACCTTAAGCATCTTAGTTGAAATAATTGGAAGTTTTCCCAACAAACACATTTTTATACAGGAAAAAATAGTGGGGGGAACAGTAAGAACAACAAAAAGAATGACAACATTTTTAAAGTGTTTTCCTAATTCACACTGCTTCAGGTTTTACCTTATAGTGCTTTGAGGAAGTAGAATTAGAAGCAGAACGTAGTAAGAGGAGTCCTGGATAAATGAGTAGGATATATTTATAGTCAGAGGGACAGAAAGAGGATTGGTGTGAACATCTTCAATGAATTCAGATATCATCATGTAATTTAGGCCAAGTCTACATCCAGATACTTACCATATGTGAGAACAAAGAGATCGAAACTGAGTATTATCCAACAAAGATCATAATGATGACATTATATAATCATTCAGTTACTGACATAAAATTCCATTTATTCCATCAATAGCATTCTCTAGCCTAGATCTTATTTTCCTCAGCAGTTTGCCTATATTTTCTCTCAGTCAATTGACATTCTGGCTCTTTTTCAGTATTCTTCCTTGTGCAGCAAGAAGGAACTCCCACTTCTATGGCTGACAGAGCTTTAGCTCATCTGCCAGAACAACCTGTTTGTTCCCCACATGTCTAGTCACCCAAGAAAAATACTCTTCTGTCATTTCCTACTTTTTTAAATAGGAAGAATGCTCCTCTCTTCACCTCCCAGACTTATGAGCAAAAGTGTATATTTTCAAAGCTGCAAAGAGAAAACATAAAAGCATTATGATTTACCCTGACATGCATTTCTGGATGACATACAAAGATTCAGAATTCTAGAAACAACTGTGTCTTTTCTATTTTAGTTTAGAATATTATGTAACTTTCAATAGACACTATTTCTTTTCTTTCTTCACTTTTAGCTTAACCAGATATAATCAGAAAGTATGTATGTAGATGGGGTTAACAGTCCTTTTATAATTTCACACAAAAAATTTATTATGTACAAAACAGATTGTATCCAATGACAAGAACATAAGCCCAATTGCCCAACTGTATTAGTTATCAAAACACATTTCATACGATGCAATGTGCAAATTAGAATTATTTGTTCTATTTTAGAGAATACTGCTTTAATTCCCACAGCTATTCATAAAGCATTAAGATGTGGAAAATATTTTGTAAAGCTTAAACACCCCTTAGTGATCATATAACTATTGTACCACATCCAAATCACTCTCAAGTAAGGAAAATATGCTGCCTGCGGAAATGCATTTTGCAACCTGACAGCATAAAGCAACCATGTATATTTCTTTATGCTATGATTGAGTATCACAGCTAAAGTTTCTGGTTAACATTAAGTAATTGAAATTTTAGGGGAAGTCACATACTCTTCTCAGTCTCAGTTTCTGCCTTTCTAAAGGTATAAAATTGAATTCAATTTAGTTAAGGTTATAATCATCCTATGATACAAATTTTCTCATTTTGATAAATCTAAATCTTATTCACAAAATTTTGTTTCTTTGAAAGCACAATTTTGATTAGGTAACTATATTTGTTTTTGCTATATATTTGATGTTCAATAAGTACTTATTGAGTTAAGTTGGGATGGATTTTCTTAAATCATTCATAATCCTAAGAAGGGAACTCAAATTAAAAGGGACTACAGGAGTAAAATATATTTTCTCTTTTGTGAATATTCAAAGTGATTGAACTAAACTTTCACAATGAAAGGTCAAATAGAGTAACTGACTTAATCAAATAGTGTGAAATATCCATACCATGTCCACTTTGGTGAATCCACAACTCTGATTTCCCTTTCTCCTATCATTAGTTTATTTTTCTAGAGAGGTAATTAAGTATGTATTGTAGAGGATGATATGATGTCAATAGGCTTCTCTCAGTTGCATTTGAATTTCTTGGTTTTTTTTTTTTTTCAATCTCCTGGTTTCCATTTCTTTGCCTATAAAGTAGCTTTGGATAGCCAAAAGAAATGAAATTGCAAGACACATTGTCAAGGCTACTCTCTCATTAATTCCCTGAAACCATATCAAGTTCAATGTTAATTTTTGTGACCATGGTAATCTTAATTAAAGAGACATGAGCAAGAAAAAGACTTTCCCACATCTACTATAATCTCTTTTAAACTTTAATTCTAGCTTGGATGAGTAGATACTTTTTTTGGCCTAGATAAACTTGTTTTAATATGTCCCAGGTATCCATATTCTTTTATTCATATCCTGGTACACTTTATGTCCTAGATTTACATGTTATATGCCTATCTTAAACTGAACAATCACATTTTTTGTTTTTTTTTTAACTGTATGTGTGTGTGTGTGTGTGTGTGTGTGTGTGTGTGTGTGTGTGTGTGTGTGTGTGTTTTCTTTTTTGGTACTGGGGATCGAACCCAGGACGTTGCACTTGCTAGGCAAGTGCTTTGCCACTGAGCTACATCCCAGCCCTGAACAATCACATTTTTAAAAATGTGAGCCATGGTTGTATATGCTGTTGGCTAATAATAAAGTAAAAGGTATTGTGTTTGCTCAGAAACTGGGTTAGTTTTAAGCCTCAGCTTTGAGCTCAGGAAAAATCAGTCTTCCCAGAATTTTTGGTGACTCCATGACTACTTCACTATCTACCTAATTTACTGTACATTATCTTCAAAGATTATGTACAAAGATCTTTGAAGAATATAGAGCTGTAGGAAAGGTAAATAACTACAACATAAAACTCCCTATTGTTACAGTGAAAGACTTTTAAGATGTTTAAGAAGAGCAACTAACTCTATTACCTCGCAGAAGGGATTGAAAGACACTTAAAAATCTTAATACTGTGCATCAACTGGACAGTGAACAGAATCTTAAATGTGAATAACTTGGCGTAATAGCTACTTAATTTACACGTAAGAAAAATATAGGTGTTTTAGAAGTTTCACATTTTTTTACAGATCTCTTGACCCAGTAGATGCCTGGCCCTTTTCTGCAATTTGATTATATAAGTATCTCAAAGTGAAAAAGATTATTTCTGCTCTTGGAAATAAGAGGCCCCACTTCTACCTGAGTAAATCTCTAGTCTTTAAACACAACAGTTAAGAAACCACATAAAAACAAGTAGGTCATTCTCTTCAGCTTCTCAATACCTTAAAAGCTTTAGTTACTCTTTCTTTTCTTCTTTTTGGTTCCAGTCTTGAGGCTTGAGCTCAGAGCCTGGGCACTGCCTCTGAGCTTTTACGCTCAAGGCTAGTGTTCTTCACTTGAGCCATAGCCCCAATTCTAACATTTTGGTGGTTAATTAAGAGTCTCAGGTATTTTTCTCCTGGCTCAGATCTCTGCCTCCTGAGTAACTAAGATCACAAGTATGTGCTACTGGCATTCAACTACCCTAATACTTTTGATTTATTATTAAACATGTACTTCTCTGTCACTTTGCCAATTTATTTTTACAAACTCTTCTCAACTTTTCAATTTACTGGGGCCTTATGTTAAAGATTAACACTGAATTGAGGCACTTCATAATTTTTGTGTAAGTTAACACTGTGAGCCAGATGTTAGATTTCTTATAATTATTTTATTATACTGCAAAGTTCATCATATGTATGTATGTGTTATATATAATATATATGTGTAGACTGATAAAATTTAGATGGTTTTCAAAAAATAATTAAAAATAGTTAACATAAAACACTGATTAAAATATATGAAATTTGGCTATGTGTGTAAGTGTTATGTGTCTGTTTATATCTATATGTATGCATGTATTTATCTGTCTGTCGATTGGTATCAGCTACAAATTATATATGAAAATTTGCTATGTGCTGTTGGTTCACACCTGTAATGCTAGGCGAGATCTGAGTATTGCAATTCAAATCCAGCCCATACAGAAAAGTCCATAATATTCTGATCATCAATTAATCAGCAAATAATCAGAAGTGGAGAAACTTTGGTTCAAATGTTAAACCAAAGTGAAAAAGCAAAACAAAATAAATGAGAGCAAAAGGCCCCCAGTTCAAGTTCCAGTATGTACGTACTTACATATGTATATATGTATAATTATATATATGCATAATTTAATTGATAGACATCTATTTATATGTCAAATTGCTAGTTTCAGAGTAGAGGAAATAGATTGTAAAGTAAAATATAAGTAAGTATTCTACAAGTCCACATCAACAGCATCAGCAGGTCTAATCACAAATAAAGTGTGTGGGGCTGCACTATGCAGGTTTTTTTGGTCACATTTGTTCCATGTGTTGTGAACATTACCATAATGACTAGTAAATGGAATAAGAAAAATCTGAAGGGACTGGGGAAGTAAAGAAAAAGCAAATTAATTAGAAAATTGCATGTAAATTCAAACATGAATACCGATTGGCATATTCACCATGCCTTGTCCTTTGAACTCTGTGAGAAAGAGAATTTGAGAAGGAAAATAATAAGTCATCTGGACAAAGGTCTCATGTCTAAAATATATGAATAACTCAAAAAAACTAAATTCCTCCAAAACAAAACCACAAAGAACTAACAGCCACCTCAACAAGTAGGCTAAAGATTTAAAAAGCGACTTCTCTGATGAGGAAATGAGAATGGCTAAGAGACATATGAAAAAGTGCTCTACATCACTGGCCATGAAAGAAATGTAAATCAAAAACAACATTGAGATTCCACCTCACCCCAGTAAGAATGTCCTTTATCAAGAAAACTAACAATAACAAATGTTGGAAGGGATGTGGCCAAAAGGGAGCCCTACTTCATTGTTGGTAGGAATGGAGAAATGGTATGGAGATTCCTCAGAAGGCTAAACATAGAGCTCCCCTGTGACCCAGCAGCCCCACTTTTGGACATCTACTCAAAAGACCACAAACAAGAACACACTAAAGCTACCAGCACAACAATGTTCATCACAGCACAATTTGTCATAGCTAAAATATGGAACCAACCCAGATGCCGCTCAGTAGATGAATGGATCTAGATGCTACTGCTACACAAATTCTTCCACGTCTTTAAATTGTCTGTCTGAAGATAGAGACATCAGTGTATTTCCAAGTTAATTACAGATTAACTGGAATGATCATCAATATAAAGACTTCTATTCCCCTCAATACTATTTTGTTTCCAGACCTTTTAAAAAGTAAATCTCTGGGCTGGGGATATGGCCTAGTGGCAAGAGTGCTTGTCTCGTACACATGAGGCCCTGGGTTCAATTCCCCAGCACCACATAATAGAAAACGGCCAGAAGTGGCACTGTGGCTCAAGTGGCAGAGTGCTAGCCTTGAGCAAAAAGATGCCAGGGACAGTGCTCAGGCCCTGAGTCCAAGCCCAGGACTGGCAAAAAAAAAAAAAGCAAATCTCTCTGTCAAATCTAGTGAAATAGAAGTTTAAGTGTTATTTTATTTTAATCTCACTTTTCTCTTGTTGCACTTTGGCCATCTTCAATTTGAAATGTAGAACTACATAAATTAATTTAACAGATGTAATTGCTGTCTGGTTATTGAAGGTTTCTTTTATTTGTTATTTAGGCATATTTTAACATCAGTGTCTGTCTGTTAAATGAGAAAGTATTTTTATTTACAGTATTTCAATTAATAGTTTTATTTATGTTGTCATAGGTAAGTCATTTGGTCAAACGTTTTACTTTTCCACATTAGGGAGAAGAAATGCTAAAAATCAAATACTTCTTCATCTTATATAAATTCTGTAAAAAAAATGAAAATCTAACCACACATTATTACAATGAATGCATATAAAAAGCATATGTTTTGAAGATAAAACTAGAAGACATTATATCAGTTGCTAGTGGCTCACTTCACTAGTCTTCAGTATTGAGGAGGTTGAAATTTGGAGGACTGAGATTTAAAGATATCCCAGAGAAATCTGAGAGGTTAATAGGAATTAACCAGCAAAATGGTAGACTGAAGTGTGCCTTAAGTGGTAGAGAGTGTGGAAGCAAGCCAAGTGAGAATACACGGCTTTATGTTTACTCCTGGCCACAGTGAACAATCAAAAACAAAACATACATTAAAATCATTATTATTAAGTATTTGTACACAGGATTTATGATCAGTAAGACAACTTATGAGGACAATGTTTCTGGGAGAACATTACTCCTTTTGTTTTCCCCCATTTTTCCTTCCTGTCCCTACCCGCAATTACATGGTTCATTTTTTTTCATGTTTCATTTTTTTACACAGTGTATACTGAATACAATGAGTACATTTGCTCATAATTCTTCCCCATTCTTATGGTTTTAATGATGAAGCTTGGTTAATTTTTATTTATTTGTCAAATAAAAATGATAATTTAAGGAACTGAAGTCAATGATTCTGTACCAAATTATCTGTTACATCTACTTTTATTCTTTATTTTTGAAACCTAATTTTCCTAAGTGAGAAAATATATCTAATCCAAAAATGTCACCATAACTAAACCTCTTGTGACAAGGGCTTAGGTGTGTGATATACTAATAAAAGTGTAAAACTTTTAGGTATTTTAGCAAGATTTTTGTTAATCCCAGTTTCTTCTTTCTCTTCTTTATATTATCAGATCTGTAAATATGATACCTTGGGACATCATGATGAGACTGATTCTTTCATAGAGGGGTATAAATTCAACAGTTTTGCTGAACTGTAGGACTTGTTTAACATTACCTAACTCAATTTTTGTGATAATATGAGAAAAACAAACATTTTATCTGCATGTGCTGTTATTTTTAGATCTGGGGATATAAGCACACTCCTATCATCAGTATTGCCTCAGTAGAGTTGGGAGAAATTAAATTATAATTATATTTCCAGTTTTTAAGACTTCACCTAAAACAGGAACTATACCAGGAGTAGGCAAACAACTCTGCTCAGGGGGCAAAGGGAATCTTTACTTTAACTGTTATTTAACCTAAGCTCAGCATGAATCGCCATTAACCTTAACCTGAAGAAGGCAGGGAAGGCTATTCTACACATAAAAAACAACAGTAACAACAATCACAGCCAACCCTTTGGTGTTATGCTGTGTTTGTTTATTTATTTAACTTTGTTATTATAAAGGTGTTGTACAGAGGAGTTACAGTTACACAAGTCAATTAATGAGTACCTTTCTTTTTGAACAGTGTCACCCCCTCCTGCATTCTCCCCCAGGTTTTCCTCTTCCTTCTTTCCTTTCCTCCAAGTTGTGTAGTTCATTTCCAACATAGTGTCTAGTGGGTTTCACTGCTGAATTGGTTATCCTTTCTCCCACTTTTTCTGTTCTTCCCCTTTCCTCTCCAAGTCAGATAGGCATATATGCAAGAAAAGGGATACAGAAACAGCAACAGAAGGGAATAAACCAAACAAAAAAGGAAAGAAAGAGAGAGAGAGAACTGCAAACAGTAAAATTTTAAAAAAAACTTTATGCACTTGACTATTGAGCCTTCACAATCCTATCTTAAGAATATCTTCCTTTTTTTTTCTTACTGTTAGTATGTTTAGACTGCTGTTAAATGAATCATGTCCAATTGTTGTTATTTGTCGATTACTATCCAGTGAGTTGACTTGCAGGGTAATAGGCATATCCAGTTATTACACAGGAGAGAAAACATGCAGACTATGTTTCTTTGGGGTCTGGCTTATTTCACTTAATATAATTATTTCCAAGTCTTTCCATTTTCTTACAAAACTGGCAATGTAATTCTTTCTGGTGGAAGCATAGAATTCCATTGTGTATACATACTACACTTTCTTGAACCATTCATCAGCTGAGGGACATCTGGTTTGATTCCATATCTTAGCTATGGCAAATGCTCCAATGGATATGGTTATGCTGATGGCTTTAGTGTGTCCTGGTGTCAATTGGATAAATGCCCAGAAATGGGATTGCTGGGTTATGGAGAATTTCTGTGTTTAGTCATTTGAGAAACCTATATACTGTTTTCTACACCGGGTGAACAAGTTTGCATTCCCGCCAACAGTGTAGTAATGTTACTTTTTGGCCAAATACCTACCAACATCTGTTACTTTTAGTTTTCTTGATAATGGTTATTCTACTGGGATGAGGCAGAATCTCAATGTTTTCTTGATTTGCGTTGATATTATGGCCAGAGATGTTAAACCTCTCTTCATGTGTGTATTGTCCAATTTTACTTCTTCTGAGAGGTCTCTGGCCAAAGTTTTTATCCAATTTATTAATTGGGTTGTTGTTTTTGAGGATTTAGTTTTTGGGGGTTTACTTTTTTGAGCTCTGAGTATATTTTGGATACGAGGCCCTTATCTGATACATAGTTAGGAAAGATCTTTCCCCATTCTATGGGCTTTCAGTTTATCTTACTAGCTATGTCCCTTGCCATGCAGAGCTGTTCAGTTTATGAGGCCTTTTTTTGATTTGTTGTGATTTTCTATCTTTACTTATGAAGTAAGTGCTTAGGAGCCCTAGTGTTTCCCCTATCCTTTCCTGCAATATTTTCAGGGTTTCTGGTCTTAAATTGAGGTCTTTGACCCATTTGGAATTGATTCTGGTGCAGGATGATCTATAAGGATCTAGTTTCAGTTTTGTGCACCTATGTAGCCAATCTTTCCAGTACCATTTGAAGAGGCTGTTTTTCTTCCATCCTGTGATTTTGCTCCCTTACCAAATATTAGGTCTGTATAGGTCGATGTGTTCATTTCTGGATCTTCTCTACTAGTGATCCTCATACCTATTCTGAGTCTGTACCAAGCTGTTTTTATTACTATGGCTTTGTAATAGAGATTGAAGTTTAGTATTGATACTTCTCCAGCATTATTCTTCCTGAGTTTTGCTAATCCAGAATTTCTATTATTCCACATCAATTTTTGGATTGCTTTCTCTATATCTTTGAAGAATGTTGTTGGGAATTTAATGGGTATTTCATTGAATTCGTAGATAGCTTTTGGCAGTATTGTCATTTTCATTCCTTCAATTATTGTTCCAATCTAGAAGCTTGGAAAGTTTTCCTGTTTCCTTAACACTGCTTTAATTTCCTTTTTCAGTTTTTTTTAAGTTTTCATCATAGAGGTCCTTCACATCTTTGATTAAGTTAATTCATGTTCTTTTTGTAAGGGTAATAACAAATCGAGTTGCTTTTCTGATTTCAATTACTTTCTCATTGTTGGTATACAGAAAATTTCCTGATTTTTGTGGGTTAATTTTATGCCTTGATATTTTGCCAATGTTTCAGATTAGCTCAAGTAATTTGGAGATGACTCTATGGAGTTCTTTAAGTACAGGATCATGTCATCTGCAAAGAGGGAGAGTTTTACTTCTTTCCTTATTTAGATCCCCTTTATGTTCTTCTTTTACATTATTGCTCTATCTAGGAGTTCCAATACTATATTGGAGAGGAGTGAGTATTGGAGAGTGTAGAGAGCAGACATACTTGACTTGTTCCTGATTTCAGCAGAAATGGTTTTAACTTTTCTCCATTAAGTATAATGCTGCCCAATAAGACATATTTAAAACAAAAAATCTGATGTATCTGGATTGTAGTTCAAAAGATTAATATTAAGAATTCTGGCATAATGTGAGGCAGAGGAAAGAAGATATGATCTTTGTCTTCTCTGGTGGTTGAGCTTTGGTGGCAGGAAGTGGGAAATCACTAGAAAATTGTAAGCAGTCACTGACATTATCAATTTGTGTTTCAGATAGAGCTGGCAGCAATATGCAGTATGAAACATAAGTGCCATCCTCCTTTCTTCGACATCAACCAGAAAGATATTGAATAAAATCCAAATATGTGGAAACTAAGGGATAAATACTGTCATCAAGTATATGAAACATTTATGACAAGGGTGCTCAGCAGTTGTTCTGAGTGTCTGTGATAGACCAAACACAAAGGAATAGAATCGAAGAAAGGCAGGAGAGAGTTGAGTGGAGCCTGCAGCAAAAAATATCTCAATTGAGGGCTGTCCAGGAAAAGAACACCACTAGAATGGACGGAAAATGGGTAATTGGAAAATTTTCCTCAACTATCTGAGAGATATAAAGTGGACTATGAACCTTGGAGGATTTTAAATATTTTTTGAGAGGAAGTGACATGATAAACTGAATTTTGAAATTTTCCCATTTTCCCATATTATGGTTTTTAAAGTTTAGATATGATATGGAGAAATTTAATTTTTTGAGTTCGGAGTATATTTTAGATGTCAGGCTTTTGTCCATTGTATGGCTGGTAAAGATCTTTTCCCAATCTGTGGGCTTTCTATTTATCTTGGAAGCTATATCCTTTGCCCTGCCGAAATTCTGCAGTTCAATACAATCCCACTTGTCCAGCCTTTGTTTGACTTCTTGCATTTCTGGGCCTAGTTTGAGGAAGTTTCTTCCAGTACCAAGGAGTCCTAGAGTTTCTCCTATTTCTTCTTGTAGAGTTTTCAGGGTGTCTGATTTTATTTCTAGGCTTTTGGTCCATTTGAAGTTGATTTTGGGGCAGGGTGATAGATAGGGGTCTAGTTTTAGTTTGATACAGGTGGTGACCCAGTTTTGCAGGCACCATTTATTGAAGAGGCTGTCTTTGTTTCAACCTATATTTTTAGCTTCTTTGTCAAAGATTAGGTAGCTGTACGTCTGTGGGTTCATTTCTGGGTCTTCAGTTCTGTTCCATTGGTCCTCAGGCCTCTGCTTGTGCCAGTAACAAGCTGTTTTTATTACTATAGCTTTGTAGTACAATTTAAAGTTTGGTATTGATATTCCTCCTGCACTATTCTTTCTACTTAGGATTGTTTCTTCTATTTGGGGTGTTTCATTGTTCCATATGAATTTCTGAATTGCGCCCTCTATTTCATTGAAGAATGATGTTGGGATACTGACGGGTATCGCATTGAATTTGTAGACAGCTTTTGGTAATATTGTCATTTTCACAATGTTAATCCTCCCAATCCAGGAGCATGAGAGGTATTTCCATTTCTTAATTTTCTTTGCATCCCTGGGATGAATCTAGTTTGATCATGGTGTATGACTTTTTTATATACACAAATATTCTATGCCTCCATCAGAAGGAATGACACTTCTGCATTTGTAAGGAAATGGAAGGACTTGGAAAAAAAATTATACTAAGTGAACTGATCCAGATCCAAAGAAACATAATCCATATGGTGTCCCTCTTAAGGAATAGCTAGTACATGAACAGGCTAGTCATGGTAGATCAATATACCCCAATAGCTACACCCATGGGACCACATAAAAAGATGCCATGGGAAATGAACTCTATGTTACGGAAACAAGAGTTACACCACTGTTGTAATTATTCTCAACATGCTATATGAACTCGTATTAGTTTTTTACTCTTTTTCCTTGTCTATTTGTTTGACTGAGTGGTTTGTCTAGTTTTGTTTCTCTTGTAGTCCCTTCCTGTGGCTGTACCCTCTCTACCACTGTATTACATCCAAGTACCCTGGATATTGTCTCTATGGGTAATAGAACTGGGGAAGGGAGAGAGAATACCAAAATCAAGAGACTAAGAACAAAAAGGCAAACCATTCAAAAAGCAACACTTAGAAACCATTTGGGGTAAACCAACTGCATAACTATTGTGGGGTGGGGGAGAGTGGAAGTGGGAGGGGGAGAGGGAAAATGAGGGAGGAGGCAACAAATAGAACAAGAAATGTACTCACTACTTTTCATATGGACGTATAAACCCTCTGTATCACACTTTGACCATAAAGAAAACAAATGGCAAATAAACGAGAATATGTTAAAGACATAAATAAGTCATATATAGTTTTTTCAATTTTTATATAATTTTTTTCTTGTATCAATAGATAATAATCTGAATAAACAGTATTCCTGTAAGTTATTATGTAAAGTACTATGGTGAAAATTAAAACCACAAGGCTCTGCCATCAAAGTTCTGAAGCCAATTAGGAATAAACAACTTTAAATTAAAGAAAACTATTTTAAATACAAGACACAATAAATCTATTTTATATAATAAAATGAAGTTCAAGGTAATTTTATTGTGTATTTTCAGGCTGAAAAAATGATCAGTTTGAGTTTCTATGTCCAGAAAATTCTGAAATGGTGAATAATAATGCCACTTTGCTCAAAATTTCTTCTTCATCCCATGGCAAATGGATAATATCCCAGAAAGTAAAATTGCAAAAGTCTTACTATGAAATAGAAAAATCCTTGAACATCATGGTACCTATTAATTGATACATAAACACTGCCTTGCAACAGACTTCCTGCTTCCATTCTAAGCCTGTGATTGCAGAAGTAGGGACAGAGAAGTAGAGAAGCGTAAGAGATGCTATAAAGAAAATGAACCGAACAACTGAACAACTCATGGGCAAGGGAAGGGAAAGGGGGAGAGGGGAGGGGGGGAATGAGGGACGAGGTAACAAACAGTACAAGAAATGTATCCAATGCCTAATGTATGAAACTGTAACCTCTCTGTAATTCAGTTTGATAATAAAAATATATATATTAAAAAAAGAAGTATAAAAAAAGAAATGAAGCGTATATACAGTGCACTGAAGCCTTAAGTGGCAAAATTCTCGGTCTGATAAGAAATGTATACAGGGCTGGGGATATGGCCTAGTGGCAAGAGTGCTTGCCTCGTATACATGAGGCCCTGGGTTCAATTCCCCAGCACCACATATACAGAAAACGGCCAGAAGTGGCGCTGTGGCTCAAGTGGCGGAGTGCTAGCCTTGAGCAAAAAGAAACCATGGACAGTGCTCAGGCCCTGAGTCCAAGGCCCAGGACTGGCCAAAAAAAAAAAAAAAAAGAAATGTATTCAATGCCTTGGGTGTGAAACTGTAACCCATCTGTACATCACTTTGACAAATAAGTCAATAAAAAAAAAGGATAAGTCAAATTTTCCTCAACTATATGCGATTATCAAGGATCTGACAAAATAATAAGAATAATCAAGTAGGCAAATAGTGTGTGATGTACGGTAATTAGAAGCTTTTAGCATTTTAGAAACTAACAAAAGAAAAATGGGGCTGGAGCCATTGAATGGCCTATGAGTTCACAGTAATTTTCTGGGTACACAGAAACAGGACAGGAAGTTAGATATCCAAGTACACTTGTAAAGCACCTAAGTAGTGTGAAAGGCAACTTTGTGATAGTAGACACATCATCTGGTTAAAAGATAACAACATGCCACTATTTTCATTGTAGCCTATGCAGTGATGGTGATGCTAAGTGGTATATGAGTATGTATGGTATAATACCTACTGTTCTTTGGCCAATGATAAAAAGCACAATATAATATCAAATCAAGGCAAAACAGACAGCAGTGCAGTCAATAGATGTAGTAAATACAATATGTATGAAATGGCAGCTAACAAAACATAGTATCTACTTGTAGCATGATTTTTATAAAGAGAAAGACTAGGCTCTAAAATAATCAAAAATTATAGCATGGTAAAGACCTAAGCTCACAGTAGAGTAGATCATGATTATAATCAAGTATATATAAAACACAATTGTATGTGATACATACTGATATGATTAATAGCATAATTGCTTGCACCAGCACCATGGTGAACGTGTGGGTTACACATTTTGCCACCATCTAAGGACAGCTACTATACTGCTGTTCTGCAGCATTCTTCACCTCCTTTAAACTGTTATTGGATCATTTCATACATGTGCTCTGTGATTAGCATGAACTAAAACATCATTACATAGTACACAATTGTATTCAAAAGTTTCAGCTTTATGGGAATATATTCAAAATATCACACTGTCTGAAAGGTAAGGTTGTGTGTTAATTTTTGTCAGTTGTGGGACTTGAACTCAGGACCTGGGCCTCTTTGTTCTCATGGCTAGTGCTCTACCACTTGTTGCTCAGTGCCACTTCCAGTTTTTGAATTTTTTTTTTTTTTTTTTTTTTTTTTTTTGGCCAGTCCTGGGCCTTGGACTCAGGGCCTGAGCACTGTCCCTGGCTTCTTCCAGCTCAAGGCTAGCACTCTGCCACTTGAGCCACAGCTCCGCTTCTGGCCGTTTTCTGTATATGTGGTGCTGGGGAATCGAACCTAGGGCCTCGTGTATCCGAGGCAGGCACTCTTGCCACTAGGCTATATCCCCAGCCCCTTTGAATGTTTTTTGGAGATAAAATTGTCATGGGCACTTTACTGCCTAGGCTGGCTTCAAACTGCCATCCTCAGATCTCAATGTCCTGATAGGATTACAGGCATAAGCCACAATTACTTTACATACACTCATTTTTAAAAATAATTACTTATTTATTGTCCAAGTTATATACAGAGGGGTTACAGTTTCATATATAAGGCAGTGGGTACATTTCTTATACAATTTGTTACCTCCTCCCTCATTTCCACCCTTTCCTCTCACCCTTTTCCTCTCTCTCCATGATTTGTTCAGTTGGTTTATACCAAATGGTTTTATAAGTGTTGCTTTTGGAGTCATATACTAATTTTTTAATGTATACTTTGTTGCACAAAATGTGTGAAAGATTAACTTTGTCTTTATACATTTTCTCTGACAGCGCAAAGGGATTTGAGTAGAATGGGAAAAAAACATCATTTACAAGCTTCTTAAACAGAGTTATTAATGTTTTCTAACTTTAAAATTTCTGTTGAAGGGATGATATATTTATTTTTTTAATTTTTAGAGAATACATTTTTAGTTTCTGTAATTAAACCCACATAGATATTACTTGACATATTTAATGTAGTGTGATTAACCCTGTACAAATGGAAAAAATTCTGTACAATGACAACTCATCATGGTATATTGGGATGCTTTTTCCAAAGTTGAGAGCATAGCAGCATTTTATGAATCAATAGCAGCAGCAACAACTTTTCCAGGTTCTGCAGTCTTGTAAACAAAAATTACACATCCATCCAACATACCCTATTGCTAATATATATATATATATTTCTAAAAATAAATCTATATCTATCTATATCTATAAATCTATCTACCTATAAAACAAAATCCCAGAAAAACGCAATGTTAATGTTGTAGAATCTGGTACCATTTTTTTATTAGCTTCTCAATCATCATCTGGAAAGAAAACATTCTTAGGTAACATCATTAAAAACAGCTCTGATAAAGCACAGTCTCTACTATATATCAAAAGCCCATACAGGGTATTTTATATTCACAGAATGATGATACAGTACTGTCCTACATGTATAATACTAAATAATACAATTAAAAAGTCATTACTGATATTTATCTCATTCATTCATTTCCATAGACTTTACTGACTCATGGAAATCTCACTACAATATCAAACATTTTTCCCACTCAACCTCCTGTTATAATCTTTCAAATAGAGTCCTAGAGTGTGGTCTTAAGGTGGTGTGTCTCTAATACTGGCGAAACATGGTGTTTGGTGCCAGGGTATATAATATGATATATGAACATTTATTCACTTTCCTGTAAAGCTAGAGTAGACTGATATAAAACAAATTAATAACAAAAAACATGATTTTTAAGTGTGAAAATGTGAAGGAAAGATAAATATGATAAAATAGGGAGGGGATATTACTTAAGGCATTGACTTCCTGAATTAAAATATACAGGGTCCAGTCACAAGAGAAGTCAGGAGGAATCTTCTTCAGAGATCTCTGATTGAAAGGTTTAGTTAAAGATTTGAACTTCAGTAGTTACAAATATCGACTTTTAATGATTTTGCATTTTGTTAGAATAGGATGCTATTCATACAAGATTGTAAGAAGCATGAATACCATAACATATGACCACATACTATTAAAACTCCCTGCTAGATTTTTTTTTTCAAGTGAGGAACACATATTGTTTAAATGTTGAAATTAAGTTAGGTTACCCAGTTGGCTCATCAGCTCTGACAGCACAGCTTTCAGGGTCACCGGTCCTCTTATTATCTTGCAGTTTTTTAAAGGAGTTATATAGTACTGATGGATGAACTTCACAGTGAGAATGGATTAACCAGATCAGAGCAAGTAAAATTCATTCTGAATGCCAACTAAAACTGGCCATTAAAAAAAGCAAAACAAAACTACATTTAATTTCCATCTCACCCCAGTTAGACTGGCCATTATCAAGAATACAAATAATAACAGGTGCTGGCAGAGATGTGGCTAAAGAGAATGCTACTACATTGTTTGTGGTGTTGTAAACGGGATCAATCACTCTGGAATGCAGTATGGAGATTCCTCAAAAGATTAAACATAGAGCTCCCCTATGACCCAACAGCCCCACTCCTGGGCATTTATCTAAATGATCACCAATAAGGACATTTTAAAGCTACTAGCACAACTATGTTCATTGCAGCATTATTTACCATAGCTAAGCTATGGAATCAACTCAGATTCTGATCAGGAAATGAATGAATCAAGAAAATGTGATACAGATGTTATGCTCAAATCAGATTTGAGCATAACACACACACACACACACACACACACACACACACACACACACAAATCCTTTTCTTTTTTTTTTTTTTTTACCTTATTATCCTTTTCCCTACACAAGAAAAGTTTCAATTTCAGAAATTGAAGTAAGCCAGACCCAAAGAAACATAGGGTGTATGATTTCCATCATTTGTAATAATTAGTATATGCCTAGCATAATCCTAGCAGAGGATCACAGTGACCCAATGGCTTTGTACATGGGACTATATAAAATGTTGCTAATCGAAATGAATTCCAAAATATGGAAACACAGTGTGTGTGTGTGTGTGTGTGTGTGTGTGTGTGTGTGTGTGTGTGTGTGTGTGTGTACTGTTTGGAGATAGTGCCTTAGCATTCTCTCTGGGCAATATTTCTGATTTTGGTACCCCCTGTCTTATATATTAGATTATCTGATTTGAGGAAGGGAAGAGGAGTCATAGAAACAGTGGGACAATGTTGAATCAATGCAACAGGGATACTTACTAGACAATATGTTGGAAATGAACTTTACAACTTGAGGTAAAGGGAGTGGGAGGAGTGGAAGAAAATGAGTGAGAGGGCAACACTGTTTGAAAATAAATGTACTATTACCTTAATTATGTAAATGTAACTCCTCTGTATATCACCCTTAAAATAAAATAAAAAAATTTAAAAGACAAGGAAAAAGTGAAAAGAGAAGAATATAAAGTATGAGAAAAATGAGAACATTTGAGATGAATAAGAGACAGTGAACAAAAGAGAGCCATTCTTTCTTACTGGGAAATTCCCCAGGAGCTGGTGCATGTCCTATGCATGTTTGACCTTAATTTCTCTATTATTATTGTCATACCTCATATATTTATGTATATTTACATAGAACTCAACCTGGACACTTTTGCTACCAAAGACAAATGTATGGGGAAATCAAATCCACATTGTTCTTCATAGTGTGTACAACCAATGCACATCCTTGAGTGGTGTGATAAAGTAAAACACAGGCATCATGATCATTAGCCATGTTCACCTTGTTATCTACAGGATTCTCAGAGTACATTTATTAAGGGATAAAAGTTGGATATGATTAATATCTTTACCAGAACACATTCCTACTCCTTTTTGCTTCCACAAAAAGAAAAAACAAAATAATAAAATTTCCTATAATGTGTTATGTAAAAGAGATTATCACCCCTTTCCTTAGGCAAGAGTGTATTTCCTCCTACCCTACCATTACTCATCTCTTATACTTTTGCCTATTATTTATTATTCACCAGGGAGTGATATTCAACAAGTAAAGAAAGGAATTACTATCATTTCCATCCTCAGCATTTTAGGTAGTTTATTTCAACAGCAGTACTAACATGCACAAGAAGAAATGGAAACAAATGACATTGTACAGAGAAACTGCAAACAAAAAGGAATAGAGTATGTCTTAACGATATCGGGCTGGTAACAGAAGCTATTTTAGAAGTTGTTTTTTTTTTTTAGAATTTTAATATAAATTATAGAACTTTAGCCTTCCATTGCTTTGATCCTAATCTCATACTTTTCTCTGACCAGGATTTTTTTAAAGGGTTTGTTTATTGTTTTTTGGTTGTTGTTTTTTTTAACTGTATTTTTTTTTTTTTGTCTTTTCTTTTTTGGGACTGGGGATGGAACCCAGGACGTTGCACTTGCTAGGCAAGCGCTTTGCCACTGAGTCACATCCCAACCCTCTGACCAGGATTTTAAGAGCCCACAATCCTTATCTTCATGGGAATGCCACAGATCCCAGATATTTTCTGTATAAATGTAAAACTTCCCATGAGAGCTAGGGCAAAGAAAAAGGACAGATTCTAGACTAGATCTAAGCTAAATTGTTTTTGTAGCACTGTCAATTAGTCTAAGTAGCTATGTGCTTACTTGACTAATTCCCTGCAGTTTTATCTTTACTCTGAAGGTATGGATATAAGCATATGCTCTACTATATACTTAACAAAACCTTGCCACCTAGTATTATTGATATTCAATACTTTTGGAAGGGTAAGAAAATGAGGGTAAAGAAATAAAATACCCTTTCCAAGGCTTAGAAGCAGGGACTAGAATCAGGCCTCTATACACAGGGAAATTTTTGACTTGCATTTCTCATTTTCTTAGAACTGTCTGTCAACATCTAACATCTATCACCTCCCTTGAACCTATTCTAACAACTAGCAAGAAATAAGTATATTTTACAAAACAATAACAACGAAAACTTCAGTAGCAATTCTGGAACTGGTAAGAAATTTTTCTTCAAAGAATATTTTCCAGTTTTCTTATTCTTGTCAGGAGAATGCACTACTCATGTTATGCCTCTTTATGTTCTTGTTCAATCCTCATCTGAAGGATAAAATATTGGACTTGTAATGCCGCACATATGTTATGTAAATTATAGTAGCATTTTGTATTGCTTTGACCTTTACAGCACTCTATAATTTGATTGGCTGACTAGTCAACTTCATAGTGTTTACAGTCTTGCCCTTACTTGGATGGACATGATAAGATATTCCAACCCAGCCAATCAAAAATAGAATATCAAAAAGGTCAAAGTAGTATAATTTTTTTCTTAAACTATAGCCTTCTCTTTATTCATCAAAATATGTATTCTCTTAAAATAGAGATCGTATGAAACAAAATATTTTGGTAGTACTAAATGTAATGAATATTTTAATTTGATTAAATTAATGGCAATTTTCTTGTTTTCAAACAGGTGAACCCTTTAGATTTTTATCAAAGCTCTGTCATCATAGACTGTGTTTCCATATCTTCAGAATCTTCATATGTCATAGTTTGGTGATTGGAATGTATTTATTGAATGGGTGAACAAAAGTTGCGAATTACATTGAAACTGGACCTTTGTCTTCTCTTTTCCAGTATGAAAGCACCCTTATTTTATCTACCTTTGTAAGTTGCTTGGCAAGCTTATCTGGCTCATTCTGAAGACATTCCAGGCTTTATTACATTAAATACTGACTTCCCAGTGTATTCTTCCTTCCTGGTGAATATTATTTCAGAAAAAAAAGTATGACTCATTTGTTATTCATAAGCCAATGTCTTTCACATATATATACACACATGTGTATATATATTTATATATATAAACATTTTCTTCTGAGTTCTAGATCATTACATACTGTTGTTTAAATTATCCAATTGGTTTCTAGAAAGAACTCTATTATAACATGTGAAAAAACTATAAGTCTCCTCATATAACTTGACTTTCCATCTGCATCCTGATTTCTGTCAATGCTCTAGCAGCTGAATCAATTCAGAAGAAAATATAGAACGCATTTCAGACCCTACCTTTACTGTATCCAACATATTTCTATGATCTGTATTTTTGAGTACCAGTAGAGTATTTTGAGTTTTGGTTTCTCCTTATTACATATTTCTGTTGTACATCCACCTTTTCTTTTTCTTTCCTTTTTCCTTTTTTTTCTTGCCAAGTCTACTGAATACTCACTATTATTCAAGATGCTATCATTCTTGTAAGACAGCCAGAGTGGGACTTTTTTTTCTTTACTTTTTTCTATTTATTGTCAAAGTGATGTACACAGAGGTTACAGTTTCATACGTTAGGCCTTGGGTACATTTCTTGTACTATTTGTTATCTCCTCCCTCATTCCCCCCAGAGTGGGACTTTAAAAGGAATGAAAACAAAAACAAAACCTCCAGAAACTTAGCAATACCATTCATTACATTGATCACTTTCTCTTAAGCATTCTATGATTCTCAGAATACAAACTAAAATCCCTTGTTATAAATTATGCCAAGACTAACTATGTATCATCTCAAACCACCTCTCTTTGCTTTAGCAAGGCAGGCACTATGATTCTTTGATATTATTATATTATTATTGTTATTATAAAGATGACATACAGAGCAGATAAATTTACATAAGTAAAGTAATGAGTATAACGTTTTTGAACAGTGTCACTTCTTCCCTCATTTTCTCCCAGTTATTCCCTCCTGACACTCCTCCCCCACAAATTGTAGTTTGTTTTAACATGATATCTAGTGAATGTCAGTGCTGCATTATGTACCAGCATTCCTGTGCTCCCTCAAAATCTCCCCAAACCTATAAACTTGCATACAAGAAAAAAAGTACAGAAATTAAAAACAGCAACAAAGGGGAAAACAAACAAACAAAAAGCTACTATAAACAAAACAACATTGACACTGTGATACTTAACGTCTTCTCTGAAAAAATTGAATTTGCAACTACATCTTGATCAGACTAAAGTCTTTGTTCCTCTTTAGTTACAAGACATGAACAAGTTCTTTTTTATCACTAGATGATTGGCCTATGCATTAAGCAAAATTAAGAATAATGTCTCAATGTTTACTAGATTCACACTGAGAAGTATCAGGGAACACTTGTAGAGTGATGATACTAGAATCTTTCTAGGAAGTACAGCATGGAAACTACCACATTTGTAGCTGAGCTTATGCTTTCTGAAAATTATCCTGTATTTAATTTGGTTCCCAAGTAAACTTAGAGGAAAATGTCAGATTATTAATCTATGTATTTTATTATCTATGCCCTATGTTCCAGGATAAATGTTTTGTAATCTTTTGGACTTTCTTTCTAACACAGATAGACATGAAAAGAAAGTTTACTTAATTTTTTTGTCTTCTTAAATGCCTATCAAATATTTACTATTCCTACCTCCTAGAATTAAATACTTTTTCACTTAAATTTTAATTTGTTTAGATTTATAATGAATCTGTTTATGCATATGATTAGCAGATACCTCTTGATGAATATCCTAATATTCCTCCTAAGACATTCATATTAGGAGTAGGAATATTAAAGCTGAACAAACACAGACAAAATTTCTAGTTTCATGAAGCTCACAGTCTAGTAGAGAAGAGAGATTTAATCAAATGAGCAAACAAATGTTATTATATTTCAAACAGTGGTAAAGGAAATTATAATAGTGCTACTGAAAGAATTCTACACAAGTTCCTTGTAACCAATAAAGACTCCTTAGGGAAGTTGATAATGGAGTTAAGTGTTGACCTGATGTTAGGCCTTAACTAGAATTCTCTGAATCCTTTCTCTCCCTAGAATCTTTTAGCTTCTTCCCACCACACAGATACATCTGGATTCTTTAGAGTGGCTTTCAGAATACATTGAGATGTAAAGGAATTGAATTCTATTACCATTTGAAAGTCAGGCTTTTTTGTCCCTTAGTCAAACCAGAGTCACTTGGCACCCTTACAGAGACGTTTCCTGCATCTGTAGGTTCTAAAGTATGTTGTGGGAGAGACCAACAAGTAGTTTTTCAGGCCCTGGCATATTGTCTGATGAAGCTGTTAGCAGAATGGTCAAAGGAGAAAAAATTTAGAGATTACACAAGAAGAAAATTTCTTTTTCTTTTCTTTCTTTTTTCTTTTTTCCCCTTTCTTCCTTTGTTTTTCTCTCTTCCTTCTACTCCTCCTCCTCCTTCCCTTCCTCTTCCTCCTCCTTCCCTTCCTCCTCTTCCTCCTCTTCTTCCTCTTCTCTCATTTTTTTCTATAAGCTGCAAACCTGTGGTTGACTGCTTGAGGAAAATTAGTAAGTTTCTTGTTTTTAACAGCATTTAAGAAATGACTAACACACAGGCAAATACACTTTAATGGAGAACCACCAGTTTTGATGAGAAATACAAATGAGTCAAAGAACTCAAATAAACTTAACCAAATAATGCTGACCAATTAAATTTTATAGGGTGTATTTGGCAACAATCTAAACGATCTCCTTCAGGGCAAAATCTAAAATGTCTTCATATTTTCAACTTAAGCCACATATCTGACAGAGAATTGAATGTATAGGCATTTGGATAAGAACCCAAAACCACCTTCCAATCAACAGGTTTTTTAACTACTTCATGAAAGATTCTGCCCTACTCTACTAGGAAAGTCCTTTCTTTAGTCATCCTTAAGTAATACTTCATATCTATTAGTAACATTATGCTTCAGGGAAATGAGAGGCTTATTTGCCAACCTAAATCATTTCTAGTTTGAGAGGTTCTGCTATAGATTCTCTAGAGAAGTGAGGTGTCAAAGTATACTGTCTATGGAAGACAACTAAAGAGTATAGACTCATACCTTATTTTTTGTGAACAGGGCATAAGGTGATTCAAAAAAGTGAACATATTAATATTGATTAGTCAACATATTAATACTTGATATTGACCTTGAATTTTTACTTCCTGCCACAGCAGGGGACAGACTATTCAATAGCCCTAAAAATCACTGCCTGTACTTGTTACTGCCTTGCTACACAGTAGAATTCCATACCTTTGTGTCTTGTAATTAGTAACTACACAAACAAAAATTAAAACATCATGTCAAATTCAGCTCATGGTAAAGTTAGGACAGATTTTGAGAGATGAGAATTTCAAGTAAACAATATCCTGAACACTTTTCAACTTTGTCTAATAAGATGTTAGCCTATATAGCACTCTTCTCAGTTGGCATATGATATAAATAAATCCAAATTGAGTGGGCTGTGTAAAATAAATAAAATAGTAAATTCTGTCTGCTTCTTGAAATTTTTAGTAATATATGATATTCCTGTTAGAAAACCATGGAAACTTTCTCCATTAGCTGCATCCCTTCTGTGCAGAGTGGGAATCAAGAGAGCCAAGAGTGTGCTCTTGGAATTGAAGGAATAGGAATTTCTATCTGACTTACCCAGTTTTTAAAGCATGTTTGCTTTATGATGTATTAAACAAATCCAGTATTGTAACTAAATGTATGTGAATGATTTGACCATTTGAATTTTCTCTTAACCCAATACAAAATAATTTAATTCAAAATAAGAGAATCAACTATGTGAATAGAGAGATATATTAAGATTACTTTTTTAAAGAGATTGAAACCTAAAAATTTCCTGTGCAAGAAATTTTTGTTTAAATTCTACTCTACACACAATATTATGAAATCCACTATTCAGTAAGATGTGATATTCATTCCTTCTCTTGTTATATATCTAGATGCCAAAAAAAAATTAACAAAATATAATCCTTTTGTGTGTACTCATGGTGACCTACCAAGAGACAAGAATTGTGTGTTAGATTTAGTGGATATATTCAAAACAATAATGTTGATCATTTTTAGGGATTTTTAATCAAGTAACTGCTTGTAAAATCAAAATATTTTGATATAGGATAAGCATTTGTATTGAGGGAACCTCAGCAAGTTTCCTCACTTGTTTAAAACCATTCCCCTAACATAATTATTTTCTAATTCTTTGTTTGAGAAAGTAACAATTTTAATTAGAATATGAGGCAAGTAACATTGTGTCCATGGTAACAGGTATAAAAAGACTTTTTTTAAAGAAAAAAAAAAGAAGAAATGTGATAACTGAAAATGTGTTTAAATCATGATAAAAGTACTTAAACAGATGTTATTTTTTTCAAAGTGTTATTTTAAAAAAAGAATTTTAAAGGGCTCTTGATTTGAGAAAAAATAATTTGAGAAAAAATAATGTCTTTGAGGAAGATTTATCACTCCTAAATTCCGTACTTTAGGGATGGCCTGTTGGGTTTGGGAAATCTGTTGAATGAAAGGGTAATGGAGGGGAGAAATAAGAAAAGAAAACAAAAGTGGATGCTTAAATTTATGTGACTCAGATTCTTCACCTCTATTTAATTACTTGTCCTTTGTATTAAAGTCTGTATTCCATAAAGACAAAAGACAAGGCTTCAGTTTTGGAGAATGGTTAGTAAGATTACAAATCCATTCTTTAATACTTAGAAAATGAACTGAAGGAAGAAAACACAGATCAAAGTGGCCTTAGATGACAGAGGCATTGCTTTCAATAGTTTTAGATTGCCCCAAAACTACCTTGCAATATTACTTTTTTACCCTACAAATCTACCTTTTATTATATATCTTTAATATGTGATAGAACATTATTACACATTTTATATATAATCTATATATACATGTTTAAATAGGCGGTAAAGAGACAGAAAAGAAAATGGTTGTTATTCATTCTTTCATAATTCAGGTTTTCAAACATGAGAGAAGCCCAAAGTAAGAAAAGTTTATCCTTCTTGTATTCAGTTTTTGGTCTTCTGCCAGTAATTACCTTCTTTAGAAATACTGACAAGGCCACTTTGATGAAATGGGTAATTCCCTGAAGTCAACTCTCCCTTAGAGGGCCTGAGTAAGTTTCATGGAACTAAGTGAAGGGTAAAGTTAAAAAATGGGGATCCAAGGAGAGCAGAAGGAAAAGAGACCTTGAACCCAGAAGACAAATTTTAAAAAGCTTATTTTGGCTGCATTCCTTTTGAAGTTTAAATACCTATGGATTGAAAGCAAATTGGATGCTAAGGAAGGCTGAAGTGCCTACATAAAGGAAAACAAACCAGCAGTGACCCTAAACTGGAGTTAGGGTAAGTCAAATCTGTTGTTACTTTGCCTTAAAGTTTGGAAACCTACACGTTGCAGTGTGTGTCACATAATTCTTAGGTCTTTTTCTCCTCCTCCTCCTCTTTCTCCTCTTCTTCCAACTCCTCCTTCTCCTCCTCCTCCTTTTTTGTAAATATATATTTTATCTGAGAAAAGACCAACCAGAAGAGATAAAAATTTGAGAAGTAAGAAGAATGTAGGACAAAAGAATACAGTTTCAAAGACTTTATTTTCAATTTGTGTTCAGATATTATATTAAATTAATAGGCTTCCTAAGCCTAGTAAGTCCATATTTATTATATAGGATAAAGAGCCAAAGGTATACCCTAAGTTTCATACTGTACTTGCTCTATTTGCCTCAGAGAAACATCATTTATGTTTATAAAACATTGGTAGCAAAAAGATAATCATATTCCAAAAGATATCTTGGGATACCTTTCCAGGATAGTATGTCATAAGGATGGTCTCTAGCCTATATATTATAGTTATGGTGGGCTAAAGGAGGTCTTTAATATTTTTCCTGAAAGTTTCTTTGAGATTTGAACTCTATTATTGTGAACCTATCAGTGAAAATCATTTGCCAATGTTTGCCAAACTAATTACTCCACAGGAGACTATTTTTCATACCATCGTTTTTTTTTGTAAATTTTTTATGAATTAAAGAAAAGGTTTTTTTTGACAAGATGTTGTGCAAAAAGGGTACAGTTACATAGTAGGACAGTGTGTACATTACTTGTGATATCTTACATCCTGTTTTTCTTTCCCTTCCCTAGGTCGGTAGACATATATACAATATACAATATACCAAGAACATATACAATAGCCACGTGGCCTATGCCAAAGAAAATTCACCTAGGGCATTAAATGTAATGTCGACAATAGACAGTATGTCAACAATAGTCTTATATGAACGCACTTACATAGCTTGTGAGCTATTGTGATCCACTGAGAGGTCAATTTTTGACCTTTATATTTTGAGTAGTTGTTTGGTTTTAGTTACATAGTGTAGGGTCGCTGACCCAAACCTGTGGGAAATACCATTTGACAAGAAGTTTTTGATTTCATAGACCTGGTCTCTACTGTCTCCCCCTCCCGACTCCTTAACAGTCATATATCAGGGAGATCATGCCCCTTTGTTTTCTGTACTCTAGGCTTGTCTCGCTCAACATTATTTGTTCAAGTTCTGACCATTTCCCTACGAATGCCAATATTTCACCATTTCTAATCGCTATGTAGTATTCCATTGTGTATAGGTACCATATTTTTTGGATCCATTCATCTGTGGAGGGGCATCTGGGTTGTTTCCATATTTTGGCTATTGTGAATTGTGCAGCGATAAACATGGAAGTGCAGATGTCTTTTTGATATCTTGGGACCTGTTGTTCAGGATAGATGCCTAGAAGTGGTACGGCTGGGTCATAGGGTAGGTGTATGTTGAGCTTTTTGAGAAACCTCCATACTGTTCTCCAAAGTGGTTGTACTAATTTGCACTCTCACCAACAATGGAGGAGGGTTCCTCTTTCCCCCCCACCCCCTCCAGCATTTGTTGTTGCCTTGAGTTTAGAGTATAGGCCATTCTAACTGGAGTGAGGTGGTATCACAGGTTTGTTTTTATTTGCATTTCCTTTACTGCCAGGGATGTTGAACATTTCCTCACATGTTTCTTTGCCATTTCTCTTGTGAAGTCTCTCTTTAGCTCCTTTGCCCATTTCCTAATTGGTTTACTGGGCATGGAGGGGCTTGGTTTTTTGAGTTCTCTGTAGATGACAGATATTAGGCCTTTGTCTGTTGCTGTGCTGGTAAAGATCCTTTCCCATATGGTTGGCTGTCTTTCTAGTTTGGTAGCTATGTCCTTAGCTGTGCAGAAACTTTTTAATTTGTAGTAGTCCCATTTGTCGAGTTTCTCCTGTATTTGTTGTGCCCCTGGGACTCTATTCAGGAAGTTCCTTCCTGTGCCTATAAGTTCTAGTGTCTTTCCTACTCTATCCTTCAGTAGTTTCAAGGATTCAGGCCTTATATTGAGGTACTTGATCCATTTTGAGTTGATCTTGGTGCATGGTGATAGGCTTGGGTCTACTTTGAGTTTTCTGCATATGGCTGCCCAGTTCTCCCAGCGCCAGTAGTTGAAGAGACTCTGTTTATTCCATTGTATGTCTTTAGCTCCTTTGTCGAATATCAGTTGGCTGTAAGAGTGCGGTTTTATTTCTGGGTCTTCAATTCTAATCCATTGGTCTTCTGATCTGTTTTTATACCAATACCATGCTGTCTGCACTCAGTTCTGGGGTCTGTGGAGCTCCTGCTGTCTGGACTCTGTGCTCCTGGCATGACTTTTCTGCAGTTGGTTTGCTGGCGCCTGGTCCCCTTCCCAGTCTGGCCCTGTTCGGGCCAAGGTCGGCAGGTGGGGGAGGGGCTCCTTGCAGGTTATAGGCTCTTCTTTTTTTGTTCCTTTCGTTTCCTGAGTTTCTCTGTTGCTTCTGGTTGTTGGGTTTGCTGGATTCTTGACGGGGTGTTGGGTGCTGGAGTTCCCAATTCACTATTCAGTTGGAGTGAGTTGGGGTGCCTCCCTACTGTGGTGGTGCCATCTTCAATCCTCTTCATACCATCTTTTAAGAATAATGAAATATAAGATATGTATACAATCACACAGGAAGATGCTATAGCTGGGAGTGTTGATTGTCAAAGATTAAATTCTTTTGAAAGGAATGCTAGTTACATTTGTGGCATACCTATTAATCTGAACACTGCATAGAAAGTTGTTTTGAACTTTGTCAATTCCACAAGATGCATCTGAAGCTATAAGTTGACCGAAAGTAAAAAAAAGTCACCACATCCATGAATCAGTAAGAAAAAAAAATGGAAGTAATATTTTGAAGCTTTATTTTTTCTTGAAGATCTATCAAGGATGATGAGAAGGCTAAAGAATTGTTTTGCAAATCTATGATTTATTCAAGATCTAGGCCTGGTGTTGTCCTATGTAACAAAGTACAGAGACTTTAAAGAAAGAAGAGAACATTTTTTCCCCTTCATGCCATTTTTTGAAAGTTTCTGAAAAGTGTTTCTTCTTTAAAATTCCTTTTCAAAACACTTACATATTGGAAAATGTATGTGCAGTAAAGCTGAGTAGAAAGATTTTAAGGATTTATATTTCCCTTTGAAAAATGCAACTATTTTTAAAAATTATTTAAAGTAATCTCTATAATTTAAATTCCCATATCTGTCTTAGCAAATACAATACTTAGAAAAACATTAAAATTAATAATGATACATACATACATTCATATGTTTTAGACATCCCTCAGTCTTCTAACACATGGTATTTTATGCTCATGTTCAAGAATCTTTATTAAGATTTTTATGTCCCCTAGGTAATTTTAGTAATCACTACTTAAATCTTCTTCGATCTTTTACCTTCACTGTATAAATGGTTTAATTAGAGAGACATTATGACAAATGTTAAAAGAAATGTAAACTTGAAATCTCAGGATTTGGCTTGGAATCTCAACTTCATTCTGGATAAAGTCAATCATCCCAATTGATGAAAGTTTCTTCATTTTATAATAAATCCAGTGATAGTCTCCAAAATATTATTATTATGAAAAATTCAATGGATACCAAAAAGCATCATATCTTTGTTTATTCTTCTTTCATTGGAGTACAATTTCATTCAGGTGATAGAATTATTTTAGGGTTGAGGTAGACAGGCTGATTCAATGGGACAGGAGGCAACTCCAAACATAGTGTCCACCTGATTTTCTCCTGGGTCCTCTCATATTTGTAGTTTTTCCCTGGGTTGTTTAAGTCTAAACAAGACAGATAGGCTCTTTAGTCTCAGAGGTGTCATTTTTTCTTCATGATTGATTCTGGATCAAATTCAGCTTCTTTGAGCATATTTTATGGTTAGCTGGTACCCCTTTACATAATAAGGAGATCAATAAAGTAGACAACAATTCCCTCCATTGGTACTGGGCCTTGAACTTATAGCTCACTCAGGATTTTTGCTCATATTTTTCACTTTACAACCTGAGGCCAGCTTCTAGTTTGAGATTTTTTTCAGGTTATGTTTCACCCCAGTCTGTATCCATACTGCAATCCTCAGATCACATCTTGCTAAGTACGTAGGTAGGTATGAGACACCAGTACCTAGCTCAGATCATTCGTGGTTGTATGTTCTGTTTGAATATACTCCATCCGATGCCTGAATTTGAATCAGAAAGAATTCATAGATCTTACTTTAAGAGATTAGGGAGTGGTCTTTAGAAGTAATTTCAGAGAGCAAACTCATTGAATACTAAAACAGTATCAAAGGTAATGTGTTAATTAAAGTAATTTTCAAGACCTAGGAACTCTATCTCACCTGCTTGTGATCACAGATACCCAGGTGGTTGGAGAACAGGTGGATCATTGATCAAGGCCAGGTTAGGGAAAAAATATTCACTAAGAGCTCACCTCACAGTTTGTGTAGTGGTATGCACATGTCAATCCAAGTACATGGGAAGCTGTAAGTTTGTGGCTCAGCCCTGTGTATTTTCAATACCCAGTACCACTAGAACAAAAGGAAGGAAGGAAGGAAGGAAGGAAGGAAGGAAGGAAGGAAGGAAGGAAGAAGGTAGGAGAGGGAGGGAGGGAAGAAGGAGAGAGAGAGACTTTATTTGTATATACTATTCTATGGATATATGTTCACATATGTGGCATATATATGTGTGTGTGTATCTATGTATGTGTTAACTTATTTATCCAATAAAACAACAAAAGGAAATTGGAAAAGTGACTTTTGCATGAAGTAATAGATGCTTTTTGCCACACACAATATTAGAAAGTTATAAATGCATATCTTGGTAATGCTCTAAATTCAGAAATAATTTACTGAACTACAGTAAAATATGTTATATTTGTATACTCAGGTAAGTAATGCAAAAAAGAAAAAGAAAGAAACAGAAGAAAGAAAGGAAGGAAGGAAGGAAGGAAGGAAGGAAGGAAGGAAGGGATAAAGGAAGGCAAGGTGTCAGAAAGGTAGAAATGCAAGAAAGAAAGAAAGAAAGAAAGAAAGAAAGAAAGAAAGAAAGAAAGAAAGAAAGAAAGAAAAAGAAAGAAAGAAAGAAAGAAAGAGATAGAAAGAAAGAAAGAGAAAGAAAGAAAGAAAGAGAGAAAAAAGGGAAAGGAAAGGAAAGCAAAGGAAGGAAGGAAGGGAAGAACAGAAAAAAGGAAACCTAAAAATTGTTTGGCTACCATTTTCTATTGTATGAGGTGTCTTCTGAATATTATTAAACATCTTTAAAGTCCTTCAGAGTGGACCTCACAGGCCTTTATTCATTGAGAAACAATGAGAAAAAGAAAACTTGAATCTATTTATCAAAACTGGTATGAAAGAAAATGTTGTAATGTCAACATGGTTTTTGTATCATATTATCACACACACACATACTGTGTGTGTCTGTATGCACACATATGCATAGTTATATTCATATATACACATATACATATATTTTATGTGTGTATGCATGTATATGTAAACATACATATGTTTAAATTATAATAAATATATGCTATTAAATAATAATAAATATATGTTAATATACATGTTTGTATCCAAATAGAAATATACATAGAAATATATAGATGTGTGTGTGTATATATATATATATATATATGCTTCAAGTGTATCACACCTGTGAGTGTGTGTGTATGTGTGTATGCGTGCACATAGGCTCTTTTGTTGCCCTTGCTTCTTCATTCCTTTCTATTACTTTTTTTCCTCTATCATCGTTTTGAAAATTAAAACCCATCTGCTGAGCCTGGTTCCTTGCTGTGGGCATTTTAGTGTGGTGGAGGGGAGAGGTGTGGGCACTCTAAATATAGTAAACTTGGTTTTCTAATTATCAGGTAGGAAGAAGTACTCTGGCAGAAAGTCTAACCCTGTGATAACAACTTAGTCAAGTGGTTTTAAACAACTGGTGCAGCCTCCTTTCCAAAACTGAATAAATCTTAATAATAACCATAACAATACTATCGTTATTTGCATGATGAGACTCAGGACTTGTTTGTCAATTTCTCTTCCTACACATGGCCCACCTGGGATGAAAGCGGTGCTTTGATGCATGCTTCTACATATTGAATAATACACTTCTCTGGTTTTTCTCTGGGTACATCTGCTTGTTTACACAGAAAAATACACAGAGATGATAAAAAAGACTTGACATGTATAGTAACAGCAGACAGTCATTGTTCCAAGTGATTTTTTCAGTAACTAAACCTACATCTTTCTCTTAGAAAAAAATCAACTAGTGACTTAATATTGAATTGTGAAGAATATAAACCAAAATATGTCTTTTAAGCCTAATTGACATTTAAAAAAATTGAATTTACCAAACTCTATTATTGGTGACATTTGGATTTAAAATAAAGGAGAAGTACAAGTTTTTGTAAAAGTATTGGCTATTTTTGTTTTTCTGTTTGAAATTGATTAAGACCTTGAAATCCCAGTGTCTTCCTAGTTATACTACACAAGAATATGGTGATAGATTTAAACACATAACCTTTCTATTAAATGTAAATCAGTCCATGCTGTTTTTCTAAAGGAAGGAGAACCATTACATTTGTTTGTTTGTTTGTTGACCTGAACTCCAATCATTGGGAACTCCAGATTTCAAGTGAATGTTTTTCTTTCATGCTGATTCATTTAAAGTTTTCTTGTAGTTATTCCTCCTATCAAGAAACATGTATGCATATTTAAATGGAAGTCACATATACAGCTTTGTGAGATCCTATGTCCCCTTAAATGTTCCGTGGGCTTCAGCCAAATGAGTAATTGTCCATCAGCTTAGGGTTCATTAGGGACCACAAATCAGTTGAGTGGGAGGTGTTTCATAGGAAGCTATTCAAAACTAAGTTTTGCTAGATTCCTGATGAATAGAAAAGCCTTGGATAAGGGACTTTCATCTTAGGGCTCGAAGGTAGGTAGGATGGTGATAGCTGACGTTTATAAAGCTAATTGGCAAATAAGAAAAAGAACTAGCAATACAGTCTGGACACAGAATGGAAGCATTCCTTGGTGCCTATTGGCAAGTAGAAAGCTTAGCGAAAAAGAGTGAACTATAATGAAATTCAGTAAAGAATTAAACTTCAAGAAGCATTCTCCACAGTGAAAAACATAGCAGTAATCCTTATTATTCTGACTTATGTTTCTTTTTAAGGGCATAAATATTCTTTTCATGAACTAATTACATTTTTGTTATTACTATTAACTTACTCTGTACTTATTTAGCTTAATACAAAATCTCTAAATTGCTTTATTTTTTAAATTTTGGACTTGTATTTTATGGAAGAAGTTAACTATGACATATTCAACTATGATATATTTATAGATAACTTTCCTTGTTCATTTTCTTCCTTTTTACCCTATACACATATACTAAGAAATGCTTAATATTCTTTTTCCTTTAATCACACGGAGAGATAAATAATAGCTCAGACCTTTGAAATTTATGAGGAAAACCATGTACCCATGGGAAAGGTGTACAGTATTAAGAAAACTTTGAGCTAGGCACTGGTAGGTCACGGCTGTTATCCTAGCTACCAACAAGGGTGAGATCTGAGGACCTTGGTTCAACACTAGTCCAGGAAGAAAAATCCTTGAGGCTCTTACCTCCAATTAACGACAAGAAAATCAGAAGTGGTGCTGTGGCTCAAAGTAGCAGAGTGTTTTGCATAAACCTGTGCTAATTATTCCCTATGAGGGAGACCATAGAGTCCATGTTTCTTTGGGTCTGGCTCACTTCACTTAGTATAATTTTTTCCAAGTCCTTCCATTTCCTTATGAATGGGGCAATGTCATTCTTTCTGATAGAGGCATAAAATTCCATTGTGTATATGTACCACATTTTCCTGATCCTTTCTTCTACTGAGGGGCATCTGGGTTGGTTCCATATTCTAGCTATGACAAATTGTGCTCTGATGAACATTGTTGTGCTGGTGGAAAGTCACAGCAGAGGATCACAAGAGCCCAATAGCTATACCCTTAGGAACACATAAGATGATGTTAAGTGAAATCAACTCCATGTTATGGAAATGATTGTTATATCACTGTTGTAACTACTTTCAACATGCTATGTGTAACCGTAGTGTCTATTATTGATGATCTTCTTGTATCCCCTTCCTGTGGTGTACCTGCACAATCTCTGTATCTTATCTGAGTACATCGGAAACCATGTATACTGGTATTAGAACTAAGAAACTGAAAGGGAATACCAAAATCAAGAGACACAGGGTAAAAAATGACAAACGACTACAAAAGCAATACTTGCAACACTGTTGGGTGTAAATGAACTGAACAACTAATGCAGGGGGAAAGGGGAAGGAGGAGGGGGGAGGAAGGAATGAAGGAGGCGGTAAAAAGAACAGTACAAGAAATGTATCCAATGCCTAACATATGAAACTGTAACCTCTCTGCACATCAGTTTGACAATAAATTTTTATTTTTAAAAAAGTAGTAGAGTGTTAGCCTTGAGCAAAAGTGCTCATGGGTGGTGACCACGCTTTGACTTCAATATGACTCAGAAAGAAAGAAAGAAAAGAAAGAAAGGAAGAAAAAAAGAAAGAAAGAAAGAAAGAAAGGAAGGAAGGAAGGAAGGAAGGAAGAAAGAAAGAAAGAAAGAAAGAAAGAAAGAAAGAAAGAAAGGAAGGAAGAAAGAAAGAAAGAGAAAGAGAGATAAAGAAAGAAGGAAGGAAGGAAGGAAGGAAGGAAGGAAGGAAGGAAGGAAGGAAGGAAGGAGGAAAAAACCTTTGAAGGAATGTACATGTTACTAATACTAAATTAAGCCCCAAATATTCTCATGTGGCATTGCAGTGAAGATTGGGGAAATAAAAAATTCATCATTAAAGTTGTTCACTTCCTACTGATTTCATGCTAGAGAAGAAAGCTAAAAGTCAAAACATAAAGAGTAATACAAAGGGAAAGCTATTTTTTCAGAATCATATATTATATATATATTACATTGCTAATTACAACATGCTTTGATGGAGTAGATTAATTGGGTAACTAAAACTATATAGGCTCACTTTTCTGAATATTAGAGAATCCTGTTAAGCCAAAGGAATATATTGGCCTAAATATCCTCAGGAAGAAGTCTAAATGGCACAAGTTACCTAGGAAGAAAAGGAGAGCTCTGGGAAATCTATTAAACCCAGGTTACTTAATGAAAGGGGCTAATTATAATTTTACAACTTAAAAGACAGTTGTCCCGGATGACATGGGGAATGGCACAGAAAGTTTCATGTGAAGGAGAAGCAGAATGAGATGGCATTGCATTCCTTCTAATGGCTCATCTGGCAGAGCTGCCAAGGGAAGGGCTGGGGGGCAGGTGATTTAAATATGGAGGGGATGAGGAGCAATTTAAATATTTTGCAAGTTTTCTTAGGAAAGATCTTAGATTAGAATTAACTTGGAAGTCATGGAATCACATTGGTGAAAATAAACTAAGAGTATTCCAATTGGGACTTAGGGGAAAACAAATTGGTGTCTCATCCTCTTAACTCACCCCTTAATACTTTTGTGACCTCAGATAAGTAGCAAATATGTGGGACTCTCTTCAGCAAGTAATCCTGAATCTGATTCCCTAGCTGACATGAGTGGTATCAGTTCAATGCTGAAATGAGTTCAGGTCAGCATCACATCTCACAGTTTGCAGATGCTGTCCCACAAAATTACCCTCCTACCCCAACATTAATCCCAAGAACCAATGGCAACTTGCACTTCTGACCTCTTGCCTGTAAATTCTAGTTTTCTCAACACCCATCTTGAGTTTGCAAGACAATCTTTAAGAGCCCAGAGAAAGACTTGGTGGATATTTACCTATCTATAGAATAGGATATTGCAGAATATCCATATCTGTATCTGGATCTATATCTATACCTATAAATGAATTTCTGTACCTTTTCTATAGCAAGCTGCCCACCAGGAAGAGACTAGAACTAGATCTTATTGGGTTCTTATGGAAGTTTCATTATGTATGCATGATTGATTAAACCTTTGGCATTGGTGGTCAGCTTTTCCTTCTGTCCCAGGTAGGTTAGGGGCAAAAGTTAAATGTCCTCATGCTAAGCATGGGTTGGCAAATGCTGTGACTGTAGAGACTACCAGTCAGCAGTTATCTTAGTTGTACACAAGTTTCTCACCAGTCCAGATATTTCCAGGTGTATGGCACCTGGTATGTGGTAGAGGAAATATGTCCAATGAATAAATAGATTTTAAATATCATAATTACTTGGTGGGCTGAGATGTAGCTCAGTGGCAAAGCACTTGCCTAGCAAGTGCAACATACTGGGTTCAATCCCCAGTACCAAAAAAGAAAAGGCAAAATATATCATAATTACTTGATTTCATTTTTCTGGACAATAACTTTAATTACTTTTAAGATAGCACACCTTTGATCCTTAGTGAAATGTTATATTACACAAGTAGGTAGGAGATTTTATTATCATGTGATGTTGGAGTTGTTAAATATTTGTGTTCAGTACATTTGATTCAAAGATTTATGGTAAATGATCCTCATTTCGCGTGTGTAACACTAACATCAAGCTTTCTTATTGAATATCATAAAAGCTTGAAATATTTTTCATTTACCTGCTCTCCATAATTTGTGTTTTACATATCAACATATTCGAGTAACAGTGTCATAGTACATTAATATAGAACGTTGCACTAGATAAAAGCTCAGCATAAAATTAGGATTCCTCTTTATCCTAAGCACTAAAATTTGAGTCAGATAGCTGAATTTTGACTTATTGTTGAAACAAATTGTTCACCTTGCCATCCTTGGCATCAAATGCATAAATCTCAGAAATTTCTCAGGGAATTCACACATCAAGGAAGGAAAAAAGCAAACTACGCAGAACAGTTCTTCCACTGTGAAAAATAGCAAAATTCCACACCTACAACAAATTGCAAATTTTCACATATTTGCTCCAGGCAAACATTCACAATTTTCACAGCAAATAAGGCTTTTGGCTCCAATACACATTTTTTTTGTCCTCTTCTCCCTTGGAAAAAAAATTACTTTATTTTCAGACAACCAGAAAAAAATACATGAGACAAAATTACCTATAGTATCATGCTTATTGAAGATATTTTAATTTTGCTATCTACCAACAGGATGAAAGATGTTAGAGCCATATAAATATATTTGATTCAAGAATCAAGGGAAGGGAAAGGGAATACCAAAATTGAGAGACAAAGGATAAAATCACAAACAATGCGACAGCAATACTGAGAAAACTATAAACTATATGGTGTAAACCAACTGTACAACTATGAGGGGGAGGAAAAATGAGGAGCAGGGAAAAATGAGGGAGGAGGTAACAAGTTGGATAAGAAATGTACTCACTCCCTTACACATAAAACTGTAACCCCTCTGTACTTTGCTTTTATAATGAGAGAGGGGAGAGAGAAAGAGAGAGAGAGAGAGAGAGAGGAAGAAGAAGAAGAAGAAGAAGAAGAAGAAGAAGAAGAAGAAGAAGAAGAAGAAGAAGAAGAACAAGAACAAGAAGAAGAACAAGAAGAACAAGAAGAACAAGAACAAGAAGAACAAGAACAAGAACAAGAACAAGAAGAACAAGAAGAACAACAACAAGAAGAACAAGAAGAACAACAACAAGAAGAAGAACCAATGAGTATGAACAGGGACTATGGAAAATAATTAAACTGTTGTTGAGTTTTCAAATATTGGAAATATCTGATCACAGTGATAATTCTTAAAGTGTTAGTGGTTACAGGAAATATACTTTCTTTCTTTCAGTAATCAAATAAAAGGAGAAAATGAATTTTCCCTAAAATCATACTATTGCATTATTAGTATTAAAGAATGTATCTCTGGCAAGGAACCAATGGTGTTCGACAATCATCTGGGAAATAAAGAGAATGTTTTATTTTCTACTAATAACCATGTCAAGTGTTAACTAATGTCAAAAAAAGGGAAAAAATGGAGCAGATAATAGCTGAGCTAATCTCCACTTCACTATCTTTTATGGAAGAATGAAAGCATAACATAAGGGTATTGAAGACAGTGAAAATTATACATAAGCTACTCACAGAATTTTTTCCTATGATGTTATCAGTAGAGTTCTATTCTAATGTAATTTTATTAAATAAAAAAACGACTTTTGAAAGTTTGAGCATTGATTTTATGTTACAGAGATAAATCATTTTAGTAAACTAATATTAGTTGGCTTTATGGTTCACAGCCATATATCTTGTTCTGTGGTATTGGGTGTATTTGTTTAGCAAGTTTATCTGGTAATATGAGTGATGTATGTTTATATGTTTGTGTAGGTGTTTGTGTGTGTGTATTTGTGTGCATTTTTTGTGTTGTACAACAGAGAACATTCTGTAGCATTACTATCTTCTTCATTCCTAGTTCCTGATTTCTGAGTTAACTCATCACCTGGAATGGTAGGATAGATTAGTCTGGCTACTTAAATTATTGGTTTTCTGTGTTTGAAGAAAAACAACTCATGGGGGGAAAGAGAAAGGGGGAATGGGGAGGGGGGAATGAGGGAGGAGGTAACAAACAGTACAAGAAATGTATCTAATGCCTAACGTATGAAACTATAACCTCTCTGTACATCAGTTTGACAATAAAAATTAAAAAAAAAAAAAAAAGAAAAACAAAGGGGCTGGGGATATAGCCTAGTGGCAAGAGTGCCTGCCTCGGATACACGAGGCCCTAGGTTTGATTCCCCAGCACCACATATACAGAAAACGGCCAGAAGCGGCGCTGTGGCTCAAGTGGCAGAGTGCTAGCCTTGAGCGGGAAGAAGCCAGGGACAGTGCTCAGGCCCTGAGTCCAAGGCCCAGGACTGGCCAAAAAAAAAAAAAAGAAAAGAAAAACAACTGATCATTTTTGTATGGATTTTAATGACTGTGCATTGCCAAGTCTCCATCGCTCCCTCCAACTCTTCCTTTCTTCCTTTCTTCATTTATTTTCTCTCTTTGCATCAAGGCTTGAAGTCAAGGCTTTGTCCTGTCTTGTCCGGAATTTTACCACTTGAACAATGCCACAAGCACTGAATTTCTTTCATTTGACTTCCAACTATTTGTCTGACTGACATTTTATAATTATGCCACTTTCAGCTTCTTGGGAGACCTTTTTTTTTTTTTTTAAGTAAGTGGATTTGTTTCATTCATTTTTGTTTGTTTGTTTGATTTTACATTGGCTACCATAGGTTTTTTTTTTTTTTCCTGTCTCTTTCTGAGACCTTTGTTTTTGCTAGTCTAGTATGTTATCTCCATCCATGCTTCTACTGAAGTCTTGAACACCCTAGCTCAGCCATGATTTTGCAATCTTTCTGTTTGGAACTCTTCTCTACCTGCTATATTTCTGCTTCTATGATATTACTTTACACATTATTATCATCTAGCACCTAATTCACCTTTTGACATCTTTGTAAAAAGTGGGATTAATTAGGAAAATTTCATGCTGGCACATGATGAACTTTGATCATTTTCTGTTTCTCCCTCAATCTTGTCCTTCCCAACTTGGACGAGTTCCCCCAGTACACCAATTTTTTTTTAAAGAAGTTTCTCTTTTATGGCAATGAACTCCTGTTAAAAAAATGTAGTTTGTGTTTATAAGTCAGGCTATTTTAATTAATATGGTGAATTCCAGCTATATCTGTCTTCCTATCATTACCATAATTTTGTTCTTCTTTATAGCCAAATAATATTTGACTGGTCATATTTGCCTCATTTCTTTATCCATTGTTATGTTTATGGACTTCTAGGCTGATATCACAACTTGTTTTTGTCAATAATACTTCGATTGACAAGGTTATAGTATCTATGTTGAGTACGAAGTTACATTTGTTTGGGGGGTTCAAGAATATTAAAATGAGATCATTTATGGTAGTTCTATTTTTAGTTTGTTTGAAGGAACTCAATACTGATTTTCATAATGGCCACACAAATTTAAATTACCACAAACACACACCAGTGCTTTACAAAGGCTGATTATTACAATAATTTTTAAATGCTCTACTGTTCACTACCTTAAGAGTAACATACTACTGAAATTTAGCTGAAGAAATGAGAAGAAAAATTATCTTGAGGATAGGCGTAACTTGTCAAGAAATATCTTTTATTAAAATTAAATTATTTTAGATGGTATTTAATGTATTTTATAAAAACCTAAAATCTTTTATAAATGTATAAAACATAACCTAATCTTCCATGAAATCAACATTTTTGTATTCCATCTGCTGTTATGTGGCATTTGTTTTATGGTGCCTAATATTGTCACTTAACATAATCTTCAGATCTACCCACATTGTCATACATGATAAGATATCAGTTTTACGGCTTAATTATGCTTCCTTTATATATCACTTGGGCAATTTAGTGTTTTCATATTATATATTCTAATGTAGTATATATTATGGTATGTATATATGTATAGTATGTATATATAGTATGTACATAGTATGTATACAGCATGTATATATTATAGTATGTATATAGTATGTATATATAGTATGTATAGTATGTATATGTATATATGTATATAGTATGTATATTATAGTATGTATGTATATAGTATGTATTATAGTATGTATAGTATCTAATAGTATGTATATATTATAGTATGTATATATAGTATGTATAGTATGTACATATAGTATGTATGTATAGTATGCATATATGTATATGTAGTATGTATATAGTATGTATATATTATAGTATGCATAGTATGTATATATGTATATAGTATATATGTAGTATGTATGTATATGTATAGTATGTATATAGTATGTATATATAGTATGTATATATTCACACATATAACATAACTATATAGAGTATGTATCTATATATGCCATTGTAAGATTTGCTGCAATCATATAGAAGTTGATATATCCCTTCACCATCCTGATTTCATATCCTTTGTTCATATAGCTAGGGGTGGGCTTGTTGAATCATATGGCAGATTGTTTTTTGAAGAATAATCATACTGGGTTTTGTTAATAGTTGTACAGTTTTACATTCCCATCAACAATTTTCAAAGTTCTGCTTTTTCCTCCATGTTCTCTGGCTCTAGATATCCAAAGTCTTTTTAATAAAAGCCATTCTTTCTGTGATTAAATGACACCTTATTGGGCCTTTGATTTTCATTTCCTGATGGTTTTTCATATTGAATATATTTTCTTATGCCTGTTGACTTTCTGCATGTACTGATTTGACAAACTGTAGTTTTAAAAAGTGTAGTTCTCACATCACAAATAAAGGTACAGTAAATTTTAAAAAGGAAATACCCTGCTGGTATATTTAGGGAACTTCCCCTTTGTGTGAGTTATACAGTTTCTACTCAGCTTCCTACTGAGGTTCTTGTCATTAAGAACAAAAAACATGTATTTTGACAAAGTAATCAGAGTACTTCTCTACCGGTACTAAACAGTCTTTTTAACCTTTTTATTTTCATTCCATTTAAATCTTATCTCAGTTGCATTACACAATTGGGCCACAACTTTCAAATGATAAGAACAAATTGATTTTTCACCTAGTTATATTATAAATGAGTTGTTAGGTTTTGCTAAAAATAATTAAATTATGATTGTAAATATGCTATATGATTACTGTGCTTAATTCTGTTTGATACCCATTATTTAGATTACTTTGAAATTGTACTATGTGCCAAACATTAAGCACTACATAATACCTTTCTGTATTAGGCCATATTTCCAGCATTATTTGTACTAACACATCACAATAACTGCTCACCTGAACACTGTCTTTCTGCACAAAAACAATATGAACATTAAATCATTCTTAGTGTTTATTATTTGTCAGGTGTAGAGCATGCATTTTAATACATTGGTATATATGAATAGATGGTAAATAGCAACTTATGGTGAAGCTAATATTCTTAGAGGATAATTAAACTGATTCTCATATTTTTAAAATCATAAATGTTAGAATAGGATTATAATCTTGTTGGTTACCCTAGAGATCACCCTTTAGGTTATGGTAATACTTCCCTTGACCTTCTCAGACCCACTGTTTCCATTTTTATTTATCTTCCACCTTCTATGGCAGAGATCTAGCTACAGTTCTAATTGGAGAATGTTGTTCATCAATTTGGTGACCACTCTGCAGAACACAAAAGGAAAAAATAACTCAAAAGACCCTTCATAACTTGACCTCTGCTTTATCCAAATTTATTTTTGGTTGTTTTATATTTCATCTGTTTTCATATATGAACAACTTATAGGTTGATATGGACTATACACTATGATGAACTTTCATGCTGATAATTTTATATCTTTATTCCTGGAAAATTCTCCCTATGGGTCTTTGTCATGATAGCACTAATCATTGTGATAAATTGTCTGGGAATCAAACACCATTGTCACTTTTAGAAAAAACTTCAATTAGAAGATGTGAATGAAATGACAACCTAGTCTATCCTACAAGTCAAAGAGGATTGCATAGTTACTGTAGAGTATATTGAAGTGAGGTTTACTTTCTTTGTATCTTCCTTCTAGACTGTACTCTAGTGGAGAAACATCATCTGTCTTTCACCTGTAAGAACATTGCTTGCCATGTTAAAAAGATATTACGTGTCTATTCTTGAATTAAGAAGAGGAGCTACTGGATACCGAATGTGACAAAAATGGACAAGGGGCTATCTCAGACGACTGTCTTATTCAGTCTCATTTGGTATGTCATGTCCAGTTTAAAAGGAAAGATTAACAATTCTAAAAAGCTGGCAATTCTAAAATAACTTGTAAATCTATATTTGAATCAACACTTTCCAAGCTCTCTTTGGTTTGTCTTCTTTTATTTTTTTAATTCCATTTCATTATTGTTAAAGTGATGTGCAGAGGGTTTACACTTACATACTTAAGACAGTGTGTACATTCTTATGCAACTTTTTACCCCCACCTCCATCCCCCCCCCGCTACTCCCTCCCCAATCCCTCCTCCAATGAGTTGTACAGTTGGTTTACACCATATAGTTTTGTAAGTATTGCTGTTGCATTAGTTTGTTGTTTGATCCTTTGTCTCTCAATTTTGTTATTCCCTTTCCCTTTCCTAGTTCCAATACACATATATACAATATTCAGGGTACCAAAGTCAGTTACAGTGGTATCAGTGGTAAAATCATGGGGAAGAAAGACAAAATAAAAAGGGCATAAATACACATGGTATGTTGAAAAATAACAACAATGATAAAACATTTGTTTCAATAACTTGGAGTTCACTCAGAGTGAGTTGGAGCTTTATTTTACATACAATTCCATAGCACTAAATTATCCTAAAGCTACTACTAAGTACATATATATAAGCTAAATGAAATAAAAAAACTAGGAAAGAATATCAGTGATGTAAACTGAAAATGACATAATAATAATGACAACGTGGTTATGTAATAATAATCTAACAATTTAAACACTACAAAAAGGAAAGAAGTTGAGTTGTTCAGTTCATTTGGGGGGGGGAGGGAAAGGGAGAGGGGGTTGGGGGGAATGAGGGATGAGGTAACAAACAGTACAAGAAATGTATCCAATGCCTAATGTATGAAACTGTAACCTCTCTGTAATTCAGTTTGATAATTTAAAAAAAAAAGAAAAAAAAGGAAAGTAGTGATTTATCAAAAAAATCTGATTTGGTCAGAGTAGAAACATCAAGACAGAAACAACTGAGATTCAGAATATTATAAGGTAATATTTCACAAACCTATATGCTAAACAGTTTGAGAATCTGGAAGAAATGGATGAATTTCTAGTAAACATTGATATGCCCAAACTAAACCAAAAAGATATAAACTAACTAAATAGACTGATATCCAGTAATGGAATAGTGACCGCAATAAGAGGCCTCCCAACCAAGAAACACCCAGGACCAGATGGATTCATGGTTGAATTGTATAAGGCCTTCAAAGCAGAACTCACACCAATATTCCTCACACTCTTCAATGAAATTGAAAATTTGCTACCGAACTTGTTCTATGAAACCTGCATAACACATCTCAAAACCAGACAGAGACTCACCAAAGAAAGAGAACTATAGACCCATTTCTTTTATGAACATCGATACAAAACTTCTCAACAAAGGTCTGGCCAACTGACTTCAACAACTCATTAAAAAATTATACATGATGATCAAACAGGATTCATTCAAGGGATGCAAAGCTGCTTTACTATATGCAAGTGAATTAATGTAATCCATCACATCAACAGGCACAGGAACAATAACCATGCTATTATTTCTGTAGATGCAAAAAAAAAAATTTGACAAGAATCAACACCCATTTATGATCAAAGCTCTGAAAAAATGAGGAATCCTTGGAACATTCCTGAATATAATTAAAGCTGTGCATGGCAAATCTATAGCTAGCATTATACTTGATGGCAAAAATGTTAAAGCCATTTCCTTTAAAATCAAGAAGAGACAAGGATGTCTGCTCTCCCCACTTATCTTCAATCTAGTACTAGAATTCCTAGCCAGAGCAATAAGGCACGATGCAAATATAAAGGGGATCCAATCAGGAAAAGATGAAGTAAAACTCTCTCTCTCTCTTTGCAAATGACATGACCCTGTATTTAAAGAACTCCATACACTCTACTCCCAAGTTATTTGAGCTAATCGAAAACTTTGGCAAAGTAGTAAGATATAAAATCAATCCAAAATGTGAAATGAGGCCATTTTATTCTGTCTTTCTTCTCCAGAGTTTTACCCCTGATGTCACTGTTACTGATTTTGCTTCCCTGGGTATTGTATATATGTTTATTGGAACTAGAGAAAGGAAGAGGAACATTAAAATGGAGAGAAAAATGTTTGTATTGACGGATGTATTCCCTAGGCATGTGGAGGCTCAGGGCAATAAGTTTAACTGGAGGTTTGTGTATTGTAAAGATCTTACTGTATGTGAACAGCAAGGCTGAAATCACAAAAACAACTACTTTTGCAATAGCCTCCAAAAATAAAATACTTAGGAATAACCTTAACTAAAGAAGTGAATGAAAGACCTCTATAATGAAAACTTTAAAAACATGGAAAAGAAAATTAAAGCAGAATTAAAGAAATGGCAGAACCTTCTATGCCCCTGGGTTGGGAGGATTAATATTGTGAAAATGACAATAGTCCCAAAGGCTATCTATAAATTCAATGCAATACCCATCAATATCCCAACACCATTCTTTATTGCAATAGGGGAAGCAATCCAAAAATTCATGTGGAACAATAAAAGACCCTGAATATTAAAACAAACAAACAGCAACAACAACACCTAAGCAGGAAGAAGAGTGTGGGAGGAATTTCAATACCAAACTTCAAACTCTATTGCAAAGTGACAATAATAAAAAGTTTGGTATTGGCACAAGAGAAGGTTTGAGGACCAATGAAATAGATCTGAAGACCCAGAAATGAACCAACAGACCTATGGCCCTCTAACTTTTGACAAGGGAGCCAAAAAAAAGGATGGAAGAAGGACAGTCTCTTCAGCAAATGATGCTGGCAAAATTGGCTCCAAGACAGTAAAAAACTGAAGCTAGACCCTTATATATCACCCTGCACCAAAATCAATTCCAAATGGATCAAGGACCGTGAGATAAAAGCAGATAACCTAAAAACATCACCGGAAGGAATAGGAGAAACACTAGTGTTGCTTGTCAGAAGTCGAAACTTTCTTAATAAAGGCCTAGAAACACAACAAATCAAAGAAAGGTTGGACAAAAGAGATTGCATCAAACTGCAAAGCTTCTGAACTGCAAAAGACAGAGCTTGCAATTTAAGTAGAAAGTAGAAAGCCAACAGACTGTGAGAAGATCTTCAATGGCCATAAAATAGACAAAGGCCTCATATCTAAAGTATACTTAGAACTCAAAATTTTAAGCTCCTCCAAAACAAATCCTCAAAGCAACAACTGCCCCATTAATAAGTGGGCTGAAGACTTAAAGAGAAACTTCTCTGAAGAGGAAATGAAAATGGCCAAGAAACATAAGAAGTTCTCAACATCCCTGGCCATAAAAAAAATGCAAATCAAAACTACATTGAGATTCCATTTTCAAGAAAACTAGTAAAAACAGTTGCTGACAAGGATGTAGCCAAAAGGGCCTACTTACACTGTTGGTGGTAGAGTAAACTTGTTCAACCACTCTGGAAAGCAGTGTGGAGGTTCCTCCAAAAGCTAAAGATAGAGCTACCCTATGATCCAGCAATTCCATTTCTTGGCATTTACCCAAAGGATCACAAACAAGGCCAAACTAAGGCTGTCTGCACAACCATATTCATAGCAGCTTTATTTACTCTAGCTAAAATATGGAACCAACCCAGATACCCTTCAGTAGAGGAATGGATCGAGAAAATATGGTATATAAACATAATGGAATTCTATGCTTCTATTAGAAAGAATGCCATTGCCCCATTCACAAGAAAATGGAAAGACTTAGAAAAATATCTTAGTAAGCGAAGTGAGCCAGAACCAAAGATACATAAACTCTATGGTCTCTCTTATTGGTAATAATTAGTATATGTCTAGGATAATCCTAGCAGATGATCAAAATAGCTCAATAGCTAGGGATATATGATCACACAAGATGACACTAAGAGAAATGATCTCTAAAATATAGAAGCAAATAGTTTATCATTGAGGTTATTATTTTCAACATACTATGTGAAATTATTTCTTTTTTCCTTCGATTTAGTCCCTTTTATCACTGTATTAGAATCTGTTACCCTGAGTATTTTATGTATGTCTGTTTGAGGGAAGGGAAGGGGAACATTAAAATGGTGAGACAATGGGTAAAAGGCAAACCAAAGCAACAGCAATACTTACAAGACAGTATGTTGTAAAATAACTGTATAACTAAGGGATATGGGGAAAAAAAGAATTTGGGAGAAAATTGTGAGAAACTAGAGTTTCTTCTTTCTTACTGGTGTTAATGTGGGAATCATAGCTTAAAAAATAAAAATGATTAAAGGCAGAGTCACTACCACACTGATACTCGACCATTTGCTCACATACTGAAGGAAATATTTAGAATACATGAAAAGCTGATGATGAAGTAGAATTGTTACATGTGATGAACACAAAGCCTACAATCCTAGAGTCTGAGATTAAAAAAAAAAAAAACAGGAAAGAAATAAACATTAGTAGCATGGTCATTATTTGGATTTGGGCAAGAATTTGATGATCCTATAAGGCTAAACAAACAAATGTAAAAGAAAACCACTAATTGGTATATTATATCTCATGGGCACATGGACCTATCTATGCTCTAATACTCAAACATCTTAGCAACACTTAGCTCTGCCCAATGGCTATGTTCCAAAATTATTGTTTCTGCTTTCATGCGACATAACTCCATGGGAATAATATCAAAAGTCTGACTTTTTTTTGACAGTCCTTAGGCTTGGGACTCAGGGGCTGAACACTGTCCCTGGGCTCTTTTTGCTTAAGGCTAGCACTCTATCTCTTGAGCCACAACACCATTTCCAGCTTTTTTCTGTGTGTTTGGTACTGAGAAATTGAACTCAGGGTTTCATGCATGGTAGGCAAGCACTCTGCCCCTAAGCCACATCCTCAGCTATCTGACTTCTTTTATATGACAATTCGTTTTTCTACTACATAGACCGTGAACTCTCTATGGCATAAATTAACTATGTATGTGATTTTATGACAGAGAAGTAGAAATATGTTGAGTAAGAGAAATGTCATACAATAATAAATTTAACTATAATTAAGGTAAAGTTTAAAATAAATACTCAAACTCAAATACCCAAACTTGAGTGTTTATTAATGAAAATAATATATAACATTGGTTTACCAATTATATTTCCAAAATACTTCAAATTAAGTTTTGAAAGCATCTTTATCTATATATCTGCTTCTAAAGTTAATTATCTATATAGATATGAATACAATATGAAGACAGATATATAGATGTATAGATATGTAAAAACTTTGCTCAATTAAAATTACACAGACATTCTTATGTGTTCAGGGAAGTACAATTACTAGCACACTGATTTGGTGACATTCTTCCTTCTGTATCTCCAAATAATAATTGAAAACCCAATACTGTGTTGTCCTATTATTCTTCATGCACATGTTACAGTGTTAATTCATCACTGGCAGACAAATATTTGTTGAGTGCCTTTTCTGGTGCCTTTTTCTTAAATAAGGCAGGTGACTTCTACTTTCTACTTCATTGTATTTTCCAGCCTTCTCTTCATTTGGTTTGAGTTTCATTTTGCTAAGAATTTTTATGTCATTACCTTCTAAATTATTTTTGTTAGTATACTAGCTATCATGAGCTTTTATTTATGATCAGCTGCTTTATAAGTTTAATGGTGCTCTAATTCATTGAGATGATCTGAGGTGGTATTGGTGCTATAATTAACAAAAGATAGACATTTAAAAGCATTTGAAAATGGCTCTAGTGTCCCCTCATGGTAGTTGATCCTGTGGAATAATGCATCCCAATAGGCTTCTAGGTCCCCGGCAGGAAGCCTTAAGGTTTTTATATATTCTTTCTTTAAATTATACTCCCTTCCTTCCTTCCTTCCTTCCTTCCTTCCTTCCTTCCTTCCTTCCTTCCTCCCTCCCTCCCTCCCTTCCTCCCTCCCTCCCTCCCTCCCTCCCTCCCTTCCTTCCTTCCTTCCTTCCTTCCTTCCTTCCTTCCTTCCTTCCTTCCTTCCTTCCTTCCTTCCTTCCTTCCTTCCTTCTTTCCTTCCTTCTCCCCTCCCTCCCATTGTTCCCTCCCTCCCTCCCTCCCTCTCTCTCTCTTTCTTTCTTTCTTTTCTCTCTCTCTTTCTTTTTTTTTCTTCCTTCCTTCCTTCCTTCTTTCCTTCCTTCCTTCCTTCCTTCCTTCCTTCCTTCCTTCCTTCCTTCCATTTCTTCCTGCTTGCTTGATTTCTGTCTCTCTGTCTATTTGTCTGTCTGTCTTTTTTTTTCTTCTGGTCCTGAGGTTTAAAATCTGGGCTGTAAGCTTCTTTAGTTCAAGGCTAGCACGCTACCACTTGAGCCACTATGACACTTCCAGCTTTTTTGGTGATTTAATTGGAGATAAGAATCTCGCAGACTTTGCTGCCAAGACTGGCTTGGAACTTCCATTCTCAGATGTCACCCTCCTTAATACTAGACTTACAATTGAGCCACTGGTCACCAGCATAAAATTATATTCCTTTTTGTATAGAAGTAGTATTTTATTAATAAATTAGTGAGTGAAAAAGGTAGAGACAATAGTACTAAACTCCACCAATATAATACCCTGTCATAAACAGCAATATATTGTTGCAATTTGAAATAATTTATATTAGTACAAATCTATGAACATGCAACCACTGTGCCGGGCCACAAGTAGGTCATTCTTTTTTTTCTTCTTCTTTATTGTCAAAGTGACCATATATGTTCTTTAAATATTTTCTTCGCCAAGAGTTTTTAAAGTTTCTGGATAACAAACAGTTGGAAGTTTAGGTCTTCTGGAATGTAAACCATCCAATTTCCTACACTCTATTTAAAAAGGAACAAGCTGAGAAATGATGGCTTATGCTTGCAATTTGTCTATTCATGAGGCTGAGATCTAAGAATCAACTTCAAATTCAGTTCAAGCAGAAATGTCTATGAGAATTGTAACTCCAAATAACCACCTAAAAGCAGCAAATAGAGGTGTGGCTAAGTGGTAGAGTGCCAAACAAATGTGTGAGACACTAAGTTCAAGTCCCAATATCAACACCAAAAAAAAATAAATAAAAATTTGTAATAAGTAGGCAGAAATCTACAAGTTGGTGGCTGATACATTAATAATTGAGTGATGGTCTTTGTTTTAAACAAAACAGTGTTTTAGTCTATGAAAAATAACTTTTATCACCTTTAATTCTCTTCTAAGACATCCATAGCAGTGGCTAATAGAAACTGTAATGGCAGGAAAATTTTATTTGTGACCAATTCAGACTGCATGGCAGTCTCAGGCCATAAGTTTCAAAAGATTTAATTAAACTATAAATGATGAGTATGTCTGATAAGAATTTGGATGGATTCCAGACTCTTTCTAAGGAACCAAAGAGAAGAAAAGATTTTAGAAAATGTTTCCTATACCTCTGTTTTCTCGTATATCAAGAGAAAAAAGATTGTTTTTTTTTTTTACTATGTCATGGAAGTTTCTATGAGATTTGATAAACAAGGCTATAGTCAAACTGACACCTATTCTCTGGTGAGCTTCAAACATGTGTTAACTCGAAATGGCCACCTATCTGTCTTCCTCACCACTCTTACACAACAGAGAACATAGGTCAAACTCTGTCCCGCCCTTACTACCACCATTTCCATGAAGGAGTAATATGGGAAGTATCTGAGAAGAGATTTGTGATGGGAAGTCCCCAGTCACAAATCTGTGGAGAAATAAGACAGGATGTGGTCTCAGTGAATATTTTAGAAACTGAACGAGACCAGAATTCTCTTTTCTCTAGCTGCCAGGAGAAACAGAAAGTTTCTGTCTAACTAGGCATCAGTGATGGGGGAAGGAAGTACCAGTAGTTCTATAAAAAGGCTCCGTATAAGAAAAGACATTCCTGGATGCTTAGAGAAATTCTTTCAACAAAATAGGTACATTGTATGAAAACCACACCACAAAATTAAAACAATAAACAAGAAAGTATTAGAAGTTTGAAGTTTTCCTATGGTTAGTGTCATTGAGATTTGAGATAATATTTTGTCTATTTATATGGAGGAAGGAAATGTAAACAAAACCATCTGAAATGAGAAGCACTATATGAAGAAAACATGACTGTTTAATTAAAACTCTGATGTAGTTCGAAACAATGATGATACAATAGAAAACTGCTTTATAGAAAATGAATTCCAGAAATTCAGTCCAGGTTCAAAGGAAAATTTAAAAATGAAAACTATCAAATGAAGAATAAAGAAATTTAAAATGTAAAAAAATATAAAGATATCAACAAAAATAAGAAACAATAAGAAATCATCTTTTAAGGAAAAAATTTGCTTATAGAAAAAAAATGGACTCAAAATTTGATAAAAATTAAGAAAAGACTGTATTTAAAATATATTTTGATTTTAAAACATTTAAATCCTTATAAGAAAACACCAATGATGAATGAGTGTGGTATAAAACATCATGTAAGTAATATAAACTATCTTTCATTTTAAAACACTTGATTTGTCCAACGTAGCTTTGTTTGAAGAAAATTGATTACTTTGACTTTGTCATGCAAAAGATCTTGGAAATTGGGTATTCTCAAAGCCTAACACTCACTCTAAATTTATCAGCTTTGTTAGTGAGCTGTTTGGATTTAACTACCCATTTGTATGTCAGACTTAGTGGATATCAAAGGGTAATCCTACACAAACACAAAGGATAGCATCCTAGAGAACATACAAAATCCCTGATCCTTACCAAGAAAATTGTGAGAAAAGTAAGCTTCATTTCAGGGACTAAGTTTGGAAGAAATGTGTTTATTGTTGTATTATAACTTGTCCATTCTTCGACAACCTCTTTGACTATGGTTTAGGGCATAAATTAATTTACAAATTGTCTGCTTATCTCTAGTGGGTAAAGCTTGGTAGAGGAAAATTACAAGCTGTTACTTTATTTTCTACAATTATAAGGTTCATGTAGCTAGCATTAAAATAAAATAAAGGAATTATAGGCTTTAGACAAGGTCCTTTTTTAAGTTACGTATATGTCATTTTTTATTTCTTTTTTCTAGCAATGTTTTTCACTTTGTAGTAGTCTAGAGAAAGAATGTCTCATGGTTTATACACTTAATATTATAATTAATTAAATTCATCCATGAATTGTTTTTTCTACTTTGATTGTAACATTCAAGTAAAAAATGATTTTAAAAATAAATTTAGCCAGGTGTTTTTCTTCTTGGACTTAGTCAAATGGCTCTTGAGAGAAGAAAATGATCTCTTTTTTTTTTGCCATGTATTTATTTTTTCAAATTTTTATTATCAAACTGATGTACAGAGAGGTTACAGTTTCATACATTAGGTATTGGATACATTTCTTGCTTTTTTTTTTTTTTTTTTTTTTTTGGCCAGTCCTGGGCCTTGGACTCAGGGCCTGAGCACTGTCCCTGGCTTCTTCCCGCTCAAGGCTAGCACTCTGCCACTTGAGCCACAGCGCCGCTTCTGGCCGTTTTCTGTATATGTGGTGCTGGGGAATCGAACCTAGGGCCTTGTGTATCCGAGGCAGGCACTCTTGCCACTAGGCTATATCCCCAGCCCTGGATACATTTCTTGTACTGTTTGTTACCTTGTCCCTCATAGCCCCCTCCCTCCCCCCCCTTTCCCTTCCCCCCCCCTCCGGAGGTGTTCAGTTCACTTACACCAAACAGTTTTGCAAGTATTGCTTTTGTAGTTGTTTCTCTTTTTTTACCCTGTGTCTCTCAATTTTGGTATTCCCTTTGAATTTCCTACTTCCAATACCAGTAAACACGGTTTCCAATATACTCATATAAGATTACAAAGATAGTGTAGGTACAACCACAGGAATGTGATACAAGAACATCATCAATAATAGAAGCTACAGATACACATAGGACGTTGAAAGTAGTTACAACTGTGATATAACAATTGTTTCCATAACATGGAGTTCATTTCACTTAGCATCATCTTATGAGTTCATAAGGGTATAGCTATTGGGCCTTGTGATGCTCTGCTATGACTTGCCTAAACCTGTACTAATTATTCCCAATAAGGGAGACCATAGAGTCCATGTTTCTTTGTGTCTGGCTCACTTCACTTAGTATAACTTTTTCCAAGTCCTTCCATTTCCTTACAAATGGAACAATGTCATTCTTTCTGATGGAGGCATAAAATTCCATTGTGTATATGTACCACATTTTCCTGATCCATTGTCTACTGAGGGGCATCTGGGTTGGTTCCAGATTCTCGCTATGACAAATTGTGCTGCGATGAACATTGTTGTGCTGGTGGCATTACTGTGATTTTGTTTGTGGTCTTTTGGATAGATACCCAAAAGTGGGGCTGCTGGGTCATAGGGGAGTTCTATATTTAGCCTTCTGAGGAATCTCCATACTGCTTGCCAGAGTGGCTGAACCAGTTTACATTCCCACCAACAATGAAGTAGGATTCCCTTTTGGCCACATCCCCTCCAACATTTGTTATTATTAGTTTTCTTGATATATGACATTCTTGCTGGGGTGAGATGGAATCTCAATGTTGTTTTGATTTGCATTTCCTTTATGGCCAGTGATATAGAGCATTTTTTCATATGTCTCTTGGCCATTCTCATTTCCTCATCAGAGAAGTTTCTTTGTAAGTCTTTAGCCCACTTGATGAGGGGGCTATTGGTTTTTTGCAGTTTTCTTTTGGAAGAAGGTAATTTTTTTAGTTCTGCATATATTTTAGAGATGAGGCCTTTGTCTGTTGAATGTCTGCAAAAGATCTTCTCCCAGTCTGTGGACTTTCTGTTTATCTTACGAGCTATGTCCTTTGCCATGCAGAAGCTCTGCAGTTTGATGCAGTCCCATTTGTCCAACCTTTCTTTGATTTGTAGCCTTTCTGGGTGTTTGTTAAGGAAGTTCCGTCCTGTGCCAAGGAGCCCAAGTGTTTCTCCTACTCCTTCCTTTAGTGTTTTCAGGGTGTCTGTTTTGATTTCAAGGTCTTTAATGCATTTGGAATTGATTTTGGTGCAGGGTGATATATAAGGATCTAGTTTTAGTTTGTTGCATGTGTTGAGCCAGTTTTGCCAGCACCACTTGTTAAAGAGGCTATCTTTCTTCCAGACTATTGTTTTAGCTCCTTTATCCAAGATTAAGTAGGCGTAGTTCTGTGGGTTCAATTCTGGATCTTAAATTCTGTTCCATTGGTCTTCAGGCCTGTTCCGGTGCCAATACCAAGCTGTTTTTATTACTATAGCTTTATATTACAGCTTGAAGTTGGGTATTGTAATTCCTCCAGCACTGTTCTTTCTGCTTAGGAGTGTTTTTGCTATTCTAGGTCTTTTATAGTTCCATATGAATTTCTGGATTGCTTCCTCTATTTCATTAAAGAATGGTGTTGAGATATTAATGGGTATTGCATTGAATTTGTAGATAGCCTTTGGCAATATTGCCATTTTGATTATATGAATCCTCCCAATCCAGGAGCATGGGAGGTTTTTCCATTTTCTTAGTTCTGACTTAATTTCATTTTTCAAGCTTTTAAAGTTCTCATCAAAGAGTTCTTTCACTTCTTTGGTTAAGGTTATTCCTAGGTATTTTATGTTTTTGGGGGCTATTGCAAAGGGAGTTGCTTTCCTGATTTCAGCCTCGGTCTTCGGGTTGTTAGCATAGAGAAATGCCATTGATTTTTGAAGGTTTATTTTATATCTTGCAACTTTGTCAAAGTTTTGGATCAGCTCTAGTAGCTTGGGGGTAGAGTCTATGGGATTCTTGAGGTATAGGATCATGTCATCTGCGAAGAGAGAAAGTTTAACTTCATCTTTTCCTATTTGGATCCCCTTTATATTTTCTTCTTGCCTAATTGCTCTGGCTAGGAATTCTAGCACTATGTTGAAGAGCAGGGAAGAGAGTGGACATCCCTGCCTTGTTCCTGATTTTAAAGGGAATGGGTTTAGTTTTTCACCATTTAGAGTTACGCTTGCTGTTGGTTTGTCATAAACTGCCTTGATTATATTCAGGAATGTTCCCTGCAATCCCAGTTTTTCCAGGGCTTTTAGAATAAATGGGTGCTGGATTTTATCAAACGCTTTTTCCGCATCCAGCGATAAAACCATGTGGTTCTTTACCTTGCTCCGGTTGATGTGGTGGATTACATTAATTGACTTGCGTATATTAAACCAACTTTGCATCCCTGGGATGAATCCAGTTTGATCGTGGTGTATGATTTTTTTGATGACGTGTTGAAGTCAATTGGCCAGAATTTTGTTGAGAATTTTTGCATCTATGTTCATCAGGGAGATTGGTCTCTAGTCCTCTTTCTGTGATGAGTCTCTGCCTGGTTTGGGGATGAGGGTTATACTGGCTTCATAAAATGAGTCTGGTAGTGAACGTTCTCTTTCAATTTCATTGAAGAGTTTGAGAAATATTGGAGTGAGTTCTGTTTTAAAGGTCTTGTAGAATTCTGCAATGAATCCGTCTGGACCTGGGCTTTTCTTGGATGGGAGATCATTTATTGCATTTTCTATTTCAATACTGGATATGGGTCTGTTTAGAAGGTTTAAATCTTCATGGTTGAGTTTGGGGGTATCAATTTTTTTCTAGGAAATCATCCATTTCTTCCAAGTTCTCCAATTTGTTGGCATAAAGGTTTGCAAAATAGTCCCTTATTATTTTCTGAATTTCGGTTATTTCTGTGGTGATGCTACCTGTTTCATCTCTTATCTTCTTTATTTGAGTGTGCTGCCTTCGTTTTTTGGTCAGGTTTGCCAGGGGTCTGTCTATCTTGTTGATTTTTTCAAAGAACCAACTCTGTTTTGTTGATTCTTTTGATGTTTTTTTTCGTCTCTAATTGATTTAATTCTGATTTGATTTTAATTATTTGCTTCCGTCTATTGACTTGGGGTTTGGCTTGCTGTTCTCTCTCCAGAAAATTAAGGTGTTTCCTTAAATTACTGAGTTGCTGTTTCTCCAGTTTGTTGATGTATGTACTCAGAGATATAAATTTTCCTCTGAGTACTGCCTTTGCTGTGTCCCAAAGGAGCTGGTACTTTGTGTCCTCAACTTGGTTGAAGTCCATAAACATTTGAATTTCTGTTTTAATTTCTTCAATTACCCACTGATGGTTCAGCAGTGTGTTCTTTAGTCTCCATGAATTGTAGCAATTTCTGTGGTAGCTGGTTGAGTTGAGCTCTAATTTTATTCCGTTGTGGTCTGAGAGAATGCAGGGAATGGTTTTGATACTTCTGAATTTGTACAGATTTTCTTTGTGCCCTAAGATTTGATCTATTTTGGAGAATGTTCCATGTGCTGCCGAAAAGAATGTGTATTCTGTCCTTGCTGGGTGGAATATTCTGTAGATGTCGATTAAGTCTAGTTGGTCTATGCAATTGTTTAGTTCTGTGGTTTCTTTGTTCAGTTTTTGGAATGTTGATCTGTCCAGAGGTGATAGTGGAGTGTTAAAGTCCCCCACTATCAATGTGTTTGGGTCTATGAATGTTTTCAGAGCCAGTAGTGTTTGTTTGATGAAGTTGGGTGCTCCTGCTTTTGGTGTGTAGATATTTAGGATGGTTATTTCTTCCTGTTGGAGAGATCCTTTTACTAGTATGTAGTAACCTTCTTTGTTTCTTCTTACCTTTTTAAATTTGAAGTCAATTTTGTCTGATACTAGGATTGCAACTCCAGCCTGCTTATGGGGGCCATTTGCTTGATAGATTTGTTTCCAGCCTTTCACTTTTAGAAGATGTTTACTTTTGCTGGATAGATGTCTCTCTTGGAGGCAGCAGAAAGATGGATCTTGATTTTTGATCCAACTTATGAGCCTATGTCGTTTGATTGGAGAATTAAGTCCATTAATGTTGACAGGATTGAGAGATGATCGTTTGTTCCTTTCATTATCACTATCTTGTTTAAAGCTGTGTCTTTCCATTTCTTGATCTAGTGTTTACTAATTAGGGTTCATTTCTCTGTCTGTGTTGGGATCTTGATTATTTTCCCTGTATAGTACATCTTTAAGGATTTTGTGTAAAGCTGGTTTGGTCGAGATATATTGTTTCAGTTTTTCCTTACTGTGTAAGACTTTTATTTGCCCTTCGGCTATGAAGGAGAGTTTGGCTGGGTACAGAATTCTTGGTTGGTAGTTATTTTTATTTAGAGTTTGGTATACTTCATTCCAGGCTCTCCTTGCTTTCATGGTCTCGGCTGAGAAGTCTGGGGTGATTCTGATTGCTTTTCCTTTATATGTGATTGTTATCTTTGCCCTAACAGCTTTGAGTATTTTTTCCTTGCACTCTGCTGAAGCTGTTTTGATCACAATGTGTCGGTGGGATGTCCTATTCTGGTCTAGTCGATTTGGGGTTCTAATTGCTTCTTGTATCTGTATAGGCCTTTCCTTCTGGATGTTTGGGAAGTTATCATCTAATATTCTGTTAAATAGGTTGCCTATCCCATTAACCTCTTTCTCCAAGTTTTCCTCAATATCTATTATCCTTAAATTGGGCTTCCTGGTCATATCTTGAATCTCCTGTAGCGATCTGTTTTGTTGCTTGGACTGGATTTGTATTGATTTTAGATCTTTCTCCATAGAATCTAAGGAATCTTCAGCTCCTGAGATTCGATCCTCTGCTTCCGTTAGTTGGGACTGTAGGCTAGCTACTTGATTTTGAATCTCTTTTCCTTCTGACTGGTCTTTCCTGATGATTTCCATGTCATTTCTTAGGCCCTGTATGGACTTCTTTACTTCATTAACTTCATTACTTTGGTTTTGAGTGTTGTCTCTCAAATCTTTAAGCTGGGTAGCTATCTTTTCATTTGGCTCTTGAAGCTCATTTATCTTTCTATTTGTGGATGCCATGAAATTCTCCATTAATTTTTGCTTTGCCTCCTCATGCTCTAACATAATTGACTGAAGAGATTCAAACTTTTCATTTACATGTTTATCAGTAGACTTTGTAGAGCATTTTGGGGGTTCTCTTCTATGTCTTTGATTGACTGCTCTGCTTCCTGCTTGTTTTGAGTGGGGGATAAGACTTCATTGTTTGCCATCTTTCTTGTGTTTCTTCTGCCCATTTGAATTGGGAATTCTAGTCTACCAGCACCTGTGAGCACTGTTTAAGACCCAAAGCAGCCCTTACCAAGCATTGTTGTGTAAATCTTACAATTTCACAATTATATACAGATAACTTGTATACCTGTCTATAAAGTTAGATTTGGTGTTTCTAAAGAATACAATTTCAATATAACAACCGATCCTGGGCCCTGTATTCAGTAGTTACTTATTTACTGTTACAACCCTATATGCAATTCTTGTTTTTATATTAAGTTCTTTTAGGACTGGATTTCTCTATGAACCCCTTTGATTCACACGGATTAAGCTGGGATACCCTCTATCCAATAACCAGGAGTCAATGGAACCTGGAGGTCCAGGCAGTAAGTCAGGAGGGTAAGTTGGAGGTAGTAATGAGAATAGAGTAAAATGTATGGGGGGGGGGGTGATTTTGGTTTAGTTTCAGTGACATGGAAATGTGGAGAAGAGTAGAATCAGTAGAAAGAACAAGGTTAAAATGACAGGCACTGGAGAGTTAGCAGAAACGAGTGGAGGTGTTATTCATAGGAAAGTAATTTTTAAAGGAAGAGGACGCAACGAGAGAAATAAAGTAAAAATACGTGAAGACAGATACACAAAACAGAGAAAAATTATTTAAAAAGGAAGAAAAAGTAAATAAAAACGAAAATAACAGAAAAGGAACAACCCAAACAAATAAAAAAACACAAGAAAATCTTGATAACACAAACCGGTAAAAACTGAAAACAAAGAAACAAATAAAAAACAAACAAACCAAAAAAAAAAAACAACCAATGATGTTTCAGATGTGAAAAAAATTTTTTAAAAAGTTAAAAAAAAATGTTTGAAAAGAAAAAGAAGAAGAAGAAAAAAAAAGGAGTCCTCCTTGTTTGGGTGGTTTCTCCCCAGTCTCTGGTTTCCCTGCAATGGACTGCAGTCTATTTTCCTGATTTGCTGGTTTGACTTGATTTCAGTTGGCAAGGGTTGGATCTCTTCTGACCCTTCTCTCCTGTTGGTGCAATCGTGGGTCTCTGAGGTTCGCACAGCTTGCAGGCAGGCCTTGGGCGTCCTCTGTCGATGGGGATGTGAGCAGTCTCAGGAACTGTGGCTCCTCTGTCTGCTGTGGGGCTGCTGCCTTTGATGCCTGGACTTGACTAGGGTGTAAACTCAGCAGGGCAGGGCACCTCTGGCCTGTTTTGCTCCGCTGAGAGTTGCTTGCCTGAGGGAGGCAGCCTCCTTGGCATAGGTGGGTATGGAATGCAGCTCCGTTTTGGGCTGGGAATCAGCTTTCTCTGTGGCGGGCCCGTTTAGCTGTCCCAGGAACTGCTTGTTCCTCCCTCTGGTGTTTCCGTGCCCCCGGTAGCTGCTCGCAGCTTTTGCTTTAAGTTTAGAAATTCCGGCGGGCAGGGCGGGGCACCTCTGGCTAAGCCACAGCCTAGGACTCCCCTCCAGCCAGGGCAGGGGGCATTCTGGGCGGAGCTGGTTCTCACTGATTCCTCCCCTCCTGCCCTTTTCAAAGATGGCTTTTTTGACCTCGCTTTCCCCAGGCCCGCTTCAGTTCCAGTCTGGTCTGACCCTATGCCAGTGGCAAAGATGGCGCTTTGCTCTGGCGGTGGGGACAGGGATGCCTTCCAGAAGCTGGTCTGTGGGCTCAAGTGAGAATAACTTTTGTGGGTTACTCACGCTGTCTCTGCGATGTCAGGTCGTCCGTGCTCAGCTGCCTAGTGGAGTATTTCTCGCTTTAGCTGCGCGGAGTGCCGGGTTGGTGTGCCGGGCACTGCGCCGGTGCCGGCACTGGCGCGGCTGCGGGACGCTGTGCGGAGCTCAAATCTGTGTTTTCAGACCAGCAAAGTCGATTTTTCCTTCCTGTTCAGAATCCCTGTACTGTTAGAACTTACTTTGGCTGTCTTTCTAGGAGTAACAGTTTCTATGGTGTGAGAAAACTATGATATCGGAGGGAGCTCCGCAAGCGCTCTGCTTCTCTTCCGCCGTCTTCCTCGGGACCTCGAAAATGATCTTTTATATAGTTAAAATATAATATTTATTATAATTTTATATATTTCACACACTCATGAGCACACACACATTGTTATCTGGATCATAGAGAAAATGTTTTTGTAATGTTATTATCAAACCCAGCAAAAATTATGCCAGTTTCTTTCTTACAAAATCGTATGAGACACAGAAGTCTAAATCTAAAAATAAAGACATTTTTACAAAACTTAAGCATAGAACACAGTGCTTTAACACAAACATACATGTTGCTTGTAGGTGAATTAAATAGGTTGTGTATTTTCTTGTTAAAGAAATTTTAAAAGATTAAAGACCCTGAGATCATATTGTTTGGGTTCAAATCCAGCCTCTGGCCCTGTGGTGTAGACTGTGAGCTATTCAACAATTACCCATTTCCTTTCTAGCAAGTCTGTACCTCAATACTCCTAAATATCAAGATAATCATTAGTCTGAACTGTTGTCAACTGTCAGGAGAATTTTTCCCGTGTTCTCTCCATCCCATTCCCAACTATGAGTTGCTGAGTTCACTTTCTTCATTTTTTAGACATTTATTTGTCCTTATTACCTTCCCCCCCCCCAATCATTACTGGGGACTGAACTCAGGGTCTGGGCCCTGTCCTTGATCTTCTTTTGCTCAAAGCCAGTACTCTAACACTTGAGCCATAGCTCTATTTCTGGCCTTTTCTGTTTATATGCTACTGAGGAATGGAACCCAGGACGTTTTGCATGCTAGGCAAGTGCTCTACAACTAAACCACATTCCCAGGCCCCTTATTACCTTTTCATTCTAGTGAGTTGAGGTAATAGTCAAGATTATATTAGAAATCATGTAGAATTTCAATCAACCTAGTTATACGAGTGATTTTATAAATATATTTCACTACCAATTCATTATGTCTTTAGGACTGACTACAATGTAACACTACAGAAATTCTTCAAGATTTATATTTTACATATTACAGTAGTGACAGAAATATAAATTAATATAATAGTTGTATTATCTGGAGAAAAAATAAACATTCAGTGTCACAAGGTTCTTTTGGGCTAAAAGGGTCATAATAATACCTTTTGAACAGTTTGTGGAAGATATTGACAGTAATATATATATGAAATAATCAAGACTATGAAATATTTATTCATTTTGGTTCTTATCACAAGAATCTTAGGATGTAGAATGTTTAATTGTAAAGAATGTTTTACATTCGGAAATAAGTAATATGGATTAATTTATACATCATATATCACACATGAGAGCTGCTAATTATGCTTTTAGGTAGTTATTCAAATATCAGAGATTTACTCTTCATGTACAAAAATAATTGCTGAACATTGAATATCACAGGTACCCTCTTGGTGTCATAGCATAGAAATTTGATGGAGAAAGGAAGCTATTTACTCAACATTTTTAACTCAATATGATTACAATTGAGGTAGGAAACTATAACAATGAAAGCAAAATTGTAAATCTCCCATCAAAATCTAAATAAACCCAGGGCTGTAAATAACAGAGGGCTTGGTGATAAAAGATGATCCCAAGGGTTTATATAGTTAAATATGTGAATTTGTGGGGCAGAAAGCAACAGAAGAGTTCTCTACATGAGGCAGTGTATAGTGAGTTTTGAGCAGGAACAAACAGAGTGGAGTCTTAAGAGTAGTTGAAGAAATGGAAGCTTATAAGGAGACAGTAAGGCATTGAGAACAAAATGGGAGAGGGAACAGAGACAGAGTCAAGACATAAAAGGACTTTAAGATTTTTAGTTTCTCTCAAAATAAATGTCATAAATTATAGGTAGAGGAAAGAACATGATAAGGATACTAGTAATGGAACTGTCTATCGTGAAAATTAATAGAAATAAACCTATAGATCTTCAATATTGAGAAAATTATCAGGAGGATTTTGGAGGGATGCTGTTGAAAGATGAGAGTAGATCAACCTGGAACAGGAATAGAATGATAAGAGTAGTGAATAGGTTAAACTCTTGTGTATAATAAATCTGTACCCCTCAAGATTATTTGTGAGGTAGACAAAACAAGGCAGGAATAATATCTGGTTTATAATTAGGCTCCTAAGTGTCTGGGAGAATAAGAGGGGTCTCAGAGAGTTCTGAATGTTTGAGTTTGCAGCATGTGGTGGATTTCAAAGTTGAGATAATGTGAGTCACTTGACAACCAATGTTCACAGGTCATCCTGAAAGTATTTTTCATCATTTCATCTGATAGGTAGCATAAAGGAATAAAACAAGCTTATTCCTGAGCCACAGAGCTGTGAGTCTACCTAAGGCAGTTTTAAGTTCAGGAAATGTGGCTAATGTGACGTTTATGCTATGCAGTTGACCTAGCCATGTGGAGTAATAGGAATTACAACAAATATTTTGGGGATGGTCTAATAAAAAAGAAAGACTATGCCCTCTAAGTCCAATTTTATAGAAAATCTTCTTTCTTAAAAAACAAAATAAGTAAATAAATAAATTGAATATACAACATAAAATTAAGATAAGTAAGGGAAGGGGGTTTGTGAGGGATGGGTGAGAATGTTGAAAGGGATGACTTTGATAAAAATGAACTGTATTAATAAACTGTTTTGGTGATTGTCAATTCCTTTGTACAACTACTTAAAGAAAATAAAGCTGTACTCAAAAGAGAAATATATCCTGAAGAAAATGGTAAATGTATGAAATAATAAACTTGTTACATAAATACAAAGATGGAAGAAAAGAAAAAAACATTCTCTCCATGGTTCCCATCACCACTACAGAGCCAGAAGAACTTCTAAAATGACTCCTTAATAACAGTGGGAGGAGAGGGCCAGTGGAGAGAAGAAAGGGTCAGTATGGTAGAGATAATTTATATACATGTATGAAAATAGAACAATGTAGCTAGACAAAGGTGGTTTATGTCTCTAATCATAGCTGTTCAGGAGGCTGAGATCTGTGGATGGCAGTTCCAAGTAAGCTGGGTAAGAGAAGTCAGTGAAACTCTTTTCTCCAATTAAGCACCAGAAAACTGAAAGTGAACTTGCGTAGAGTACTCCCAAGCCCTGAGTTCAAGCCACACAACTGATGAGAGAAGGGGGTAAGGGGAGAGAGGGGGGTAGAGAAAGAAAATAGAAAAGAAAGAGAGAAAGAAAGATTCTTAAAGGATTTAAAAGATTCAAAAGAATTCTTTACAACTATTACTGAACATGTTGGGTCATTCACTTTTTTTTTTTTTACTGATTTAGAAAATATCTTCAAAGAATTAAATATTTTGATCATATATTAATTTTGTAAACCTATAAATATTGAAAAATTATTAGAAAAATATTATTCAAATACTTAAAGTTACTACCATAAAGTTTAATTTTTCTTCTGATTGTTTTGATATGAACATTTACTTTTCTTCAAATCTATCAATTTTTATTCATTTATTTTCCTTTTGGTGCTAGTCCTTTGGCTTGAATTCAGTGCTTAGACTTTGTCCCTGACTTTCTTTTGTGATAAGTATCTCATAATCCTTTCTGTGTGGGCTGGCTTCCAAATGCAGTCATCAGTTATCAGCCTCCTGAGTAGCAAGGATGAAGATTGCAGGCCTGAGCCACTGAATATAATAAGTATTATTTATGTTTATATTGTTGCTATGTCAAAGCATTACCCAAGTCATTAAATATTATTTAAATACTGATGGCAATATTTTAAATATGTATGCATTATCTTATTTGATACAACAGTGATTCTAAGGTTTCTTCTTTACTAAAACCATAATTGATCTTCTTTGTAGGACTCAGGAAGAGATTGGGAGCAAAGTGATTTGGGCCTTCCCAGAAAAAATACTGGCCAGGCCACCTCAATAAATAATACAGGCCTAGTGGCCCAGACTTATCATCCCAACTATTCAGGAAACCAAAGGGTGGAGGTTAAATTCTGAGACTATTCCTAGGCAAAAATATGAGACCATACATGTGGAAGCTAGGTCTAATTTGTAGGATGCAGTCAAGGGGAAAATGGGCAAATAAATGAAGAGAGGAATGACAGGAAATGCATTTGTATATAAGTGCATAAGGTATATAAGTGAAAATGGTAGGAAATTTGAGAGGATTGGTGAGATTGGAAGAAATGGGGAAGAAATGATGAAAGAGAGACATTGCTTAAGATGCACGACATGTTCAATTAAAACCCTTTCATACAGCTACTTAAAACAATAAAAAATAAAAAACAAGTAAAAGAGCCAAAGTAATAAGTAAAATTGGACTCATAGCTCAAGTTGGGTTGTGCCTGCCTAGCAAGCTGAAGGCTCTGAGTTCAAACCCTAATTATTAAAAGAAAAAATGAATATTACCCATCTTACCTACCTATTGTCCATCTATCATCTATCTTGTATAACTATAGTTAAACCTCTATCTACATAAATATAGGTATATAGCATCTATGTATTCTGTATACAATGTAAGAGTTATGGGCCTTTTGAAGTGAAATTCTTGGTTAAAAAATTTATTGACATGATATAGAAATTGCACGATTAGTTTATTAATTCCAGGATATTACATTGGTTACATTCCAGTATGTAAGTTATAGGGAACATTTATACTAATGCACTCTGCTGCGGTTAACTTTAAAAATCAAGGATAATTTATTGTAGATATCCTAGAATTTTTATACTGGCCAAATGAACATTTCTCCTAAACTTTACTCATTTATACAGACCTCTAATATGTTTGCAATTCTGTGAAATGGGTTCTATTTATTCTCTCCACGTGGTAAGAAATATCTAGACACCTTGAAACCATAGCTTCCTCCAAAGCCTCTATGTTCTTTGTTCTCCATGGCATCAAAGGCTAGTGTCAATTATGACAAATCATGACACTCACAACTAATGACACATTTAAAGCCAATTCATTTGTCTCTTTGATCATGTTAATGCACTGGTGTTCACCAAGCCTGCTGTGATAAGACATTAGAGCTAGTTTGGAGTCATTTCTTTGTGCATTATATATATCAGTGCCACTGCCATTAATGTTTATAAGTCCATGTGCTACATATCCTTATGCTACTTTTCCAGAGGTTAATGCTCATGAACAGAAGATATATTTATTATGCAAGCAATAACATACCCACAGGAGTGATTATAGCTCTTAAGAGATTAGTGTCTATGATCCCATTTTTTTTTTCTATCTACTTCTAAGTCTATTTAGCTGGTGAGCCTCTCTGGAAAAATTTGTCCATTCATGCTAAAACCATTTTGGCACATTTTAATAATAAAATTAGCCTTTATACCTGTAATTTTCAGATTTAGAAACATACATTTTATTCTGCAAACTAAAACTTGTTTCTAGAATTGCTAGTATTTGCCCTTTGACTTTGAGGTTCTGTCCCTCTTCCTGCTAATCTAACCCTGATGATAGTCTAGACAATAATCTACTATTAACATAGAAAATATTCCCTGTCTTGCAAAAGACTTGACTACCCTGCAATAGTAACTAATATTGAGGAATATATTCCCTAGATCCAATTTATTACAAAATAACTTACAAAGGCTTTCTTTTCAAGAAAAATTCTCACTTGCAATTCATGTTTAGTCTGTTTTTCCTATCTTATCCTTAACAGCTGGGATATATCTGCTTCCAGGGAAATGTGTTATGTATGTTTAATACCAATATCTAAAAGGAACATTGAAAACTGAAAATAGCCTTGCTTTTAAGTTTAAAACAATCTGCCAAAAAGAATTTCTAAGTTGCTCACAAAATTGGTGATCATGACATTAATCATTAAAAAAGATTATAATGATCCAGTCTACAGAAACACAGAAACAGAACCAAAGACAATCTTTTTATTTCTGTTTAGATTACAACTTAATCCCTAGCATTACTGTCTATATCAGGATGGCTCTGGTCCAGGGCCAATTTGGTTTAAGTAGCGTAGGTGTTTAATCTAAGTTTTCCAAGACCTTTTGCAGTGTCAGGAGCCACATTCTTCCTATAGCCTTTCCAGCTTCATTCAGCGTTATGAAATCACATGCTCCATACTCCCCATGCTTACGCAGGAAGGTTGTCATGAGAGTAAGCCCAAAGCTACACAATTTTAACTCAAATTGGAGAAACTACTAGCCAGCATAGGCATGACTCATAAAATATTTGTCAGTCCAGATGCATTGGTGTTCCTCCTGTACCTATGAGGCAATGTCTCTGGACACTGAGTCACAGGGGAGGGTTGAGCAATTACTAACCTGCAGATGTTAACAAGGAATACCTCACTTATCTAGTCTGACTTTTCTGTTTTAGTGTTCAGTTGTTGTTTCTTGTTTTCATTTTGTTGTTATTTCCTGTTTTAAAAAATGTATTTTACCTTTCTGAACAAGCATTTCATCATTTTAAAATGAGACTCATGAAATTCATCATCTTCACACATTCAGAATCATCACAGGACATTCTGTTACCAGTGGTAATGCTAATAAAAATAAAACTATGAGCAGATCTTAAGTTGTGTAAGTGTCATGAAAGATGGTGCATTATTACTGCTTTACTCAATGACCTCAATCCTATGCACAGGTGTTAATGTGAAAATGGTTTTATCACCTCACTGTGGTGCTGGCTATTAATGGTGAGTGAACAAGTTTTCCCAACTCATCCTATTTAAAGAACCATGAAAGTGCCAATGGATTAGTCTCTTAGACCAGTTGAGAGCACACAAGGATGGCATAGTCTAGCAAAATGCAGTACTGACTCTGTTACTTGTACATATGTAGTGTATTGAAAGGCTATTGTATTTCACTTTCATTTGAGCTTTCAGTTAAAGGATCTTAGCCTAAAGTCAACTACAAAATATTATTGGATTTTGTAGCTATAAAGGTGTATGCAAGCTATGCTAGTATTTTTTTCAATAATGAAGTACTCGTACATTTCTCATAGTGGTTTTATTTTAAGACAGTATAGGTTTGTGCTGACAGGTTCAAATCCACTGTTATTTTGTAACCATTTTTAATCCTTTAAGGAATAATATTTTATACTAATAATGCATTTATGATCATAAGACTGTTTAGTTCAGAATAGCAATAGTGGGGGCTGGGAATATGGCCTAGTGGCAAGAGTGCTTGCCTCCAACACATGAAACTCTCCGTTTGATTCCCCAGCACCACATATATGGAAAACGGCCAGAAGGGGAGCTGTGGCTCATGTGGCAGAGTGCTAGCCTTGAGCAGGAAGAAGCCAGGGACAGTGCTCAGGCCCTGAGTCCAAGGCCCAGGACTGGCCAAAAAAAAAAAAAAAAACAAAAAAAAAAACAACAAAAAAAAAACAGAATAGCAATAGTTTACTTTCCAATGGCAACCACTCCTTCCTCTGAGCTCAAAAGAATACTATACAGGTAGCACTGAAAGGTAAGTGGACCATTGAAGTCCTGAGGATTTTGTGATATATGCCTTCTCTCCTGCAGGGGAGTTTTTTTTTTTTTAAGTTTATAAAATGCATAATACTAATTTACAAAACTGATTTTAGTTTAGAATGTAGCAAACCTCCACAGCATGCAGGGATTTTAGAATAATCAAGTGATCAAAACCTAAGCCCATTGTGTATTAAGGGTAGATAGTTTTTGGTTTGTTTTTCCAACTGGGGTAGAGATTGGACAGTCCTCTTGTATCACTAATCTAATTGTTGAAGTGACAGGTAAAGTAGTCATTCAAAAAATAATGCCATTGCTGTATTTGAGACCTGATGAAAGGCAAAATTTATGATGGGTTATGCAAGAAATAGTATTTATTTTCATGTGGCATCTATGACATAGGTAACAGATATAATTGGCACCAAAATATTCCATGTAAAATGATGCTTTCTTTTCTTGCACAATAGTAAGAGGATGGAAGACAGGCAAATTATATTTTGTATATGTGAATGAACTATTTTGTCTCATTTAAAAATACACACAACTTTCAAACAGCTTCCAAATTGGGATGCTGAATCATTAAGCATTTGACATTTGTCCAGTTAAAACTATTGACTCATGCTTTCATTGCATTCCCCTCAAATTACTACAGTGCCACAGCTGATCTGACTATATTTTCCATTTCTTATAAATAGCCACAAGAAAAGTATTAATTATCCTTGTACGATTTAATGCACCAACTGCCTTAACCTTTCAGGTTTTCTTAAACGCCAGCATAACAAGGCATATCCATGGCAGCAAATGTGATTTATGACAGGAATCTTTAATTTCTGTTTTTAAATATGTTACCCACCGATCTGCATACATTTAAATTCGCCTGCAACACTTTTCTCTGTCTTGAGGCTGTTGTTTAATATTCAAGGATGATTTTTGTCCACATACATTTTGGTCTATGTCACCTCAGATTAAATTATTACTGTTTGCAGCCTTTTCGGAGCAGGCCTCAGGCCCTTATTTACAAGAATCAATGAAACAGTAATGAAAATCCATTTTTCATACTATCAGCTCTGGCCTGCTTTTATTTAGTTAGCTGTGTCTAAGCAAGCAATTCATTTTGTGCAAATGTCATGTAGAGAAAAAAGGATGAGCCGTGAAAGGGTTAATCATGAAATAAGACCTAAGCTGCCCACATAGTAAAAAAAGCATCCTTAATGCTAAATTTTTTTAAAAGCCTTTCTTAATGTATGCAAAGTAATGTATATTGACCCATAAGCAAGACTTTTCATGATGAATATTGAAATATATATGCAAAGCACAGGAAATGTGTAACATGTTATAGATCTTTCAGTGTACATTTAGAGGAAATGAACCATTTATATTCCACAATTTAGTGAATACCTACTGTTTATTGGTACAGAGCACATAGGAGTATATTTGTCTTAGTAATTTATTTAGGTAAATATATTTATTCTTCTAGGGGTTCTTATGCTTTTCTTGGTTCTATAGTACTATGCATAAATATTTAACAATGCATTGTCTCAAATGTTATTCATGTAATTTATCAGAGAAAATAGTGGAGTTGTAATAACTTTTAAGCCTGTACCGTCTCTTAAACCTGAGATTGATTTAGAATGCAGGAAACTGAGCTGGATTTTCCTCATGCTGCTCAGAATTATTTACTAGTACTAACCAAGAAAAGCTAAAGTAGTTCAGCAACCAAAAGAAAAAGTTCATTTACCTCTTTCTGAATAGGTTTCTTAAGCTTATATTTTGGTTATATAAAGAAAAAAGGATTAGTGGGAGAAGAAAGCATTTAATTATTATGAATATATATTCCCTATGTTTGCTGACCTACATATTTTCCTTTATACGTATATGTATACACAGAAATAAACATATATATTATCCCTTGTGAGTATTTGTCTTGGGAATTTCTTCTAAATTTTAATGCACTTGGCTACAAGGATGTCAGTTCAAATTATAGCTAAGGTCTTATAACAGTGACTGGTCCACTTTTTAATATCATAAAATAAATGAACCAAGAGGGAAAGCATTTGGATGCTTGATATTTGCTAAAGAGTTTCTTGCAAAAAATGTTGAAGGGCTAAAAACCTGGATTTTCTATCTGTGTATTTGTTTTACAATTACATTTACTTTAAAAATGCAACATCTATGTATGGTGATAGAATTTGCAATTTCTGCTATCATGTAAAGATGGGATAGCTAGTCTTTTTTTCTTTTGTTTTTCAAAACTAATGTTTTTTTAGTGATCAGATAGAAATTTCCATTGAAGAGTCCTGAAGCTGCATGAGAACAGTGTTTTCAATACTGCTATGGCTCATGATATCGGAGATACACATATACATCAGACAGGTCTGGTAGCTAAACAATCCATTGAAAGCCAATCACACATCAAACTATAGGATCCAATTGACTTCAGTTATCAAAGTCACACTTTCCATTTCCAGTAGTAGTTACTATTTTCAATTTGAAGAGCTATAGATTGAAATGCTGAAGAATAAAAATATGCAGCAGCATTCTGAATCACAAGGGCCTGAATTATTTTCGGAAATTAATCATTAATACTTTTTGTTAATGAATGCATATCATTAGCTTGTCAGATCAGAGAGAAAACTGACTGGTTAGTGAATGGTGGAACGAAGTTTTTCTTTTTGGGTAGTATTGTGCTCTTGTATAATTATCCAACCATTGGCTTCTTATTGTAGACTGGAATTAGCTAAGGTATCAAACAGTATGAGAATACTGTGACTTTCACAACTGTTTTAAATTTGTCAAAATGTTTAAGACAAAAAAATCACTAAACTCTATTTTAAAAGTTTCAAATTTGAAAGCAATTCATTTGGGCTTATGTGAGTTGAATTCATTCCATATTGCCTGTCAGTAACACCATCACATCATGGGCTGTGCAATGGAATGTATTCAATTTATCTTGGGAGATGAGTTTTCTCTCTTCCACATTTTTTGTATATATGCAATTATATTAGAAATCCCAGCCTTTGCAGGACTAAGAGGTAAAGAGCATGTTTTGCAACCACACTGTCAGCTCTAAATCCCTGTTTGCAAGTGAAATGGCCTGACCTGTGTTCTATGATTCCCACTCACAGTACATGTTGAGAAGTAACTCATCCACTTGGCATTATATTTGTATAAAAAACCTGACAATCTTTGGGAGAAGCAAGTGTTATATACAAAATTTTGAAAGTAACAAATCTTCTATTAGAGTTTATCAATGATGAATTTTACTAATGATCATAAAAATGGCATCTACTTTGTGAAACTACTTAAACTTTGGAACAAAAAAAAAAGAAAAAACCCACAAAGAAAATCTTATAAGAAATTGTACTTAAACTATAGCACTTGAATGAATTTTTTACTAGGAAATTTTTGTTTGAATTTCTGTTAGAAAATTCTTATTCTCTCCTAAACTTTGTGCAGAGACTCTAGGTGGTATTTTCATAATGTTGAAGAAAGAGAAGACCCAGCAGAGTTCAAGAACTCTAGAAGAAACTTTAGAAGAAAAGGGAATTTTCCTATCTTATATTTTTGCTTTCAGTGGACATTATTCCTATGAAATACTTCCCTGAGTTTAGGAATACCTTTGTTTGAAATCAATCATTGTTCTGAAAAAGCAATAATGCACATTAAAAAATATTGCTCTATTTAAAAGGGCTGGTTTAGAAAAGTATGTGAACTTGTAAAAAATTTGGTGAAGTGTATATATCCAAGAAAGGGAATTCATATTGGGAAAGATGAATCAAATCCTCTGTGAGAATAAGTTGGAATATGATTGGGGTGAGAGGGACATATGAGGAACATGGCATTGCCACTTTCTTATACTCAAAAAAAATCACTGAATCCTTAGTGATTTTTCTATAAAAAGGTGATAAGTTTAATGCCTAAATCTTGGGTTTTCTGGCTAGAATTAAAATAATACATAACAGGGCAGATAGTTGTTCCTATAATAGAATAAGACCTACAATAACTACTTATAAAAAGTAGTTTAAGTGAGAATGATTGATTTTACGTTAGAATTGACGAAGAAAGGAAGTCATGTTTTCTTAAATGTCTCCAAAAGATATTGAAACAGTTCCAGAATCTTACAGGAAAAGAGAACATAAGAGAAGAATTATCCTCATTATTCTTCTCATTATCTTTTTTAAAGTGTGATGGCCCCTGCTGTCAAGAACTGGTTAGTATGATTAGCATTGATTAAATATGATGATTTGTGTTTGGGCTAGCCTGGAAACATAACAACTGTATTTCTATAGAAAAAAATATACCATTGTTAACACAGCTTATCTCTAAATTAACGTGTAGAATATACCTATTTATAAATTGAACTTCATATTTTAGTGCACTTTTTAGCAAAGTACTTAACATATTTTAAATAGTATTGACATATATTCAACTTAAGCTAGAGTAAAGAGTCAATGGGGAATAGAGAAAACACTTGTCTTAAACCTAAAATAAAGAAATATGGTAAAGACAAAATAACAAATACTTACGTAGCAGAGACCTGAAAACAAATCCATTTATGAGCTATTCATTTAGACAGAAATGGAAGAAATATTATAGTGAATGTGTTTAGTAATTAAAGAGAACAAACAAAATAAAAGTACATATGTCTTTGACTTTTGTCAGTATCATGCCATTGTACTAAACATTAAAAATGCAGATAGGAAAGTAGCTTTGCATATAAAAGAACCAGAGAAGGAATCAGCTCAATGCATTCTGATTCACCAATGATTTATGACCATTTATGAAGAAAAAGGAAATATCAATTTCTAAATTTATATTTAATATTTACAAATATGTAAATTAGTCTGTCTCAGAAAAATGTAGCAGATGTCCCTAGCTTCTTGATGCTGATGGACTGACTAGGTATTACTTTAAAGTGATAGATTGGCAACGAGAATATGATATTCTACTCTATTTCATCTTATTCATTTGGAAGCATTAATTCTTTTAAAGAAGATTATACATGCAATCCAATCTTGACAGCCTGCCTCTATGGAAAGGGATGTGCTATTTAAATGCGAGGACATATTGATCTTATTCTGTAATATCTATCTAGTATCTATCAAGAGGATAAAGTTTGAACATTTTCCATGATGGGTCCTGTTCCAAATTTTTTGAAATTGAATATGTTGTAAGAGAAAAAAAATAGTAACTTTTCAGTTTTTGATTTGGAGACATTTTAAGCAAATAAAAGAACATTGAAGGAAGTTGTGATATTTCTTTACACAGGGTCTTTTAGCAGCATGATAGAGCACTTCAAGGGAGAGTGAGCCAAAGGGCTTGATTAGCCTGTATTTTGAAAAGTAGTTCATTTTGCTTAAGGGCTCTGGTCCATAAACTGTCACAATCTCTTACAATGTTACAATTTATGGCAGTGTTCCTTCACATATACAATGTCAGAGCTTTCATGTAAGTGAATTGAGCAAAGTAAATCAATTCATCTTAGGACTGTGGCTTTGTCTTGACAATATCAAATTTAAGTTGAAAAAGTAATCTAAATTATTTTGATTTTCTATATCCATGTGTAAAAAAACAGCAAACATTTGTTTAATAAGTATTCAATGAATTATATATCCGATATAGAACAAGAACTGAGCATTTCAAAAATATAAAAGTTGACTGTAATTAGTAACTAAAATCAGAAACAGTTATTATTTTAGTGTAGGTATAAGTATGTGATTATATAGGTATAATATTTGTATATAATGATATACTATATTTCATCATAGTTATTAAATATATTCTAATCCAACTAAGAAAAAATTTCAAAGTATAACATTTAATAAACACACTTAATTGTTCAACTTTAAAATATTTTATTAAGAGTCGTTTGTTACTTTTTATACATGAGTATGAAGTGACAGCCAATAATCAAAAAAGAATAATATTTGAGTCTGGAAATATTTTAATTTAAATATCAAAATATTAATTATGGTATGATAATTAGTCTTTATTTGATTATGGATACCTGTAAGTTAAATTGTGAGTTCTGCTGATTCTTAGTGAAGAATTATCTAAAATAATACAATATACTTTTTTAACTTGTAATAATCTCCCACCACCAATCTAGGATTACCTACATGGTTCAAGTCTGTTATAAATAATTTTAGTGACTCTTTGTATGGTTATCATATAGATTTCTATGTTTATCAAGAGACTGTATAGCCATTGTCTACAAATTATGTATATAAATACTATGACATTGCCTTTTCTGTTCCTCTTCATTAGATGCAATTTACCATTTGAATTTTCAAGGTTTTAAGTTGGACATTCACTATAACTAACCAGGTGTTTGATCTCTTTCATTGAGTTTTGTCTCATTAAATGTAAAAAGGAGATTGACACTATTTTCTAGTTCTAAAACTACATGTGGAGAAATAAATTTCTATAGTATTTCAATTGCTTACTAACTATGTATATGTGCACACAGAAGACAATGCTAAGTGAAATGAACTCCAAGTTATTGAAATAAGTGGTTTATCATTGTTGTTGTTATTTTCAATGTACCATGTGAAATTATGCCATTTTCTTTTGTCTTTCTTCCTCAGAGTTTTACCCCTGATGACACTGTTATGTATTTAAGTACCCTGGGTATTTTATATAGGTTTATTGGAACCAGGGAAGGGAAGAGGAACATCAAAATGGAGAGACAAATGGAAAAGATGAACCAATTCAATACCAATGCTTACAAAACTATATGGTATAAACCAACTTTACAACTTTACAACTTAGGGGGAGGGGAAGGAAAATGGGGAGAGGAAAACTGGGAGGAAAAATGGGGGAGGAGGTAAGAAGTTGGATAAGAAATGTACTCACTGCCTCACGTATGAAACTATAACCTCTCTGTACATCACTTTGACAATAAATAAACCAATAAAAAGAAGAGAAAGAAGGTTGGGAAAGAATTCACATCTCTCCCAGAAAACAGTGAAAAACTGATGGTAGCTCAGGATCAACATGAAGCCAATAGAGCCGACATGTATCCTGAGGGTTAAGGTATAATATGGACCTCAACTGGCAGAAAGATTCAGAGATGAGGGCTGGGAATATGGCCTAGTGGGAAGAGTGTTTGTCTCCTATACATGAAGCCCTGGGTTCAATTCCCCAGCACCACATGTACAGAAAACGGCCAGGAGTGGTGCTGGGGCTCAAGTGGCAGAGTGCTAGCCTTGAGCAAAAAGAAGCCAGGACAGTACTCAGGCCCTGAGTCCATGTCCCAGGACTGGGGAAAGAAAAAAGAAAAAAAGATTCAGAGATAAGCATGACAAAGAGTTTAGCTGATTGAACTGAGATCCCTATCTAATTATTGACCAACAAAGTACACAGTGTTTAAGTAGAATTGAAATGAAAATGAACTTGCCTTGTAACATTTGCCACCCCCACCCATGGTACTGTGATACTAAGTTCTCTATGAAGTGCTGTTAGCTTAAGCTATGTAAACAACATCAAAACTAATCACTTGGGGGGAGGGAATATGCCCTAGTGGTAGAATGCCTTCCATACATGAAGCCCTGTGTTCCATTCCTCAGCACCACATATATGGAAATGACCAGAAGTGACACTGTGGCTCAAGTGGTAGAGTGCTGGCCTTGAGCAAAAAGAAGCCAGGGACAGTGTTCAGGCCCCGAGTTCAAGCTCCAGGACTGGCCAAAGAAAACCAAAACTAAAACAACAAGAACAACAATAAAAACAAAACAATAAACCACAAACAAAACTAATCAATTATATGGAGGTACCTATCCTTTTTCTTCTTTTCACTTATTGACAACTGGAAAGAAAATGAGATTGTGCACAATCTCAGAACCTGTGTTTATGGCCAACATCCTCCAAATGATGGAGCAACAGGAAACAAGTTGAGTAGTCAGCATCAATTGCATGCATCAAAACCCAAGAGCAGTCTACCATAGCACCTGTTTATAATAAGAGACATTCATTAATTGGACATATGATACCATAGACATGAAGTAAATAAGCTTCCCTAAATGCATAACTGTACCTTTGTTATTCAAGAGCCTGGAAAATGGCACATTATTTTAATACTAGTACTGAAATTTTCAGTTCCCATAATAAGAACCATTAGTTGGCCCAATTACCAAGTATTAAAGGAAATCTAACACTCAACACTTAAAAAAAAATTGTGCCATTGTGTAAAATCCATTTACTGTGATGTGGAGATATTTTATCTTTTACAATAACATATTTCTGAACATATCTTATTCCACAAAATAAATCAATTAGTCTATAATATACATAAAGTATGTTCATTCTATACTTATGAAAATACTATGCTTTTATGCTTGGTATATATTAATGAAAATACTAAAATATTGGACTCATTCTCAAAATTATAGTGAAAGTACATTAATCACAGTATCCTGATAGCATGTTAGTAAAGATTTTGCAAAATCTGAGTCATTATATCGTAGTTTAGAATATAAATCTGGCATACTTAATCTCATGCATCATATTCTTGAGATTCAACACAGACCTCCCATGTAAGTATATTAAAGTATAAATTAAAGATAGAAATTAAGAAATACACATGTAATGTATACAGGCTATACAGCTAATATTGATCAATATCAATACTAGAATTTTAGATTGTCTTTTTTTCAAACTGAGACTGCAAGAGATTTAGTGCCAAACCATAGTAAAGTGAAAAGAAAATACTCTTTTAGAAGTGAAAATAATTTCTTCATTTAATATTTTCAAGGAGTCATGTTTTCTAAAAGTTGTGTCTTTCCATTTTTGTATTATTTTCCACTATATATCAAACAAATTAACTATTCCTAACAAATGGATGATATTTTGCACATGATACATTATTTCTCTAGAGATACCCACTATACTTTTCTTCTAAGAAAGATATTTCCTTTTACTATTATTAATTACACATGTCAAAAGATTCCAATTACTAAATAATGAGATTTAGAAACAGGTTAAATTTACATTTATTTGCCTAAACGTTGATGAACAGATAGTATATATAAACATATATATGTATATATATACATAATAGTCATTTATGATCTGCTCTTGGGATGCATTATTAAAATCAATTCCTATTATATACCTAACAGCTGAAGAAGTAGGCCCAAATCCAGTCTGAATGATGGTGGGAAATCAGAATGGGTGTGAGTTTGCTGAGTATTCCTTCTCTTTTAAGTGAAAATTTCGGAGAAAGTTTGAAAGCTTCAAAATGATCTTTGTGAAATGCTACAAGTAATTAAAATTTTTAAATACTGTGGCATATCTTCCTCAATGACCCATATCAGGCAATCTGGAAATAAGCAAAACATGAGAATTTTACTACTTGATAGTGAGAGATGTTTACCATACAATGTGTTAAAAATATTCTTAGATTGTGTGCAACATACATTTTTTTCTGTATATTTTGAGAAGCAAACATTATTATAAAGAGGTTTTTCCTCACATCTAAGAGAAATTCACCTAAACTTGCTTTCATACCTTGCCCAGTTCTCCACATCAGATAACCATTTTTCATTTATTATTCATCTCATGGTTCTGCATCTATTCGAAATTGCAGTATTGATGTTTTTTCTGTGTTCCTAATAATCTCTACTATGCTGGTCTCAACAAAAGCATCCTGTAAGGACACCATTTTCATCTGGAATGCCTTTGATTTTTTTCAATGATACAAGATTGGAAGGTCCTTTGGCAAAATATGTAGAGACTAGAGTGTCAATAATGGTGATGTCCTATTAATGACTCAATGACAAAATAATGTGTGCTTGTCTGATTTTCTATCTCAGAAGGTATTCCCTCCCCCCTCTCTCTCACACACACATACAGACAGACACACACAACACACATGCACATACACACCATATTTTTAAACTATTTAATGCAGTTTTAAGACTGTCTATACTTTATCCTTTGCCTTTTGTGTTGTAATGCATATCAGCAAGAAGAGGACAACAGGAAAGTGGAAAAATGTTCAGTGGGCATATTTATTCCATGGATATGCAATGTGGGGTAATTTGAAAAAAATAAATATTGCATAATTCAGGTACATGACATTCTAAAAGAGATAAAATGATTAAGGCAGTAGGAATGTCAGTGATTTCTAAGGAATGGATGTGAGTGGTAGAGACAGCACAGATACCTAGGGTGAATAAAGTTTATCTTATATTTGTCAAAAGTCATGTAATCATCAAGAATAAGCCTATGTAAATTATAGATTTTGTGAGATTACAAATTATAGGTCAATGCCAGTGGAATGATATTGTATGAATAATTAATTATACAAAATGATTATAATAACTCTGGTGGTGACAGGAAACATATGGAAACTTTTTATATCTTTTATTCTGCTTTCTGGTGAACTTTAAACTACTCTCCCAGAATTAAAGTCAATTTTAATACCAAAAAAGTAACATTATGGGTAAGATTTTTACTTCTGTCTTTACTCACATAAGAGTATAGGAGGAGTTATCTTCTATTTAACCAAATGAGTTATTCTTTCTTCTGTTGCTATCACTCCTTGGCACAAGAATCAGTCATTATAGACTGAGAAATCAATACCAAATCTTTCCCTTTCTTCTTGTTCTTTATTGTGAGTTTCCCAATTTCACTGACTACCTGAACCCTTGGCATTCAATTTAGCCCTGGAACAGAGAGAGAGAGAGAGAGAGAGAGAGAGAGAGACAGAGAGACAGAGAGACAGAGAGACAGAGAGACAGAGAGACAGAGACAGAGACAGAGAGACAGACAGAGAGAGACAGACAGAGAGAGACAGAGAGAGAGACAGAGAGAGAGAAAGAGAGAGACAGAGACAGAAACAGAGTGAGACAGAGAGACAGAAGACAGAAACAGAGATAGAGAGGGGGGGAGGGAAGGAGGGAGGGTCAGAGATCAGAGATTTCTATGTTGAACTTAAATGAAAAGAAAACTAATATATTTTTACAATAAAAATAATCCAAATTATTCGGTATATTTTTCTATACTCTTGAAATTTGATCCTGATGTACATTTCCTATTACAGTTCCTGGAATGTCTTTACACTTACTCCATAATCTTTAGTCCCTGGACAATAGAGTTTATCTATCTGAAAATAGTATGTGTTTCATGCTTCCATATTTTAAATGTATCACCCTTTATTGTTTAAATACACTTCCTTTCCTTGTTGTGAATGTATATTCATCATCTAAGACCAGGCTAATGTCATTTGATCTGTAAAGATTACAAACTTTGACATCCCTGGAGAGTGCTGGTAGTTCCAAGTCTCCTAGGTCTTTACAAATACCTATGAAATTTAAATCAGTCTACTCCAGTAGACTGGAGTTTCCTTGAGGAATTATTCATTTATGCAAAGCACATAGTATACACCTGATAAATACTTTCTGGAAGAATGAAGGGATAAATGAATGAATCTCCATCTTTCAAACTGAAGCTTAGAGAGGATAAGTGACTAGCTAACACTGCTATGAACTGAATTAGTCAGGAAGATGACATGGCTGTTCCTGAATTTCATTATGCTTCCCATGAAATCAGTTCAGAAGGCTTTTCAGAATATAGATCCCAACACTTAGAATAGACTCAAATGATCAGAGTATCTGCATCGAGATTAAGCATGAGAAGAGATAGTATTTCTAATTCCCCAGGCTTTGCAGCAAGTGCTGAAAACTCTTGACTTTGCTCTATCCTATTCACACCTGAGTGCAGAAACAATTGCTGGAACCAGGGGAAATGAATTATTGTGCCAATAACTCTAGGACTCATGAAAAGGAAATAGAGAAGAGAGTGCTGAGGGCTGGGAATATGGCCTAGTGGCAAGAGTGCTTGCCTTGTATACATGAAGCCCTGGGTTCAATTCCACAGCACCACATATATAGAAAAGGCCAGAAGTGGCACTGTGGCTCATGGCAGAGTGCTAGTCTTGAGCAAAATAAAGCCAGGGACAGTGCTCAGGCCCTGAATTCAAGCTCCAGGACTGGGCAGATAGATAGATAGATAGATAGGTAAATAAATAAATAAATAAATAAATAAATAAATAAATAAATAGATAGATAGATAGATAGAAGATTGTGCTGAAGGGAGAAGAATATCTGCTATATAAAAGAACACAAACTTAATCATATTTGCCAAGGGGATGTATGCCTAATCATCTACTTTAGGAAATAGCAGTATTGCCAATCAGAAGAAATGAATGTGCCTACTGTAGAAATGCTGATGTATAACAGAGAAGCATAAAGATAGTAAAATTTGCCTGGAAATGAAAAAACAAAAGGAAATTATTCCCTTTATGTATGTTACATTCACTTTGGTAACTTTTCCTACCATCACCATTTGAAAGGTTATTATGAGACATGACATCACCTGAAATGTTAATGCATCTTTAGTTTTTCATCTTGCCATATACCCAATGAAAACGATTCTCTGGGCCATCAGAAGACTGGGATGATCAGGTATAGAAACCAAGAGAGAATGTAACCAAAGAAATACTTTCTCTTTATAGTAGTTTTCTCTAACCTACTAGTTGCTATATTTTGCATTTATTTTTGTCAAGCCAATCACATGAAGGGGTGTTATTTTGTCCTGTAATAGCCTGTGCAGATTGTCATCTCTTTGAATGTGTTGCCTAAGTTTAATTCAATCAACAGGCAACTGTTGGAAATAAGTTAAATTCCCACAACAGGTTCAATAGCATGACTGGATGATATTTTCATCATTCCCAGTTTTGATTCGAGGTGCTTCCTCTAACCACTATGCTGTTTAGAAGGTTGAAATTTCTTAAATTAAGAGTAATAATTGTTCAGGAACTCCTCTCTTCCCATCAAGTCTATCTCTTTTCTTTTAACTATAGAATCTACTAGGCATGTTTACTAGTTTAATATGGAATGGGGACTCCCGTTCTGAAAACAATGTTTCCCCTCTCCTCTTGAACACACAGGGTAATTCCTGCTATTGGCATTTGTTTAGAGGTTTAGTGCCAAAGGCAAAGAGTTTTCTGAGTTGAATTAAATTTATTTTGTTATTTTTGTTTTATAAATAGTCATGTAAAAAATTTTAAATGGAAACATCCTTTATTGGGGAGAATAATGGGGAATACAGGAATGGAAGGAGTTAGTATGAGCAAATGAATATAATGCAGTCATCATATTCTATGTTCTTTATGTAAAAGAAAAGTTTACGTAACTGGAGAATATAGATAAGAAGGAAAAATGTGGGAGAACAGTAGTCGACTAGAATGCATTTTACTTATAAACTGATATATGTAATTGTAACCTCTGTACAAGTATATAATAATAAGAAATAATTATTTCTTCTATTTAAAAAAGAGGAAAGTAGAAGGTCATACACTCATATTAGTGTTTGGGAATAGTTAATGGAAGTTAAAAGATATAAATACAGCACAGTTGTTGGCACATAGCAAGGAAGCAACCCACTTGTTTGCATACGTGTGATGTATAGACAAAGAAATATACCCAGGGAGAGAAAGAACAGAGACAGAGAGAAAGAAAGAATGGAAGTCTACATTTGGACAACTTTCAATGTCTATATCATTTATGCACTGAAGAAACAGTGCATTAGAATTTCAGCAATGTATACAGAGCCTAATGTGAGACCTTTGGGAAGGATGCTTTAGCAGCACTAAAAGATTATCTCTGACATTGAAAATGCCTGGTCTCTTGTCCTTGCCTTTCAGACTCTGCATTCAAAGGCATCACTCTGGAAGGACTGGCTACAGTGATGTGCTTATAGCTCCATTTGCAGACTTTCTTATAGGTTCATAATGGAGACTACAAGGACGAGGGAAAGGAATAAAATTTAATAACTGAATAAAAATGTAAATAAAGATTTGCCTAAAATTACTTGTCCAAGAAATAATTCTCCCTCCCCCTTAAGCTAATACTTTGATAAGCTCAGTACAGTGATCCTGATTTGGAGCGTGACCTTTGAAAATGCTCTCCAGCTTGATTAAAGATGTATTAAATTTGTTTAAATAAACCTCGTTGTAATGGCACATCATTTGTAAGAAGCTATTAGGGGGCTGGAAACTGTGCTGCTGTATTTGCATGAAAATGTGCCTTACTTGAAACAGAGGATCTCTCCTGAATTAACTGCAAAAGGAAAGTGACACTTGCATAATTTTTTCTGACAAAAAAAGAAAGAAAAACAAAAAGAAAAACTTTATGCAAAGCTCTATGAGAACGGGGAGAATTTCATGTCAATAAGAGAGCCATACATCAAATCTGTGCTATTGGGCCAACCAGCAGACTTGATGTTTTCAAGGTACTTGGTTAAATGCAATCAATAACATTTATCTGTCAATTACTTTACTCCCAGAATAGCTTCATCTCTGAGTGTGTGTTAGCACATGAATTGTTTGAGAGTAACCAGACTCACAAGGTTGCTCAGAAGAGCATCTATCGTATGTCTTGAGAAACCTATTACTAGAATTTTCTCCCTGGCTTCAATTTTGGTGTGGTCACTGGGTTTGTGGAGAAGCTTAAGCGGCCACATGTCTCCACCCACCTTTCCTAAATAAAGAATACAGTTGCCAGATGTACTGTAATTCTTGCCAATGGCTCCCAAATGAGCTGCCACTCTGATGAAAAAGGGTCTCTCCTGTGAACCAAGTATTAAATTAAAACCTTTTGCATCTTCTTGTAGCATTTAAGGTTCTGGGCTACCTGCCAATTTTCAGAAACTCCACCCTCTATCTAGTCACCATTTTAACCATTCTGTCCGGTAGAAAGAAACCCATTTTTACCTTAGCTCTTTCCTGATCTGACTTCTTTTTGCTGATAAAAAATTTTTAGTTTTATTTGTTTGCTGAAAAGGACTACCATCTATCTAGGGTGAATCTTCCCTGAGATGCACAAAGAGCAACTCTATCTCACATATGAAGGTGGTTAGGAAAAGTAATTACTGTCTGAGGAACTGGAGGCTACACGTTTCAGGCATTGTGCTAAGATCCCCCTCTCCTTTTTTCTCCCTGTTTTCCTTTCATTTTCTTTATTTTTGAGTCTTAAAATAGCCTAAATATTAGATAATATTCTCATAATTATAAGTTGACAAACTGAGGCTCAGTAAATAGCCTGAAATCACATAATTAGCAAGTGGCTGAAGCTGGGCTTTTAGTTTAAGTGTGTCTGAGTCTAATACGCATGCCATTTTATTATACTAATGTTGACTCAGATTTACCATGTGGAGATAAATTAAAGTGCACCACTAAAAGCCATGACTAGTAATAGTAACTGTCTTAGATTTAGAGACACACACATGAGTGTATTCCTAACAAGTTACACTATTTGCAAAGTGAGACAATTTTATTCCGGTTGGTCATGTTAGAAAGAAAAATTGGTTGCTGCAAATCATCAAGAAATATTTTATTTATTTACTTTTAAACTGGGGTATTTCCTATTAGATAGCATATTTTTAGCATTAAAACTAAATCTTTCATATTTTTAAAATCCTTTAATGTAATTTTAGATTAAGTGGGATGCTTAAACTGAGCTGTACTTTTTTAAAATCTGGACTTACGATATGGAAGTAATAAAGTTTTGTAATGTCTGATTAGGATAAATAAATTCTCCGAAAATAAAAGAATGAAAGTATGTCCAGAGTCTTTAGACAGTTCTCTGGAATGATTACTTTGAAAGTGAAAATACACATAAGCATAGAGTATTATTACAATAAGATGCAATTGGAAGGATGTTGTAGAAGACTAAACAATTCTGTTTTCTTGAAATTTTATCTTTTATCATTTGGTTTCTTCAATTTTTCTCTTCCAATTTCTGTATTGAATATTAAAACGAAATATCTTTCTGAATGAAATACCTTTAGAATATTATGTGATTTGAACCCTCTCATGAAATCAGAAAAAGACACCTCCCCCCCACCAAAAAAAAACTGACTCAGGTTATGCAAAGGGATTAATAACAGCAAAAAAATAGTCCATATTACAAATTTACCTGACATGTAGTACCCCCTCACACACTGGGTTTCCTTTCTTCTGTATTATTGTCTTACTTTTCAAAAGGTCTTGAATTGGGTATTTTCAAATTTAAAAAAGGTCTCCATAAAAGCGTTCAGGTCAAACTGGTAAAATAGCTTGCATAAATGAGCAAAATAATGGATGAGTAGAAAATCATAAGTAATAAAGCTATCATTTTTGAACCTAGGTACCTGATAAATTTATATTGAATTATCTTACTTCAAAATTAGCCATCTTTAGTTAACTATCTTCATTAACTAAAGCTCTGAAGCTTCATCTCTACAGTATATATGAACAGTTTCACAAATGCTATTTACTACAAAAAAATAAATGAAGGATTTTTCATTACATTAAGAGAACAGATGAAAGTCTCTCAATTACCTGTCCAGGTGAGGTGTAAGTACCCTAAGTGCCTCCCTGAGCTAAGTGGATACCCACATAAACTCACCTACTTCTTTCTCAGGAAAGCTTATATATATTTATTTACTATACTATAAACAAAGCCTAAGGAATCTCTCTGTGGAAATTTTGCACAATTTAAACTAATGTTCCTGCTTTTTAGTGCTTTTTTCCTCCTCATTTCCTTTTAGATTTTAATTTACCATTCCCAGCTGAGATACTTGAGCAGATAGAATCAACCCAGCTCCAGGCTAATTGGTTCATCATGCACTTTATTATAATTTTTATTCTGGATTTTGATTAGGTCAGTATGGGGACTGCTTTGGTCAACGCTTATAATGATCTGCCTATTAACTCTGAAATAGGGTCTTTGACTGTCATCATTTTATTACATATCTCAACTGCCTTTAACTCTGCAAACCATGAAATATTACTAAACTCTCATAATGTCCTAAACTGGAGTCTAACATACTCCACTTTAATTTTAGCCCTGTTTGTCTTAATTTGTTACCTTAGTTTGAAGTTCTAAATGTTGCTAATGGGAGAATAACATATTGTTTCCCTTTAAGAACCATATGCAGGATCAGCTCTTTATATATTTCCAGTGCATTGAAGTGTGACCCTGTCCTGGGACATAGGCAGATAGGAGTCCATTTACATTTCCACTGCTTGCTAAATTCCCTAAGTGGAGATTAAATTACCCTCTATTTCCCTTTGTTCCTATGATATAGCCCTTGAAACAATTGATATACATCAGTAAAGCATAACCAAATCTGGCAGAGATAGTGCTCTGGTTTCCAGAGTAGTTGAACAAGTTTACAGTCCCACCAACAGTGTAATAGAGTTCCCTTTTGGCCTCACCCCTGCTAGCATTTGTTGTTTTCAGTTTTCTTCAAAATGACCATTCTAACAAGGGTGAATTGGAATCTCAATGTTGTTTATTGATTTGTATTTCCTTTATGGCTAGAGAGGTTGAATAGTTCTTCATGTGTCTATTGGCCATTCTTATGTCTTGTGAGAAGTCTCTTTAAATCTTTAGTCTGTCCGTTAATTGGTTTATTGTTATTGAGGATTTATTTTATGGGAATTTAAATTTTTGAGCTCAAAGTATATTTTAGATATGAAGTCCTTGTCTCATGTATAGCTGGTAAATATCTCCTATTCTTGTTGGCTATGTCTTTTGACATGCTGCCATGCAGAAGCTGTTCAGTTTGACTCAATTCCATTTGTACAGTTTTTCTTTGATTTGTTGTGATTCTGGATCATTAATTAGGAAATTTTGACCCATGCCTAGAAGACCAAGTATTTCCTTTATGCCTTCCTGTGACATTTTCATGGCGTCTGGCCTTATATTGAAGCTTTTAAAGACGTATGGAGGTTTCCCAAAAGATTAAACATCCCCATGAGCCAGAAATCCCACTCCTGGACATTTATCCAATAGAATACAAACAATGCCATACTAAAGCAACCAGTATGACCATGCTCATCACACCATTGTTTGCCATAGCCAAGATATGGAATCAACACAGCTACTCCTCAGTGGAGGGATGGATCAAGAAAATGTGGCATATATGCACAATGGAATTCTACTAGTCCATCATGAAGAACTATATTGCCTCATTTGTAAGAAAATGGAAAGATTTGGGAAAAATTGGACCCAAAGAAACATAGGTTATGTGTTTTCCCTCATTTATGGCAATTAGTATATACTTATAAATCTACAATAAACTTAACGAAATATTAAAAAAAACATTCGGACAGGGAAAATTATACATGTCTCTAGACATTTACACAGTGAGGTCAAAGGAGGATATGCATAGGCCTGCATTGTAAAACCTCAATAGCTACATGCATATGATCATATAAATATTTTACAAAAGAACTTTAAGAAAAGGAAATAAGAAATGTTTGTTTTTGTTGTTGTCCTTCCCCCCCGCCTTTTTTCTTGTTTATTAGTTTGTCCTTAATGGGGCATGGGTAGGGCACCGAAAAGGTGGAGCAAAGGGTGACTATCAATACAGTGGAACTCACTAGTCACCATGTGACTATGAACTGTACATCTTGTGAGTGAGGATAGGAGGGAAAAATAAAGAGGACAAGGGAAGAGGAGACATAGTTTAGTTAGAATTACACTTACTATCTGATTCATGTAACTGTAACCCTTCTGTATATCTTCTCTACAATAATAATAACATATTTAAAATTAATTTTTATTGTCAAGATGATGTACAGAGGGGTTTCAGTTACATACATAAACCCGTGAGCATACTTCTTGTCAACTTGTTACCTCTTCCGTTGATTTATCCCACCTTCCCTTCCCCCATTACCCCCAACATCAAATTATACAGCTAGTTTACAACATATTGTCTTGTATTTCTGTTACATTGGTTTGCCTTTTACCCTTTGTCTCACCATTTTGATGTTCCAATTCCCTTCCCTAATTCAGACAAACATATACAATACCCAGGGTAAAAAAACAAATACAGTGGCAACAGGGGCTAAACCATAGGAGAGATAAACAAAAGAAAAAATAAATTATTTCACATAGTATGTTAAAAACAACAACAATGATAAACCACTTGTTTCCATATCTTGGAGTTCATTTCTCTTAATATAATCTTATTTTATCATATGTACATACCTATTGAACTATTGTGATCATCTGCTAGTACTGTGATAGATATATAGTAATTTTTACCAATGAGGAAAACCATACAGTCTATGTTACTTTGGGTTTGGCTCACTTCATTCACTTAGTGTATTTTTTTCCAAGTCTTTCCATTTCCTTACATATGGGACATTGTTGTTCTTTCTGATAGAAGCATAGAATTCATATATATATATACATATATATGTATATATATATTAATAACTATGGTAAATAATGCTGCATTGAACATGGTTTATCTGGTAGCATTAGTATAGTATAGCCTTGTTTGTGATCGTTCCTCAATATAATAAAGGTTGTACATGGCAAACCTATAGCTATCATTATACTTAATGGTGAAAAGTTAAACCCATTTCCTTTAAAATCAGGAGCGCGAGAAAGATTTCCATTCTCTCCACTCCTCTTTAATATAGTACTAGAATTCCTAGCTAAAGCCATAAGCCAAGAGGCAAACATAAAGGGGATCCAAAAAGGTAAAGATAAAGTAAAACTCTCTTTTTGCTGATGACCTGATCCTGTATTTAAAGGAACCCATAGACTCTACTCCCAAGTTACTTGAGCTAATCCAAAACTGTGAAAATGTAGCACAATATAAAATTAATCCTCAAACATCAATGGCTTTCTTATATGCCAACAATGTGAAGAGCAAGCTTGAAATCATGAAAGTCACTCATTTGCAATAGCCTCGAAAAAAATAAAACACCTAGGAATACCCTTAACCAAAGAAGCAAAAAATTTCTATGATGAAAACTAAAAACATGAAAAAAGGCAATTAAAGAAAAACTAAGGAAATGGAGAAAACATACTTATTTCTGGATTGGGAGGATTAACATCATGAAAATGACAATACTCCCAAAGGTTATCTATAAATTCAATTTGATTCTCATCAATATCGCAACACCATTCTTTAATGAAATAGAGGACGCATTTCAAAATTTCACATGGAACAGTAAAAGATCCCAAATATCAATAGCAATCTTTAGCAGGAAGAACAGTGCAGGGGATTATCAGTCCCAAACTTCAAACTCTTAAAAAGCTATAATAATAAAAATAGCTTGGTATTGGCACAACAACAGGCCTGAGGACCAATGGAATAGAACTGAAGACCCAGAAATGAACCTGAAGACCTATGCCCACCTAATCTTTAATAATGGAGCAAAAAATTAAGATGGAAGAAAGACAGCCTCTTCAACAAATGGTGCCGGCCAAATTGGTTAAACAGCTGTAAAAAATGAAGCTATACTCTTATATATCACACTGCATCAGAATCAATTCCAAATGGATCAAAAGTAAAGTAGATAGCCTAAAAACATTGCAGGAAGCTCCTTGTCAGAGGCTGAAACTTTCTTAATAAAGACACAGAAGCACAACAAATCAAAGAAAGGTTGGAGAAATAGGATTGCATCAAACTTCAGAGCTTCTGCATGGCAAATCACACAATTTCCAAGATAAATAGCCCTCAGATTGGGAGAAGATCACTGGCCATACAACAGACAAAGGTCTAATATTTAAAAAATATACTTAGAACTCAAAAAAGTTCCTCAAAAACAAATCCTCAGAGAAACAACTGTCCCGTTAATGAATGGGCTAAGGACTTAAAGAGAGACTTCTCTGAAGAGGCAATAAGAATGGTACAGGGGCACATGAAGAAGTGTTCAACAACCCTGGCCACAAAAGAAATGCAAATCAAAACGTTGACATTCCCCTTCACCTAGTAATGATGGCAGGGGTGTGGCCAAAAGAGAACACTACTACACTGTTGGTGGAATTGTAAACTAGTACAACTACTCTGGAAGGCAGTATGCTGATTCCTCAAAAGGCTAGACATAGAACTCCCCTATGGCTCAGAAAACCTACTTCTGTTCACTTACACAATAAAATATTTGTAAAAGAAAAAAAAATACAGTGCTCATATTACCATTTTTGTTATTATTCTAGGATTATCAATTTTGAAATATTGATTCATTACAACAAATATTTGAACAGGACATAATGAAAAATATAGAAAATATTCAATATTCATTAAAAAGTTGTCTCATTTTCTTAAGTTTTAGGCAGCTAAATTAGGAATGTATTTGAAAATATTATTTTTTTAACTTTCACTTTGGATGACTGGCAGACTATTAAATTTGCTTAATATTGTCCAGGCCTTGATTGGTATATATTCCTATGAAACAACATTATTGATAGATAGTACTCATTTTGCTCAAATTCCCTTGACTCAGAACTGTTTACAGTCTAATTTTAGGCTGTTTTAAATTGCTGTTCAATTATAAATTCTGAAGTCCATTTTATATCATTATTTCCATTCCAAGTTTTTTTGTTTTACCCTGTGTATTTTCCAATGAATTTGTCCAATTGAAAACTGACTTTTTAAGTTTTGATGGAATAAGTGTGTTATTTCAGATATTTTTATTCCTTTACCTTCGCTAAAATAGACATGTGAGTGGTTTTATTCTGAGAAGTCAAAGAAAAAAATGCATTTGCCAAGTTAAAGTTAAAATCTGATATATTATTTAAAAAAAAAAACAACAACAAATGTTTCCAGCAGAAATAGCTTTTTGGTTCTTTTAATGTGTGTGGAACACTGAAATATTTTTATGCCAACATATCATTACATATATATAAACACTTTTATATTATATATGAATAATAAATATGTATATATACTACCTTTGTATTATGCCACACTTGTTTTGACTTATACTACATCATGTATGCACATATTTATATCTCTCTACACAATATTAGAGGTTCAAATACACTGCATGTATATCTCTATAGCTGTTTTATGTTTGTCATGGTTCTGTTTCTGTATTCAGTCTATCTGATAAAAGAAATAAAGTTCTTCCACTGCACATCACTGTCAAAGTAAAAATTTAATGTATTTAATATGAACTTATTTTCCATTTAAAGTGGAATCATCCAACAGATGTGTTGAAATTTAATATTTATATAACACATGATAATTCTATAGTTCCTTAAATCGCTTTTTATGTAGATAAGGTAAGTAGATATGTGAAAAATAATCTGAAATCTTCTATCAATCTTCAACAGAAACAAAACCATAAGTCTTCAAGTTGGATAGCCCTTCTTCCCCAAACAGTTTAATTGTTATATTAATTTTGTTTGTCCCTCACTAATTTTACTCATTCAGAGAATCATAGACCATGAGGTAGATAGGGAATATTTTCTCCTGCATTATGAAGTTTTGTTATAGTTAATTTAAAATAAATGTTAAAAACACCTTTGTGTTATTTCATTAAGTCACTCAGTTGCAATGTTATTTTAATGTGAGACCATAAACACACAGTCCATGAATAAGTGTAGAGTTATTACCACATGAGGACAGAAAAGTCCTGTCATTCAGCAATGTCAAAGCTACAACTTGAAGGAAATGCTCTCAAGCTCTGACAAAGGACTGAGGAAAAACCTTGCTTAGTGGAAAATTCTTATATTTTGGAACAACTCATTTGTAGATGCTGTGCTTGGTTCAGTGGTCGTAGAAACTTGTTTTTATTATTTTATTTTGATTTGTTCTAGAACTGATTCAGTCAGGGAGCAGTGGCTGTTTGATATAACATTCAGAATTTTTCCTTCCTCCAACAGCAGATCTTTGTTGGTTTTTATTAGTTTATTGTTGGCTTTGTTTTAATCGCTTTTGCTTTAAGGATTTCCATTCTCCAATACAAATTCTGTAATGTTTGTACCAGGAATGAATTGAATAACTTAGCCAATCAAGATAACCCTATCACTTGTGGTGAGGAAACTATAAATAAGCTCAATAGTTGGCATATATGGTTTTGTATGCAATGTAAAAGAGGATTGTTCTTCTTACTGGGAAAATGTATGATTGGAGAATACCATACTGTCCTCATTGTAATGGGATGTAAGGGAAGGGGGATTCCCCCTCCCTCCAAGTGTCCACCACTCAGAGACAGTCTTAAGTAAAAAGATGGATTTATTGGGGAAATAAAAAGACTGACCGGCCAGGGTCACAGCCCAGACTTGGGGGGTGCTGGAACTGCTGTGCCTAGTTATAAAGGCCAAGGCTGCATGGTCAAGCTGGCCACACACAGGTGGCCAATCAGATGACAACACCTACAGAGTATGCCAAGTCACACACAGGTGGCCAATGGAGATACAACCTGTTACAGAGTATCTATTACTCTAGTTAGAATTGGTGCCTGGATTGGGGGAGGGAGGGTACTATTGTTTCCAGTGAGGGGGGAATCTTCCTGGGATTTCCAGCAGACCAGTCAGGGGCCCTCAACTCTGAGACATAATTTAAATATTACAAACTTTGGTTTGTACATAATTGAAAATAAGTAAAAAAATTAGACATAACTTAAGAATCAATTTATATGTTCTCTTATTCTATTGGAAAAGTTATGTACCTGATAAACTCAGGGATTTACTAAATTATTATTTAACTATTCAGTATAATTTATTACTATTTTATTTTTTAGAAATATTGATCTCTTCACAGTCATAATTTTTAAGTAATTTACTGTAATGGTGATATTACTTATAAAAATAAAATCCTGTTATCTTCACTATTATATATGATATGATTTTTTATAGATTGAAAAATAGAAAAAATGTATTTCTTAAAAATTATATCAATATTTACTCAGATTTATCTATTAAAAGTAAAATGCATAACCTTTAATTACTAAATATTCAAATAGTTATTCAAAATGAATACTCAGAGTTTTAGGAAATCTTTTAAATGACACAATAGTTAATAATATAGTGATCACCGCTCTGTGTTTAGAGCCAGATGCAAAGAGGTGACATAATAATGATCATGCTATGTATGACCCTATCAAAAAGAATGCAGATCATGAATTTTTAAATATTGAAAAGAAATTTTCAACTATTAAGAGCAATTGTTTCAAAACATATACTAATAGAATTATAACACAAATACAAACAAGAAGGTGGAAGTTTGATATCTCTGGCATATGACACTTTTCAGTAAAAATCTTTATTACCTGCATGCTTCAGAGAAGGTACCTGCATTTCTCTCTCTGTAATTGCTTCCACTGATCATATGCTCCTTATTGTGAAGTCCTATCCGCATCTGCATTGCATTTTATGTGCTTTGTGCTTTTATTTTCAAATACTAAAACAGAGGCGTGAACAAGTCCTTCCTTGAGGTTATGTTAATGTAAGCCACAAAGTATACCTTCAGAATCACAAGTTTTATATACCACTGAGTACCTGAGATAGGGGAATACCATAAATACTTATCTATAATCTATTCATTTGTTTGTATGTTTCTAATGTGAGGTCATCTGTGTATCCCTTGTCCACAGCTAAGGATATCACATATCTTAAAAAGTTCCATCATCTGCAAGATGACATCTCCCGATATACAAACATTGCTTACTTTTTTAGGATCACACTCAATACCTAGACTCTGAACGGATCCCTCTGTCTTATTATTCCTTCCCACAATCTTTTTTCTGTCCTACCCCAAATTTAAACTGAGAACTTGTATCCTTAACAATTAAATGTGATGCCACGATTTTGCATCTACTACTTCAGATTCCAAGGCAAGAGCCTTCTATAACCTCTGCTCGTGCTAGTGGAAGGTCACAGAGGTAAAACAAATTCTTTGTTGTCATCTGCCACCAAGAATTAAATGAAGACATACATAAAAGGGAAAATAGCAAAGTAAGTAGTTCAATGGAAATAAAGTATAATGTTAAGGGCAATGAAGTTCCATTGAAATCCTAAAAGAACGCTTTAAGGAAAAGAGGATGAAGCTCCCAGAAATGACCAACCAGGAAATAGAGACTTAAGCAATATAGTAGAAAGTCTCTGTGGAAGAATAGACAATATGGAAGACAATCTCTGAGCTAGAAAATAAAGCAGATATGGTAGAGTGATAGGAGGTAATGGTACAGAACAAATTCAAGTAACAAGAATGTAGTTTGAAGAAATTTCAGGACTCAATTTGAAGAACAAATTTGAGGGTGATAGGTGTTAAGTAAGAGGAGAAGACAACTAAGGGGATAGGATCCTCTTTCACAGACTGCTAGCAGAGCACTTCCCAAATATCCTAAAAGAAAGGCCCATTGAGATACAAGAATCCTTTATGACACCCAAAAGACTAGACCATAAAAGAACATGCTACCACCATGTTAGAATCTGCACAGGATCAATAGAGACAAAGGAAAGGTTCTTTAAAGCTGTCAGAGAAAAAAAATAAAGGAAAATCAGCAAGAATAAGTATTATTTTTCTCAACTGAGACTCTGAAAGCAAGAAGAATAAGTTATAATGTATTTATTTTCTTACTTTTTTCAAATTTTTATTATCAAACTGATGTACAGAGAAGTTACAGTTTCATACGTTACGCATAGGATACATTTCTTGTACTGTTTGTTACCTAGCCCCTCATTCCCCTTCCCTCCTCCCCCTTTCCCTTTCCCCCCATGAGGTGTTCAGTTCACTTAGACAAAACAGTTTTGCAAGTATTGCTTTTGTAGTTGTTTGTCTTTTTAACCCTGTGTCTCTCGATTTTTGTATTCCCTTTCAATTTCCTAGTTCTAATACCAGTATAGATGGTTTCCAATATACTCAGATAAGATTACAGAGATAGTGTAGATACAACCACAGGAAGGTGATACAAGAACATCATCAATAGTAGAAACTACAGATACACATGGGACATTGAAAGTAGTTACAGCTGTGATCTAAAAATCGTTTTCATAACATGGAGTTAATTTCACTTAGCATCATCTTAAATTATACTAAATGAAGTGAGCCAGACCCAAAGAAACATGGACTCCATGGTATAATGTATTTAAAACCTTATAATCCATTACCAACTCACAATACTGAACCCAGAAAAACTCTCCTGCATAACTGAAGGAAAAACAAAACACATAACAAAGAAAATTGTAAACAATTTACCTTGAAAATGCTAGCAATACAGAAGATACCTAATGTTGTCTTACATACAGGAAATCAACAAGAATACAATATTGAAAAAGAAAATGTTCCTTACCAGAGAAAAGGATACATATAGAAAGAGCAGATGAAGCATAGCCACTAAAGAGGTAGATGACATGGCATGCATTACCAGACACATCTCAGTCCTAATGCTCAATATCAATGAACTTAACTCTTCATTTAAAAGACATAGGGCGACTAGTTGGATCAAAAAGCAAGAGCTGTCCATCTGATGTTTACAAGTGACACATCTTGCAGACAAAAGCAGACACATTCTCAAAGTGAATGATTAAAATAAAATCTTTCCAGCAAGAGACCCTGATACTGAGTAGCAGTCCTAATATCACATAAAATAGACTTCACATTAAAGTAGGTAAAAAGAGATAAAGAAGGTCATTACATACCAATAAATGGAACTTTCCTACATGGTTATATGACAATTCTAATTATCTATGCACCAAATTGTTGAGCACCCAACTTCATCAAATACGTACTATTTTACTTTAAAGCACACATAAATCCAAACACATTGATTGTTGGTGGCATCAACACATCATTGTAACCCCTGAGTTGCAACACATTTCTGAATTACTAGTGGGTCACTGAGCAAATTAGAAGAGAAATTCAAATGTTTATGGAATTTAACAAAAATTGACATTCAAAACACCAGCTCCTCTGGGACACAGCAAAGGAAAATTTTTAGTTTTCAGTGCCTATGTCAATAAATTGGAGGAATACCAAATCAATATTTTAATGATGCGTTTTGAGTTCCTTGAAAAACAGTAACAAGACAGACCCCAAACAATTAATAAACAAATAATAAAAATTAAATCCAAATTAAATGATTTAGAAAGTAAAAAAGAATTAGAAAGAATTAACAAAACAATACCAAAATCGAAAGACACAGGGTAAAAAAAGACAAACAACTACAAAAGCAATACTTGCAAAACTGTTTGGTGTAAGTGAACTGAACACCTCATGGTGGGAGAGGGAAAGGGGGAGGAGGGAGGGAGGAATGAGGGACGAGGTAACAAACAGTACAAGAAATGTATCCAATGCCTAACATATGAAACTGTAACCTCTCTGTACATCAGTTTGATAATAAAAATTTGAAAAAAAAAGTTGGTTCCTCAATAAAATTAACAAAATTGAAAAAGCCTTAACAAACCTCGCTGAAAACATGAAGAGAACACACCCAAATTAAAAAAAAATAATAATAATAAGGATGAAAATAGGAACATCACAGCAGTAATATGCAAGATTCAGAAAACTAAAGCAAGAACCTTATATATCACCTAGCACCAGAATCAATTCCAAGTGAATCAAGTCCTCAATGTAGGTTGTGAAAATATTTCAGGAAGGGGTAAGGGAAAGACTAGGGCTCTTCAACACTGGTAAAAACTTTCTAAAATCCAGAATCAACAAATCAAAGAAAGACTGGATAAATAGGATTACATCAAACTGAAGACTTTCTGCATGGCTAAGGAGATTGCTAGTAAATAAATAAAAAGCCAACAGAACATGTGATTATTGATAGCTATGCATCAGACAAAGGCTTCATATCTAAAATACACTTAGAGATAAAAAAATTAACCCCCCCAAAATAAATCCTCAAAAATTCAATAATTGAATCAATAAATGGGCTAAACCCTTAAAGAGAGACTTCTCAGAGGAAGAAGTAACAATGGCCAATAGACACATGAAGAGATGTTCAGTATCTCTGGCCATAAATGAAAGTTAAAAGTCAAAACAAGTCAAAACAACACTGGGATTCCACCTCACCCCACTTAGAAGGGTCATTATCCATAAAACTATGAATAACAAATGCTGGAAGGGATATTGCCAAAAGGGAACTCTACTACACTATCAATGGTAATGTAAACTTGTTCATCCACTGGAAATACTACAGAGGTTCCTGAAAATACTAAACATTAAGCTTCTCTATAGACACAGTAGTTCTACGGCTGGAGGTTTATCTAATAAAACACAAATAATGCCACAGTAAAAGGCCCAGTAAAATCACGTTAATTGCCGCATTATTTACCATAGTCAAGCTATGGAATCAACCCAGAGGCCCCTCCATGGACAAATGGATCAACAAAATGCGGTACATATAAACAGTGGAATTCTTTACTGCCATTAGCAAGAATGATATTGGTAAGAAAGTGGAAAGCCACAAGAATATTATATCAAGCAAAGTAAGATGGATCCAAAGAAGCATAGGCTGCATGATTTTCCTCATTTGTGGTAACTAAAACGTGCCTAATAAATCTACCAGTAACCTCACTGAATGGTTAAAAATGATAGAACAAAAGAGATGAAAAATTTTTAAAGATAAAATTATACATCTCTCTAGACATTCCCACAGTGAGACAAAGGAGTATATGCATAAAATTGGATCATAGAAGCTCAATAGCTATGTGCATATGGACTTTTAAAATAATATTTTATGAAATGAACTTCAAGAAAAGAATACAAGAGATTTACTGTTGTTGTTATAACTGTTGTTGTTTTTTTCCCTTTTCTCTTGTGTGTTAGATTATTTATTCATTTTGGGGAGCGTAAGGGGGTCACCTAAAAGGTAGAGCAGAGGATGAAAAACACTGTTACTAACTAAACTCTATGTGGAAAGTGAACTGTACAACTGTAGATGGGGAATGGAGGGAAAACTGGCAGAAAGAGAGAGAGAAAGGGAAGGGGAGATATGGTTCAAAAGAAATGTACTGAATATCTGACACATGCAACTATAACCCCTCTGTATAACACCTCTACAATAATGAGAATATATATATATACATATATTTAAAAATTTAAAAATAATTAACAAGTAGCACCTGACCCTGGTGGCTCATATCTGTAATCCTAGTTAATCAGGCTGATATCTGAGGAACACAATTTGAAGCCAGCCTGAGCTGGAAAGTCTTTGAGAATCATATCTACAATAAATTACCAAAACATCCAGGATTGAACTAGGACTCAAATGATGGATGGCTAGCCCTGAGCAAAAGAAGCTCAGGGACATCACCAAAGCCCTATGTTGAAGACTCAAGACTGGCCAAAAAAAAATATTTTTAAGGTTAAAAAAAAGGAAAAAGAAAAGTAGCCTAAAATTTTAGTTTAGTTTTATTGGTACTTGGAGAATGTAGAAAAGGTTTACGGTAATGGTAGTTGGTTGGTTTTAGGGAAATGAGGGATTATAACTTCATAGATACTCACAAGCGATTTATGAAAGTTCAAGGCTGCCATCCTATATTTTTAAGTATATGTATGAAGTCTTGTCTAGGAGTTTCTTGTGCAAAGTCAGGCTAAGACTGCAAGGTGTTCTATTGCACAAGGGTTCATGAGTTTGGTTAGAACTTGGAGTAAGTTTTCCCTAAGAGAATCATAAACAAACCACTAATTAAGCCCCAAGGAAGAGTGGCTATGAAAGGTTCTTTGAAGGAGAAAGGACTGATTGTTGTCTTCTAGGCTGTGACTTTGAGTGGGGATTGGTTTAGCTATATGCTCACATGCTTTCCTATCAACAAAGAGGGAAACTTTTATACACAATTTTATGGTATCATCTGTCAAATCTTAGATTACTTTAATTAACTGTTTCCTCTTTTTGCATGTTAAAGTATACTTACCCTTCAGGAGAATTCAGATTCTTTGAAGATAGAAATTATGATTTATTATTCTGCAGATATCCTTCATATTACAAAGCATAATGAATTGTTGCATTTAATACTTATTTTCTTAATCTAGTTTCATTGAAAAAATACCTATAGTTGAGAGATGCTTTGTGTATAATGTGTCATGATGTTTCATTTGCTCTGCCTCTCCAATTAATTTAGTGAAATATCTAGCAAGAACATCATGTCTATGTAATTTATGGTAGGGCCATTCCTCTTCTCCAATCAGGACACCTTCTTCTTGTTCTGTGTTGGTGTCTGCATGAGGTGGACACCTGGTGGAAGGTCTGTTCACATACTTCCAGATGGGTGCCAGGGAGCACACCGCCCCCTCATGAAAACTCATTTGCTACTGAGAGAAATACCTTATGTTCTCTATTCCAGAGCCATTCTGCATGTTTTCCTTACCAGGATTTAAAGAACATACCCTGTTCCCATCCAAATGTGAAGAATTTAATTTCAAAATAAAATGTGTCACAATAGCAAAGAAACAAAAGTGGAAAGATTCTTTTTTTCATTACCAATCAGCACATCAACTCTGATACATAGTAGGAACCTTCAAAAATGCTCTTAATAAGAAGAATCATGTACTTTTTCATGTGGTGGATCCAAATCATTTAGGAAGAAATGTCAAAGAAATAATTCCCTTACACTTTACAGTCTAGACATGACAGTTTAATAAGTACTCAACTTTACCTCTCAAACATGTATAAATTCTCTTATATTCTGCTCTGAGAAGGAATAATTTTATTATTATTATTCTAAACATTACTGACAATCTCTAGATAGGAAGGAAACAGAACCAACTGTGAATCTACAATGATTTCTGCAAATATCTTCTTCTAGACTACACTATTTAATTCACTAACAAGTAAACTGACAAAATTTGAGCTCCCACTATGAAAGAAGAAAATCGTCCAGTAGTTAAACTCTAATCTGCTCTCTGCCATCTAAGAATTTATAGTCCCTGTTAAAATGCAAAACTTATTCAAATAAACTAGTACATCAAACCACTTCTTCACAAATGCTTTGTCTAATTGCTAGTCAGTCACTCAGTAGGATATTAGCCAGACTGAATGGAACTTGTTATGGTAAAGTATGTGAGAAAATGTTACGGATTAAGATATCTCTACATAGGATAATATCTGAATGAAATATACAACAAGCTGGTGGATCATTTGGGCTTGGGATGTTGTGAATAGAAAGTTAAAATTGGAAGTTTAAAAGAAAAAATATTTTCAGTTTGTATTTTTTCATCCGAGGATGAACCAAAGGTAGCATCATGGCTAAATCTTAATTGGCCTTAATATTTTCCTTTTTACTAAGATAAATCTGGACAGGACACTTTTGTCCATAAAATTTATAGAGACACCATGAAGTAAATCCTTTCCAAACTTTCCAAACTTTACAAGTTTTTTTTCACACTGTAAAATATAAGGAGAAAATGATATTTGTGTAGTAGACTGTGGTAAAAGGAAAAATTTCTTTTGCCAAAACATCTGGACCTACATGCTATACAAGAACCGAGTTCTACATAGCCTTTTAAAGTATACAGAGTATGTTCTAGTTTCCATAAAACACAGTCTGACTTGTGGCTTATGCGAACCTTGAGGCACATTCATTATGAAAGTGTCAATAGAAGTTGGAGCATATATGTTATAAAATATTAATTCAATTTGTTATAATGGTAACAAGATAGGGACCCTATGAAAATAGAAAACATACCATTTTATACTCCAGAAATTATTCTTTGGATCAAAGAAAGAAAAAAAATGACTATTATTGGAAGTTTTTCATGTAGAAATGACACCTTTTCCCCTTCCTTCCTTCCTTCCTCCCTTCCTTCCTTCCTTCCTTCCTCCCTTCCTCCCTCCCTCTCTCCTTCCCTCCCTCCCTCCCTTCCTTCCTCCCTTCCTCCCTCCCTCTCTCCTTCCCTCCCTCCCTCCCTCCCTCCCTCCCTCCTTCTTTCTTTCTTTCTTTCTTTCTTTCTTTCTTTCTTTCTTTCTTTTTCTTCCTTCCTTCCTTCCTTCCTTCCTTCCTTCCTTCCTTCCTTCCTTCCATCCTTCCTTCCTTCCTTCCTTCCACTCTCTCTTTCTTGCTGCCACTCCTGAGTTTGAACTCAAGGCCTAAGCTCTGTCCTTCAAATTTGCACTCTAAGCTAATGTTCTACCACTTCAGCCACAGTTCCACTTTGAGCTTTCTGGTGGTCAATTGGACATGAGTATTTCATGGCATTCCTTGGCCAGGCTACCTTTGAATTGCAATCTTCAGATAGATCTCAGCCTCCTGAATAGCTTACAGTTGTAAGGCACTGGCACCCAGTGTCACCATTTTTATTGAAGGTAGCCAAAGGTGATAAAAATCATGATGCCCCATCTCAGAGATTTCAAATCTGTCATCTCTGCTACTTGGAAACTGTAAATAAGAGAGTCAAAGTCGAGAACAATTTAGAAAATAACTTAAAATTACATTGCCAGAATCATGACTCAGTTGATAGAGAACTTGCCTAACAAATATAAGGCCACAAATTCAAACCCAAATATTTAAAAGTGGAGGTCACAAGTTCAAACCCCAGTAGTAAAAAGTACAAGTAAAACTATAAGCTAGAAATGACTTTAATAGTAAACATTATCTCAAAATGTATGAAATAAAAATGATTATACAAAGGTGAATCTAATTTTATGACATTCCACATTTACATAAAGGACCTAATACTTTCATTATTAAAGAATGCTAGTTGGATTTAAAGCACAGTGATGAATTGTCTTTGAGAGGCTTTTGGTCGGTTTTTCCAGCTTCCCCTGAGAATGTACCATTGTGCTTCTGTGCTTAGAGTAGCTTGAATTGTCCATCTCACTGTTTCATGTAATTACCATGCATAACTAGTTCCTTGAAATACGAATTAAATGCATATTTAGGAGATAAGCACACTGAATTGAAAGTGTTACCAGTTGTCTATTTTAATGAGCCACTAGCTAACTGGAAAACATTACTGGATTATTTGTTCTTTTCTCTGAAATCTTTCAAACACTTGCAGGATGAGAAGGGGAAGTAGACTCATGACATAGTTGAGTAAGATATCACATGTGATTTTTACCCCCTGTCTCAGCTGAGCTTTTCCCATCAATTCACTTGTCTGTTCCTGGATTTTTGCTGAGTTTCCTAAAGAGAATATTGCTGTTATTAAAGTATGTCCAAACTTACTCTATTTAACACACTACTAATCCCCTCATTCATTATTTAATTTTATTTAAAAATCTTGTCTTAGAATATATATTATATACTTCTACATGTTATTTCATTTTAACACCACATGTATGGTTGACTTCTTGATTTTTTAGTATTTTATTATCTTAAAGTAGTTGTACAAATGAGTTTCCATTTAACAAACTAGCTTAAGAAAACAGTGCATCTGAATCAATCTCACCCTTGTCAACATTCTTACCCATACTTGCTTACCAACCCCTTCCCTCACTTTTAAAATTTTGTAGGGTATATATTGAATTTATTTCTAATTAATAAAGTAGTTTATGTGTACAATGCACCTTAATCTATGTCATCCCTTCAACACTAAGCATTCTTGATTGTGTGTGTGTGTGTGTGTGCGCACGCATGCGCGTGCATTACTACTGAGCTTGACCTCAATCTCTATCTCTGTTTCTAACCCTGTCTCTCTCTCTCCTTGTCTCTCTTTTTCTATCTCTGTATCTCTTGCTCAGCCTCTCTCTCTGTCTCCTAGTTATCTTGAATTTTGAATATTAAGTCTTTGTAAAGCTAACCATTCATGGGCAGCCATTTCAAACATTCATTGGCAATAGAAACAAGGTCCATGCTTAGAATATGGTAAGTATTCAATGAAATTTTAAAATACAATATTTAATGACACTGAACTGCATCTATTTGTCATTAGATAAAAGAATACCCTAATAATTTAAAGTTCTTTAAAGAAAGGTACCACAACTTGACAGAATTATGCCATATGTATTTTGAGGGATACCTATCTTCTGTTCTTCCTATTACTTTATTGAATTCCAGCCCTTACTTCCATTATGGTAGAAAACTAGGTACAGAAAAACAATCTCTAAAAGTATGATTATGTATTTATGGCACAGATTATGTTGAGTCAATAGCTTTCAATCATTATTAGAATGAATATGAATATGAAAGTAAAAACTGTCATAGGTGGCTCACATCCGTAATCCTAACACTCAAGTGATTACTTCAGTTCAAAACCAGACAGGACAGTAAAGTCCATGACACATCTCCAAGTAGTCATCAAAAAAGAAATTAAGAGGCTTTGAAGATAAGAACTGTGGCTCCACTGGTACACTGTAGCTGTAGCCTTGAACAAAAAAAGATTTTTAAAAAGAAAGAAAATAGGATGACAAAAAGAAAACTCACTGAAATATGACCAGTAGGCTTATAAGATGATGTTCTAAAAAATCATACTAAGTGAAGTCAGCCAGACCCAAAGAAACAAAGAGTCTACCGTTTCCATCATTGGGAATAATTAGTACACATCTAGGATAATCCTAGCAGAATATCACAATAGCTCAACAGCTATGTCCATATGAACACATAAGATGATACTAAATGAAATGAACTCTAAGTTATGGAAACAAATGGTTTATCATTGCTCTTATTATTTTCAGCATAGCAAGTGAAATTATGCCCTTTTTCTTTTGTCTTTCTTGCCCATGGTATTATCACTGATGTCATTGTAACTGATTTTGGTATCCCAGATATTGTATATTCATGTGTTGGAACTAGGGAAAGAAAAGGTAATATCAAAATTGAGATACAAAGGATAAAAAGACTAATTAATGCAACAGTAATGCATACAAAAGTATATCATGTATACCAAATGCACCCTCATGGGGGGAAGGGAATTGGGGAGGGGGAAAATGAAGGAGGAGGTAAGAAGTTGGATAAGAAATGTATGCTCCGGTGCCCTACATATGAAACTGTAACCCCTCTGTACATCTCTTTGAAAATAAATGAATGAAAAAAATTCTCTTGACTTTCTATTTTTCATAGCCATAGTGGTTTTTCATTTCTTGATATTTCTCTTTCTTTGTGGTTGTACATTCCTTTTAACATTAAAATGAAAAATTAAGATACTACATTAGGGCATAAATGTATTCAGTGTTAGAGGACTTTCCTAGTATGAAACCAACCAAGGTAGAGTCTTATTATTGATTAAAAACAAAAGAAAGAGGTGACATTGATCAAGATACATTGTACTCATAAACAGCTTTGTTGAATGGCAACCCCTCTGTACCACTACTGAGAAATAATAATAAAGGAATTAAATAAATTTTTTAAAAGCATCCAAAATAACCTATACAACACAGGCCCTCTCATTTGGCATTTTGGTAAATATGAAGGGTAGTATGTTCATACCTGGAGCATTGTTCAATATAAAGATTCAAAAAGTAACTTCCTAAATAATCTCTTTCTGTATTAAAAATAGATTATCTCTAACATCACAAAGCAAACAAAGATAATCTCCAAAAGAAATCCTCTTGATCATCTATTAATGAATATCACAATAGCTCAACACCTATGTCCATTTGAACACATATGATGATGCTAAATGAAATGAACTACATGTTTTGGAAACAAGTGGTTTATCATTGTTGTTATTATTTTCACACTCCCTAAACCAAAGTAACCAAGATAAGATCTGGAAAATCAATGCTAACATAGAAAGAAAATAGATTATAAATTAGTTGTTGAAATGCATCCCCAGTAGTTCAGGCCTTTAATTCTACCTACTCATGAGGCTGAGATCTGAGTGTGACAGTTTGAAGCCAACTCAGGCAGGAATATCTGCAAGATTCTTATCTCCAGCTAAGCATGAGAAAAACAGAAATGGAGCTGTGGGTTAAGTAGTAGAGAACTATCCTTGAGCATAAAACTCAAGAGAATCCTCTAGGAACAGCACATGTGGTGCACACACACACACACACACACACACACACACACACACAAGCTTATTAGTATATATTTAACTTTACCCTTTTTTAGGAAGGGAAATCTTTTGTAACTTTCTCTTATTGAGAAATTTTGAATTTCAATTCATTCCTTAGGTAAAGTTATGCATATACATGTATGTGTTTTCAGAAGTGAAGAGCATAGATAATAAGTGAGAATTTTAGAACCTTCTCTTTGTAAAACTCCAAAGGGCACTGCTAAAATATCTCTATTATAAATATAAAAAATAATTATACTGTATTTTATGTAGAGCATAAAATACGAACTTCCTGGCATAAACTGCTACAACTTATACAATCTACTGTGTAGTCACACCCTTCTGTAGGCTTTTAAATTAAAAAAAAATGATCATATACATCACCTTTGGGATGCAGTATTTAAGGCAGGAAACATTAAAATTTACAGTGCCTTCACATGGAGCATAGAATGAAATGTAAGTTTGTTAATTAAAAAAACTCAAAGAGAAACTAATTGATGTGCTCATCTTTGAAAGGTATATTATTCAAATATTTAAGTTTATCTTCTCTAGAGCAAGGAATTCTCTTTTAAAAAAAAAAAAACAACAAAAAAACCCATTATATTGCTTATGTAAAAATTGCCACTGTACTTGGATCTAAATGCAACATTCAAAATCTCTTCAGTGGTTCTTTCCTGCTCTGTTACTAGGAATCTTAAGCATTTTCACCATATAATGGGACTATCACTCTTTGAAATATGACATAGGGCTTCTTAAGAAAAGTATGGTCTTCTGGGGGTCCAGAGTTTACATTTTATTTCATCTAGCCCCTGTACAAACAAAACAAAACAAAGCATTCCTTGGCAGGAACAAAGAAAGAGAAAAGTCATATTCTGCAGATGTTTAACCTTTCCAATTTCTAACATAGGTGACTCTAAAATCAGATACGTGAAGCAAGCCTATTCGCCACAAACCTAAGAGAGCCAGGAATATTGGGCTCAATATTTCTTGTTATCATTCCAATAGTACTATCTGGGGAAGAGGATATTTCCAAGAAAGTATGTTCAGTTCTGGAAATGCTAATGGGTTGGCAGCATTCCCCCAAGTCTTTCTAGTTGGAGGGGAGGAATGAGGGCAGAGTGCAGTAAGTTATTGAGCTGAGAGTACTTGCAGTTACTAAAACCTCCCAAGCATTTATCCACTAATCTGCAATACTTTGCTTTCCTGTGAAATAAGTTCAATTCCTGGGAATTTAGAATGTTTAAGGTTAAGTGTGGAGAATGTGCCACTACCTGTCATTGTACTTCAAATTCACATGTCTATCCACCTCAATTAAAAACATTTGCTTTGCAACCAGAAAAAAAGGAAGTAAATTCAGATTCAAGTTGATTTAGGGACAAGCCCATGCTGAGAGGCAAATGAATGGCCTTGTGGGGAGTTTCTTTTTCCTGCTGAAAAAGCAAAGGCTAATAATAATTGAGGTTGATTGGTAAAATGTACAGCTTTACAATAATCATATGATACCTAGTGATTTTGAAATGGAAGTTTAAAAAGGAAGCACTTCAGAAGGCAGAATTATGAAAAATCAAGAAGTTACTTAAAATATTTGAGGGTGTGCTGAGAGAATCAAATGCCATATGTTTTATTTGCTTCTGAAGAGAGATCATGTTTTTCTGAGAACAAATTGCATCCACAGGTGTTTGGTATGGGGTTTATAAGCTATCAAGATGAACCAGAATGTTTGGGGTTGGGGTAGGAGGTGTTAATTTGAGGAAGGTGGTGTGTTTTGGGGGTAGAATGCAAAGAACAGACAGTAGAGAAAAAAAGTTTCTTAACCATATTTGCAAACTGGGAGGAAATGTAAGAATAAGAAATTACCACCTGAGTTTTAACCTACAGTCAGAATATAGAGATCTCTATTCCTTTACTTGTGAATCACTGTTTAAGAAAATTTGGATAAATAATAGATTCGAAACACTATATTTTTGACCTGTACATATTTCCACATGCTATATAAAAATTACACATAAAACTGTATTTGATATGTCTCTTGGCCATTCTCATTTCCTCATCAGAGAAGGCTCTTTTTAAGTCTCTAGCCCACTTGATGAGGGGGCTATTGGTTCTTTGCAGTTTTGTTTTGGAGGAAGGTAATTTTTTTAGTTCTTCATATATTTTAGATATGAGGCCTTTGTCCGTCGAATGGCCGGTAAAGATCTTCTCCCAATCTGTGGGCATTCTGTTTATCTTGCGAGCTATGTCCTTTGCCCTGCAGAAGCTCTGCAGTTTGATGCAGTCCCATTTGTCTAACCTTTCTTTAATTTGTAGCCTTTCTGGGTCATTGTTAAGAAAGTTCCATCCTGTGCCAAGTAGCCCAAGTGTTTCTCCTACTCCTTCGATTAGTGTTTTCATGGGGTCTGTTTTGATTTCTAGGTCTTTGATCCATTTGGAATTGATTTTGATGCAGGGTGATATATAAGAATCTAGTTTTAGTATGTTGCATGTGTTGAACCAGCTTTGCCAGCAGCATTTGTTAGAGGCTATCTTTCTTCCAGACTATTGTTTTAGCTCCTTTATCAAAGATTAAGTAGGCGTGTTCTGTGGGTTCATTTCTGGGTCTTCAATTCTGTTCCATTGGTCTTCAGGCCTGTTCCACTGCCAGTACCAAGCTGTTTTTATAACTATAGCTTGATAATGCAGCTTGAAGTTGGGTATTGTAATTCCTCCAGCACCGTTCTTTCCGCTTAGGATTGTTTTTGCTATTCTAGGTCTTTTATTGTTCCATATGAATTTCTGGATTGCTTCCTCTATTTCATTAAAAAATGGTGTTGGAATATTAATGGGTATTGCATCTACATCACTGGCCATAAAAGAAATGCAAATCAAAACAACATTGAGATTCCATCTCACCCCAGTAAGAATGTCCTATATCAAGAAAACTAACAATAACAACTGTTGGAGGGGATGTGGCCAAAAGGAACCCTACTTCATTGTTGGTGGGAATGTAAACTGGTTCAGCCACTCTGGAAAGTGGTATGGAGATGCATCACAAGGCTAAACATAGAACTCCCCTATGACCCAGCAAGCCCACTTTTGGGTATTTATCCAAAAGACCACAAACATAATCACACTAAAACCACCAGCACAACAATGTTCATTGCAGCACAATTTGTCATAGCTAGAATCTGGAACCAACCCAGATGCCCCTCAGTAGAAGAATGGTTCAGGAAAATGTGGTACATATATACAGTGGAACTTTATGCCTCTATCAGAAAGAATGACATTGCCCCATTTGTAAGGAAATGGAAGGACTTGGAAAAAGTTATACTAAGTGAAGTAAGCCAGACCCAGAGAAACATGGACTCTATGGTTTCCCTTATAGGGAATAATTAGCACAGGTTTAGGCAAGTCGCAGCAGAGGATCACAGGAAGCCAATAGCTATACCCTTATGAACACATAAGATAATGATAAATGAAATGAACTCCATGTTATGGAAATGATTGTTATATCACAGTTGTAACTACTTTCAATGTGCCATATGTAACTGTAGCCCTTATTATTGATGATCTTCTTGTATCACCTTCCTGTGGTTGTACCTACACTATCTCTGTATCTTATCTGAGTATATTGGAAACCGGGTAAACTGGTATTAGAACTAGGAAATTGGAAGCAAATACCAAAATCGTGAGACACAGGGTAAAAAAAGACAAACAACTACAAAAGCAATACTTGCAAAACTGTTTGGTGTGAATGAACTGAACAACTCATGGTGGAGGGAAAGGGAAAGGGGGAGAGGGGAATTAGGGATGAAGTAACAAACAGTACAAGAAATGTATCCAATGCCTAATGTATGAAACTGTAACCTCTCCGTGATTCAGTTTGATAGCATATATATAATATATATACTGTATTTGATTTTTACCACTCACAGAAACAACAAAAATATTTATCACTCAGATTCTCAATGAAAAAAATGAGATCGAGATTAATTGCTTACCATAATAACAAATATTGATTGGGGATTGCATTGATGCATCTATGTAAACATTTTGCTGAGGAAGTATAACATTATTTTTGTTGTAATCTATAATGAAATATTACCAATGAATATTGGTCCAGGTTCCTAAAATAGGGTGGACATTTAGAAATCTAATAACCATGGCTTCAGAATATCAGCAAGCGTAAAAGAAAGATGAGAAGTTACCAACTAGACAGAATGAGGCCCACTCTCCAGGCTGAAATAAGGCTTTTATGAAGTTCCGACATATGTTAAAAACACTTTCAAATAAGCAAGGTATTTTATTTCTCACAATCATTTAAATTATGATAAATCTTCTTCATTCTAAACCCACCTGTGAAAGCCAAGTTTGCTTGCATACACCAGTAATGTCAACACAGGGGAGGCTGCCATGGGAGAATTGTGAGTTTATGGCCCGCCAGTGCCCATAGCATGACTAAACCTCAAAATAAATAAACAAATATGCCCAACATTGGTTATTATCACCAACTATGCAATTTGTAATGTTTATTATTTCTCTTCAAATAAAACTTTATCCTTTTAAATTGTTTGGTATTTTATTAAAGATAAATTTTATTGAAATTTAAATTAATAATGATTAAGAATTAAAAAGCCTTTAACATTTCTTTATGAAGGCAACCAATGACCGGATACATAATGTAAAATTTCTAGAGTAATCACTTCTGCTAAATGTAAACTAACACCCAATCCAAAATCATAGAGGTTCAATAGGAAAATATTTTTCTTCACAGTCTTTTCAATGACAAACTCATTCATAGTTTCTGATGTGAAACATTCACAAATGCTACTTTTGACTTATCAATTGTCTATTTGTAATAGAAAAATAGGGTTGAGGGAGTTGAAAAGGCATAAAGGGGTTAAATCATTCTGTTATACATCCATTCATTGAAGATATTTGAACCTTGGACAAAATTAAAACTCTATAGAATGGCTTGGTTTTGTTTTCATTATAGTTAACATTATGTGTGGAGGTACAGCATGGGTTGAATTGTGAATTTGTTACTGGTAAATTCCCAAATGGAGTGAGTCAGTGGCACACAAGGCATCCAGTCTGCACTAATTTTATAATGAAGGCTGCTAATAAATATGGCATATATAACTCAATCACAAAATTAAGATTTTAACACAATAATATCATTGCTTTCTCTGTATAATTCCTTGCTTTATGTTTCTTCCAATACTTTATTTATTCCAGTGGCACTGTATGGTTTCTTTATTTTCCCTTGGCTTTATGATTTATTTTTAAGACTGAAACATAGTTGAAGCTATAAAGAGTATTTGCATAATATGAATGATTTGAAAATGCTATACAGTAATGAAATAAGGATTTTTTAAAGATGCAGAAGTGCCATTTTTATCTTTAAAGATAATTAGCATAAGTCCATAATAGGACACCATGTTATTCATCTTCCATTTCATTTTATTTTATTTTCTAATGATTAGTTCTGATGAGAAGGCAGGAAGATCTTCCATGGGATTGGGGGAGATTCTTATCTTAGTTCTTCTCAGATAGTCAGGGATATTCTCTTTCTTAATTAGAACTACTACTTACATAGTAAGGTTCTCCCCCCGCCCCCTTTTTCCCCCTAATGGTGGAAATTGTCTGAAATTCACTTATAATTAATCTCTTTCTGTCTACCCTCATTTACTGGCAATTACTTCCTGGCAACTGATTATACATATGAATAAAGTTCACATTCCATACTCATGCTGAAAAACTTACTGAAAGTGGGGTATTAGCTATGTTACTTTTGAAAGGTAAAACCTACAATGTTTTATGTGAGGTTGTCTTAATTTTCAGTCACTTTGCCAGGTAACATTCTCAAAGAGCAAATGATAGTTGAGCTAATTATTTCTGAAAGCATTAATCTCATCTAAAACTAAAAATGCCTAACTTCTGAAATTTGGAAAAGGTTGTTTCCAAACTTTGTGGGTTTATGCTGTAAGAACAAATCAAGACAAATGTGGGGCCAAGTTTGGCTGACTCAGTGCAACAACACTGAGTTGTGATGGTGTTGGCATAAAGACATCATCACTCTCTTGAGACCAATCTTCTAGAGTGCAGGTGGCAGAGCTAGACTGACCTCATCGGAAAATAGCTAACCCATGCAAAATAACTGTTCTGGGTCTAGAGCTGTTTTCCAGAGCATTCCGCAACAGTGGAGCAAAGACTCTGTTCTAGGAATATGTTAAGATTAAGTCTAAGTCGTGTTATAGCATGGATTTTTAGTCCAGCACTCAGGAACTTGAAGCAGGAGGATCTTGAGATCAAGAACTGAGTTACAGTAACTCAGTTTATACACAAATAAAAACAAATCTAAGCTGTACAGTTAATTTAGTACTAAGCCTCAAACATAATCATGAAGACATCTATTTTGTTACTAATGAAAACTTTGTATTCTACTTATGATAGAAAAATCTTATAGAAGCCTTGAGTTGAAGACCCAGTGGAATATATATACATACAGAGAGAGAGAGAGAGAGAGAGAGAGAGAGAGAGAGACTAAAAGAGCTAAAGGCTTAAATCAAGTGGGCTAGAACACTTGTTTACCATTAGCAGAGATTTTCTCTGTACTACAAAAATAAGAAAATAAAACAAGTAACCCAACCCCCCCAAAAAAAAAACCTAGTGATCAATATGTGTTCATCACAATATCTGGACCATAGAGTTGCAAATTCTAATGACAAAAAATGATAATATATTGGAAGTATTGTAAAAAATATTGATAAGAAAAATTTCTTATCTAAACAAGGTTAACTCATTGTAAATATAATAATAGAGAATTGGTACATAATCTTTTATAATTTCAGTTTCTGCTGCATTGAAAACGTATGCCTAAATAGTGCTGAAATGAGCATTGTTGAAATTGTGGTGTATATACACAATGGTACTGTGATACACAATGTATCAGAAAGAATGACATTGCCCCATTAATAAGGAAATGGAAAGACTTGTTAAAAAAAAATCATGCTAAGTGAAGTGTGCCAGACTCTAAGAAACATAGACTCTATGGTTTCCTTCATTGGTAATAATTAACATAAGTGTAAGATAGTCCTAGAGAGCATCGTAATAGCTCAATAGCTATGTACATATGATCACATAAGACCATAATAAGAGAAATGAACTCAAAGATATGGAAACAGTTTATCATTTTTTAATGTCCCATGTGATATCACTTTTTTTTTTCTTTTGTTTATCTTCTCTATGGTTTAGTCCCTGTTGACACTGTATTTGATTTCTGGTGCCCTGGGCAGTGTATATATGTTTGTCTGAATTAGGAAAGAGAAAGGGAACATCAAAATGGTGAGAGAAATGGTAAAATGCAAAATAATGCAACAGTAACATTTACAAGACAATATGCTATGGACCAACTGGACAAATGAGAGGGGAGGATGGGGGAAAAGGAAAGGTAGGAGAAAAAGAAGGGAGGAGGTAATAAAGTTTGACAAAAAACTTACTCACTACCTTATGTATGTAATTGTAACCCCACTGAATGTCACTTTAAAATAAAAATAAAATTTAAAAAAATGTGTGCTTGAAAACAAGACCACTAAATGTCTTGAAGAAAAAAAAAATGTCTTGAAGAATCAGTCAGCATCTGGCAATGTATACCCAAAGTCAAAGATACTCAGGAGGCTGGGAAAGAAGGATCATGTAAGCCCAGGGACACAACCAAGTTTGGCCACGTGGTAAGACATTCCCCACCTTCTCAGAAAAAACAAAATCTGGATTTGATTGTCTTTGCTATTTATTCAGTGTAAGAACCATATTCAAGAAGCAATATTCATGATTTGAAATTGATCCTAGGCATATGTTATGTATAATGTTTTACCTGTTCAAGCTGTCCAATCCCTAATTATCATCCTTTTCACATAGTGTACATTCCTATGAATGATAACTTTATCAACAGAAAAAAATCATGAAACCAAAAAGGAAAAGTAATATTCCTAACAGGTTAATATTCATTGTTGGTTGCTTAGTAATTCCTAAGTTTTAAATATGCTTCTCTTTTTTACACAGTGAAAATGCAAATGGAGGACTGGGAATATGGCCTAGTGGCAAGAGTGCTTGCCTCCTACACATGAAGCTCTCGGTTCGATTCCCCAGCACCACATATATGGAAAACGGCCAGAAGGGGTGCTGTGGCTCAGGTGGCAGAGTGCTAGCCTTGAGCAGGAAGAAGCCAGGGACAGTGCTCAGGCCCTGAGTCCAAGGCCCAGGACTGGCCAAAAAAAAAAAAAAAAATGCAAATGGATTTTTTAAAGATAATATCTATGTGCAGATGAACTTGATTTAGAAAAGTAGTTTATTCTGAGTTGGTAAGTTAGCCAAAGAAGAAGAAAGGTGACAGTCTCTATTTGTAGCCATCAAAAAATGCACATAATTTAAAATTATACTAAGTGAAGTGAACCAGACCCAAAGAAACATGGACTCTATGGTCTCCCTCATAGGGAATAATTAGCACAGGTTTAGGCAAGTCACAGCAGAGGATCACAAGAGCCCAATAGCTATACCCTTATGAACACATAAGATGATGCTAATGGAAATGAATTCCATGTTATGGAAATGATTGTTATATCACTGTTGTAACTACTTTCAATGTGCTATGTGTAACAGTAGCTTCTATTATTGGTGATCTTCTTGTATCCCCTTCCTGTGGTGTACCTGCACTCTCTCTGTATCTTATCTAAGTACATTGGAAACCGTGTATACTGGTATTAGAACTAGGAAACTGAAAGGGAATACCAAAATCGAGAGACACACGGTAAAAAAGACAAACAACTACAAAAGCAATACTTGCAAAACTGTTTGGTGTAAATGAACTGAACAACTCATGGGGTAAAAGGGAAAGGGGGAGGGGGAGGGGGGAAAGAGGGAGGAGGTAACAAACAGTACAAGAAATGTATCCAATGCCTAACATGAAACTAACCTCTCTCTACATCAGTTTGACAATAAAAATTTCAAAAAAATTTAAAAATGCACATGATTTCCTTTTCTCAGTCACCCATTATTTAAAACACCACTTACGGCACAAGGTTCTACAATAAAAGTTCTTACATTTGGATGGCCGTAAGAGAGCCTGTTAATGACAGATGGTTTGGTTAATTACAAAATTAAACTTGGTACTATTGAGACATGATTACAGTGAATAATATTTTCCAGACAGAGTTTAATAAGCAGCTTGTGGTCAATAGCCTCTTGCCTCTTGGAGAGTGAGAGAGAGAGAGAGAGAGAGAGAGACCAGGTCACTGCTATGACTGTGGTATACACTCAGAGAATGTAAGGGTAGAAGATGTTAACATAACTACCTCAGAACTCAGTTCCAGTAAGTTTACCAGAGTCTAACATAGAGAATCCCCCCTAAGCACTGTGAAGGAAGGTGCTTTCGAAACAGCACCTCCCATCCCACCCTAATCTCTAGTAACACTTGCTGATTCACTGACCACAGTGGAGAAAGTACACTAAAGAGTGACTTAGCTGGCTTCCTGGGTGAGTACTTTTGGGTAGCACAGACTCCGCTAAGAAATCACAGGTTTTCACATTTACAGGCAGCTGTTTTGACTGTTAAAAACTAAGATAGGGTAGTAAAAATCAGTTCTTTTAAATATCAAAATTGGCACGTAATTCAAGTTAGCAATTAATAAAAATACTAGAAGGAATAATTGTATATATGTAGATGTTGCTGTTATGGTTTCTATATTTCTTACTGAAAAGAAATTACCACATTGTATGATTAGAAATCCAATTTTGTGTGACCATATTTTCTCTAAGGTAATATGGGAAGGCTATGCTTGGCTGTGCTTCTCTAATTTGAATGGGTTAAAGAGAGAAGAGTTCATGCTCAGGTCATTTGTTTTGATATTTTTAGTATTAAAATTAGTACTGGAAATACAATAGTTTCAGGAATCCATTCTATAGTTTGTTACAGGTACAATTTGATCAACTTTTATTGAGTCAGGAAAATTCTAGCCAAGTATTTCTTCTATGTACGTACCTACCTACCTACCTATCTTATCTTCAAATGGCTGTACAAAGGAGTTATCAATTTAAAAAGCAGTTTACAAATACAATATATCTTGATAAATTTTACCTCTTTCAACATTTCCCTCTCTTCTCTACTTCATCTACCTCTTTCTCCTAGACTCTACCCTACCAATATCCAGTATCAAATTCCTGGTATTTTATTTTGCTGAATTTTGATGTTGCCTTTCTAAGAAATTACACTATTTGCACTCTTTCTTGAATCTACCATATTTCTGCTAAGATGCTTATATATACTTGCATATCTCCCAAAGTACATACTTATGAGCTTGTAAGCTAAATCTACTTTCCACATATAAGGGCAATCATGCATCCATTATTTCTGGTGCTGAATTGACATAACAAAATGTTTTCTAAATCTTTCCATTTCTTTACAAATAGTACAATAGCAGGGATGAGTAAAATTTCATGGTGAATATGTACTACATTTTCTTGATCCAAATGTCCATGGAGTGGCATCTGAGCTGATTTTTTTACCTTGGCAAGATACTATTTTAGTAATGATAATCTTCCATTTTTACATAATTTTTGTAGAAATCTGTGTAGATAAGGGTTGACATTTTTCTATTCTATATTTAACATTGCACAAAAAAACCCTCAAGATCCAAGTCAGAAATGTTTGTGATGTGTTCCCAGAGCAAATTTTGATGTAATTAATACTTTAGCCAAGGAAAATTTATTAAATGTTTTGATTCTATCACAAATACATTAAATTCCACTGTGAGTATACATGTACAATGAAGTTTATAAGAGATTTGTTTTCCTGGGCTGTCTTTGAACCACAATTCTCAAATTTTAGCCTCTTGGATAGCTGGCATTATATGAGTGAGCCTCTTGCATCATCTTGTTAGTAACTTTTGCTAAAATGTATCGATATAATTTTAAGTCAGTAGATTATTAGGAAAGTCTCAATTTAGCTTTTCAAGTTGTTCTTGAAGGTTCAATTATTGATAAACCTGAACACTATGTATGAAAAAAATCTAAAGTAATTTTTGTATTTGATTTTTTCCCAGATACCCGCAAACACTAAAATCATTTTCATTATTTTAATTGTTCTGTTTTAGCCTGACAAAACAGTAATATATTATTTTAAAATAATATTTTAAGTAAAGTGAGACCCAAAGAAACATAGATTCTATGGTCTCCCTCACTGGTAATAATTAGCATATGTCTAGGATAGTCCTAGCAGAGGATCACAGTAGCTCAATAGCTATCTATGTACATATGATCATATAAGATGATGCTAAGTGAAATGAACTCCAAGTTATTGAAACAAGAGGTTTTTCATTGTTTTTGCTATTTTTAATGTACTTACTATGTGAAATTATTTTTTTCTTTCATTTTTTCTTTCTTATGGTTTATTCCCTGTTTTCAATGTGCTTGATTTTAGTGCCCTGGGTATTTCATATATGCTTATCTTTATTAGGGAAGGGAAAGGGAACACAAAAATAGTGAGACAAAGGACAAAGGGAGAACTAAAGCAACAGCGATATTCCCACAGAAATATATTGGAAATTAACTGTAGAACTTGGTTGAGGGTGAGGAAAGGTGGAAGAAAAATGAGGAAAGGGGTAACATGTTTAACCAGATATATACCCACTACCTTACGTATGTAACTGTAACTCCTCTGTAAATCACCTTGACAATTAAATTTTTAAAAGAAAATAAAAAATAAAAACTCATTTTTTTCACAAAGGAAAAATAATATTTTATAGGTAAAAATTATAAATATTTACTGCCATAAACTACTGACATGATATTCTCACTACTCAAGTATGCATTCTAATATTTTCAGTTATTTATTTGTAATTATTTATAAGCGATCTACACAGATACACCAAAAATAACTATGCCCCTGTTTTGATTTACCTTTTGCAAACTCATATTTATAAATGATATATTTACAGAAGACGTGAAATTACTCGGAATCATTTTTCTGAATATTTATTCTTCATTTATTCTCTTTTCATTTGTAATATTTCAATCATATTTAGATTTCTCTATTTCCATCTATAATCAGTCACAGATCTAATAATACCTCTTGGTTTATTTCTGTAAAAAATGTTTCATCTTCTTTATCATGAGCACAGTCCAGTTTCTCCCAGAATCTTTCAGCTACTGGAAGTTTGTTTATTGTTTCTTTTGGTGCAATTTTTTATTTATTTTTGATGTTTTATGATATAGCAAGATTGAATAATATTTCTGCAGCCTTTTGTCTTGATGATAGTATTGCATTAAGCTAATTACATAGTTTTTCTGATCTTTAAAAATAAATTATGTTATTGGATTTGAAGTTTGGTGGTATCATGCTTCATTTTTTAAAAAATATCTTAAAGGGGGGCTGGGGATATAGCCTAGTGGCAAGAGTGCCTGCCTCGGATACACAAGGCCCTAGGTTCGATTCCCCAGCACCACATATACAGAAAAACGGCCAGAAGCGGCGCTGTGGCTCAAGTGGCAGAGTGCTAGCCTTGAGCGGGAAGAAGCCAGGGACAGTGCTCAGGCCCTGAGTCCAAGGCCCAGGACTGGCAAAAAAAAAAAAAAAAAAAAAAATCTTAAAGGTGTACATTAGTCTCCTTAGGTTTGAAGCAACAATTACCTCACCAGTCTTCTAGTCCTTCTGACTTGCTTCAAGATGGAAAGGTCATGAATCAAAGTGAAGACATGGATTTGAGAGATGGTTAAATCTTTTCCTTGGTCCTCTTTTACCCTCTTGTGGGGCAGGAGAGAAAATTTCATTATATATATATATATATGTATATATATATGTATATATATATATACATATATATATATTCTGTCAATCTCAGAAACCATATTAGGTATGAGAGATTCCTATTTATGTTACATAGGGTTATTCCCAAAAGAGCTAAAGATTAAACACCTTCTTTCATTTCTGTAGTCAATGAAGATGTCTGCATGGTTATTGAGCATACAGAAATTCTCATACTATATGTGGGTCCACATTCAGGGAAGCAAATCTGAGAGATGAGGAGGGATATGAAAGAATTCAGCTATTATTTTTTATTTGTGAGCTTAGGGTGATACATCTTACAGAGTTCATACACAGTATCATGGCATTATTTGTGGGTGGGGTTGTAGAAATGATGTTCTTGTGCTGCTTTTATACCTACTTACTGAGATTCTCAACCCCTACTCCTGCCTTCTCTATCTCTTTCATGTCTGTAATTGTCAAGTTCTTAGTACATTCTCCATTCTCAAATGAGAATAATCATTCTTCATACTGATTTTTGATGAAGAATGATGTGTAAAATAAAACTGTCAGTACTTTCTTTGATGCATCCAGTTTTGGAACTTTTAAAATTGTTAACTGGGTACTGAGACCTTACCATCAAAATTGTAGTCTTCAAGAAAGTGACTTTCATTAGTGGGTATCTGTCCAAATTGTTTTTATATGGGAAGATTTAAAGAGTTTCAGATTTCAGTTAAATTTCACTGCTCAATGTCTTTATATTTTTATCTTTACCTTCCTAATCATCTTGCTCCATGATTAGTGTTTTATTGTTTGTAGTTTTGTGGCAAAAATCTGAAACACCAAATACAGATTTAATATAAATTATATTTACATACATTCATTTTACTTATTCCCTTATGAAGAACTTCAGGTGATATTATAGTATTCTTTTTAAATAAAGAAATTACAGAACATGAAAAGACAGCATGGAGAAAGGAAAATCTTCAAGTAATGTAAACAAGTGAAGTGTTAAAAAAAAGTCATGAGAACATTAAGTGATAAGGTAGGACATCTATGTAACTTTGAGAAAATTCCTGATATTGAAGTACAATGATACCCTTTCTGTGCTGAAATGCTTGCAGTAAATTTGGGGAAAGGTATATTCTCAATATAATCGTAAAATTATAATCATATGATCAGGACATCTGGAAAATAACAGTCAAAATTAAACTGAACTTTGTCTGGATACTGCAGTTTTTACATGGCTCTGTCAAATGTCAGGCTTCCCTCTCCCTCACCAATTTCAAAAATGTTTCACCATGATTTCAAACAGTGAATCATCCCATCCTGTGCCAACCATCTGTTTTGTCTGCCCCCTCATTGACTCAAATTAGATGAGGGAGAGCAGGGCAGGTTCTCAAGAGCAGCCATTAACACAAGAGGAAAGAAGGTTCTGGCAGCAGACTTTCCATTGGAAATTATGGACCATTAAAACTGGCAAGAAGAAATTGCAGACAGACACTTAAAAGCAAAATAAAACGAAAAAAAAATAGAAAATATTGCAAGTTCCATTAATCAATATGAAGTAAATTCCAATATAAAAATTAAATACTCCCTGGAAATGTAAGAACAAAACTGGTGAAATTATCTTGTGAAAATAACAAGAAGCAGAGTATGAAATCTGTGTATGACACAAAGTCATGTTTTAGGAAATAACTACCATCCGTAGTTAAATGTTCATTGATTGACGCTCATATATGAGAGAAATTGTAATGAATTAATGATCAATTTCTTTTATATGACAGCACATGTAGATTAAATGAAGCAGCTTAAATTATAGACAGGAGATAATGCATTTTATTTAAGAAAATTCTTGTAAATACAGCTAAATATTGAAACTTTGCTTACTGTTGTTACCCTTAATTCACTTGCCAGGCTAAAAAACGAAAAAAAAAATTGTTCAAAAAAATGAAGGCTCTTAAATTCAAATGAAAATACTATCAAAGTTTTCTATAGTCTGCTTGGTATTTATTTGTATGCTGTTATTTTGAATATAGCTGTTAATGACACTTCAAATGTTGATCGGTATATAAATTATTTTGGAGCATGAATTGTCTTACTAGGTAGCTCAGATTGTCTGCAAACATGTGATCCTACTATCTCTACCTTCCAATTACTAGGACTACATATGTTTACCACCATGACTGAATAAGACAGCCACTTTAACTGTTTATGTTCCAAAAAAAACATGAAATATCCAAATTAAAATATAAAACATTCACCCTATTTTGCTCTATTTCTGACCATTCTGGTAAAGAGAACTGAAGAAATTCTAATCTTACTTTGTTTAATCACAGTGCTGTCATGTCATGTCGTTCCCGTCAAAATTTAATGAATGTCTGTGATCAAGAGTTAATTTGGGGGGGGCTGGGGATATAGCCTAGTGGCAAGAGTGCCTGCCTCGGATACACGAGGCCCTAGGTTCGATTCCCCAGCACCACATATACAGAAAATGGCCAGAAGCGGCGCTGTGGCTCTAGTGGCAGAGTGCTAGCCTTGAGCGGGAAGAAGCCAGGGACAGTGCTCAGGCCCTGAGTCCAAGGCCCAGGACTGGCCAAAAAAAAAAAAAAGAGTTAATTTGGGGGCTGGGGATATGGCATAGTGGCAAGAATGTTTGCCTCATATACCTGAAGCCCTGAGTTCAATTCCCCAGCACCACATATACAGAAAATGGCCATAAGTAGCACTGTGGCTCAAGGGGCAGAGTGCTAGCTTTGAGCAAAAAGAAGTCAGGGACAGTGCTCAGGTCCTGAGTCCAAGCCCCGGACTGGCAAAAAATAAATAAATAAATAAAGTAAATTGGGCTGGGAATATGGCCTAGTGGCAAGAGTGCTTGCCTCGTATACATGAAGCCCTGGGTTCGATTCCCCAGCACCACATACATAGAAAATGGCCAGAAGTGGCGCTGCGGCTCAAGGGGCAGAGTGCTAGCCTTGAGCAAAAAGAAGTCAGGGACAGTGCTCAGGCCATAAGTCCAAGGCCCAGGACTGGCAAAAAAAAAAAAAAAAAAAAAAAGAGTTAATTTGTTCCTTAATCTGATGTCCTCTCACCATTGCCACTAACTTCCAAACCATCATCACTTCTTCTGAACTCTTCTATGATTTCTTTTTTTTTTTTTTTTTTTTTGCCAGTACTGGGCCTTGGACTCAGGGCCTGAGCACTGTCCCTGGCTTCTTTTTGCTCAAGGCTAGCGCTAGCACGCTGCCACTTGAGCCACAGCGCCACTTCTGGCCATTTTCTGTATATGTGGTGCTGGGGAATGGAACCGAGGGCTTCATGTATAGGAAGCAAGCGCTCTTGCCACTAGGCCATATCCCCAGCCCTTTTCTTTGATTTCTTATCTAGTTCTTTTTCTTCTTACTATCTTCCCCATAAAGTATCTCTACAGAAGTAACTAATATTTTTGTAAAATCATAACAAAAACCATGACTCATACCTGATCACAATTCTCCAATGAAGCCATCACAAAATTAAATTAATACTTATTTTTTCTGAGTTGTATGTGTATATTATTAAGTGCACACCTGCCCACATCTCCATACTTGCTTTCTTCGTGCTAAAATATCACGGGCATCTTCGCTTTTCTTACCTTAACAATTTTGGTCGTTTTATTTTATTGTTATGCCTGAAAACATTTTCCCTCAGACTTCCTAAGAACTAGCTTTCACTTCTGTCAGTCTTTGTTTTTTAAGAAAAACGAGTGCATTTTTTTCCTTTTGCGAAAATCAAAACTGGGAATTTTTTCCCATTAAAGACTTTCATAATATTTGTCAGCACTGTAGTCTTCATGATATATTTATTTTTCTGGCTTAATTTCAGGAAGTTTTTTAATGATAATCACATTTGCTATTACATTGATTGTATGGACTTTTCATAAAATGCGTAGCACAGAGTTATTATAAAATAACAACTTGTGGAATAAATGAATGAACCAGGTGGATCATGGAATGCAACATACATAAACATTATTCCAAATACAAGTCTCTAACACTTAAAATGAAAGTATCCTTATATATCAATTCCTAGAAAACTCATTTCAAATGTTTCAATACATTTTGCTTATGTTAATATATTTATCCATATTGTATTATTTAAGATTTTTCTTTGCAAGGAAATTGACAATTGTATAGCTATTTATTATTTTATACTTGCTAAGTCATAATACCATTTTAGATATCGTAGTAAGAGAAAAGAGGAAACTTACACAATTAGAAATAAATTACTGTCTTTAAGAAGCTTATGATCAAAGAGCATTATGTAATACATTATGTAATATTAATAATATAGACACTTGTTAAGCAATATGTTATCCTAAAAAGAAGTGATTTTATTCTAAAAGTGACAAGGACATTCCATTCCATTTGATATGTGTGGTTTTTTTGTTGTTTTTTTTTTGAGTTCCAGTGGGCTTTTATTGAGATTAAAGAAAGAAATCAATATTTTACCAACCAACTTTTTTTAACCTTATCGACTCTGGTCCATATACGTGTACATAAAACATAACACATCCCAACGAAAACAGAACCCACTGGGACATCTACCAATTAACACAAAGCCAATTTTCCCTTTCCCCAAATGGTTTCAAAATTTTGAGTTGCCACTGCTACCTCCCCAGTGGAACTGGTTCTTTAGTTCATGCTCACCTGACAGAGGAGCAATTTTGAAAAAAAAAAAAAAAAATCAAACTGTGAGTAAGACATGTTGATAGAAAATGGTAGGCAATGGCATTGATTTTAAAGAAGGAATTATGAAAATCAATCCAATTATTTAAGGAAAGTTTAAAATGTGTGTTCATTATTAATAGAAGACTGAAAGAAATGAACAGGGTCAACAGAGTTCATTGAGCTTTGAATGGTTAGATAACTGAAAAAATAAATGAGGAACAAATAAGTTTAGAATAAGGCAAATTGTTAGAGGACAGTTCTTGCTAATTTTTTTGTAATAATGACCCAGATGTTGATGGTGAGTGGAGGAACTTAAGATAGTTTCTATGTAATGCTTATTTTTTTTAATTTATTCTGGGAAGCATTGAAACAAACTCTTCAATTTTTAGTCTCTTTAGAGAAACCATTTAATTATTAGATTGTTCTTAAATGATGACTAAGGAGCAATAAAGTTGTGTGGATGACTCTATCAAAACAAAAGGCGTGTGGGTGATCCTCCCAGAGCGGGAAAAAATGAGCTCTTGATCAAGGACAGACATTCAATAGATTACTAATTTTGGTTGAGGTGTGCAGCCTAACCTGAAGGCTCTGTACACACATGGATGATGTTATTAACTGAAGCAATAAGATTCCTTTCTAGGGAATTGGAATCAAAGTCACATATGGAAAGTACCTGAGAAAAAAAAAAGAAGCAGAGGGTGTGTAAGACAAACAAGCAAAATGTGTAAACAGATGAGAGCGTCTTAAGCCAAAATAAACTGGTAATTGGCAGTGGCAGGAAAGGTAGAGACAAACTGTTGGTCTATATTAATGCCACAGAAAGAAATTGCATGAGTGTTATGAATTTAGACCAACTCATATCTTACTCAACTCCTGAAAACATTTATTGTAATTGTAAATTTCATTATTCTTATAGCTCCCTTTTCTTTTTCTGAGTAATCTTGAGAATTGGCTAAGGGAGAATATTGTATCTTCTCTTTCTAGATCTCTCTCCTCTCTCACTCTCTGTCTCTCCCTCTCTGTCCTCTTTCTTTCCTTTCTCAGTTCCCTTCTATATTTTTCTCACTCTCTTTTCCCTTTTTCTTGTACAACTAGTTTAAATATAACTTACATAGTACAGTAAGTGAAAAAATCAACAGATATTACTTAAGGCTAGTATATTATATAATACAAAAATAAATAAATTCCAACTAAAAGAATAAAGAAGACAATGATTTTAAAATTAAGGAATTTATGTTTTTACTTTTTAGTATACAGAATGCTGGTCATTCAACAATCATCACTTCGATGCTTTAGAGATTATAAGTACAATTCACTTAGAAAATACATTTTCAATATGACAGAAAGGAATGTATTTGTGGTATTATTCGAGTTACTCTACATTATGTAATAAACTTAGAAAAGTAATAATTATTCAGGCTTAGATGTAGTAAAACTAAGCAGTTCTTGCTTGAAGTTGGTTTTCTTTCTCTTTTTTTGTGGGATAGAAGGTAGATAAATGTGCACATCCACATTTCTAGAATCACAACTGGGGACCCAGTTGAATTCCAACTGAATCATTGATATGCTCAGAATGCATTTTGGTTGAGAAGATATACAAATCCTTTGGATAAATTTTACCAGCCATGAAATATTATTCCTAGTTTTCTTTCTTTTTTAAATAAATACTTTTTTCTAAATAGCTTCTTTTCTAAGGAACTCGTTATTTTAATATAAGAGCTATTCTCTTGAGAGGGTCATTAAATTTTATTTTATAGTTGAAGAAACTGAGAATCAAAGTTAGGATGGTATTTCTCCTAAGCATCTAATGAGAGAAAATATTTGATTCAAACATGGAAGTTTTTTCCAAAGGTAAATATTCTCTTTCCACCACATTACATAATATCACTTACCTCAAGGTGAAAACAGTGCTACTGGCTTAAGAAGCTATTGAAGATCTAATGTAACAGAACTAAAATATCCCTATGTAGCATTGTGAGGGAGTTTTATGGGACAAATTATTTTTTAAGGGGCATATTAATTAGACAAAAGTATATTTTAGACTTCACGTTGCATGTTTTTCACACATGATTATCTTTAGTTCATCCAACAATTCAGCCTAAAGATATTATAGTCATTGTAAAAATAAGTAAGCAAAGGCCGAGTTCTTTGATTTGCCAAAAGAATTGGTAAGTAATAACAGGACAAGATTCTACACACACACACACACACACACACACACACACACACACACACACAGAGAGAGAGAGAGAGAGAGAGAGAGAGAAAAGATTGAAACTGGGAATAGTAACAATTCTCAATTCCATTGCACATTTATATATTTTAATTGCTCCTAAAATAACAAAAGTAAAAAACAAAACAACAAAAACATTGCTACCATTTACTATATGCCAGTAATATGTTTTTCTCTACTCTCAATGAATTTAGTAAGTACAAATTTTGAATTGGAGAATGTAAATCATGACAACTTTTCTGAATAAGAATTGTTTGGACAAAATTAATGTAGCTCACAATAATCCCATAACTAATAATGCCCGATTATTAATTTAATTCTCAAAACTGAAATTTTCTCTGACATTGCTTTGTCTATTAAAGTTTTTAAATGAGCCAGTCATAAATTACATTCATAACCATGACTTTAGAATGCTCTCACCACATAAATGCATACAAATTATGCTTGTTTGCACAGATGTTTGTATACATGTTGTCCATAGTTTCTGTACTTCTGTGTACATTAATAGATAGAAATGTGCTTTCTTTTATGTAGTCATGTCTCTTTTTTCCCCAGAAGTAAGGTATTGAATTCATTAGTTGATGGGCACACTTTAGAGAGAAATATTACAAAGCTAAGAGTGTTCAGTGATAACCACAGAAGGAAGAAAAATTATACCCATGGGAGCTACACTTAGAAAGACAGGGAGCCACTGGAGGCTTCGTGGATGTGAAAATTGGTCTGTGATAGCAGGTTGGAAACTCTGTTAAAATCGTGGACTAACTAAAATGTCTTACAGATTGAACAGTCTATCAGTCAAATAACTTAAAGCACTAAATATTTATATTATAATATCATTTGGACAAAGACACCTATATACTGGTTTAAAGAACTTGACATGAAAAACTCTAGTAACATTTCTCACTTAGTATTAATTGGAACTTTTCCTGTAGCAGTTACAATTGTAGCAAAGAATTTTGAGATCTCAAGTTCAGGGTTTCCCTGTTAAAACTTCCTCAATAAATCTTTGCAAATATCACAAATTAAATTCTGTAAATTCATTTCTAATGCAATTAAATTGTACTGTTTATGTGTTTTTTCTAGTTTTCCACTACGGCTTTAATTTGCATGATTTGGGGCTTTGCCATTCTTCCTTTACACAAACTAACACTCGTTTTCTTTTTACGTATCCATCATCTAAAAGCAGACTTAAATTGCTTTGAAATGGAATTAGCATTACAAAAAATATTTGGTTGGAGGTGGTGTTACTGTTCCTCTCTTATTTCTTCTCTCCTTCCAGATCCTAGCTGCTAGTTCAGACACATTAGGTTTTAGAAGGTACCAGGAACAACATAAACGTATGAACCAGGATAGATTATTTGACTGATGATGGATACTTTCAAATACTAGATTCATTATCTCTGCACTGCATGATATGGGAGTGGAGAGCTAATTTAATGGCACATAGGTGGATTCCTTAGAGATCATCTAACTATTCACAAAGTTCATGATGCTCATGGCATTTTACACAAACTCTGACTTAAACTTCTGTGGCACTCTTCAGCTGCTCAGACAATGTGTTCTATTATGTTCACTGTGTGGTTCATATTCATTTCACTGAAAAATCTCATACATCTTTCCCCAGCAAACTCTGGGATGTGGGGAAATCCCACATTTCTCTCATATGGTCACTGGCTACTTTTGTTGCTTTAGATGAAATCCAGCACCACTTAGTGTTTTTTCTAGAAATGCTGTCCACCTCAATTAAAATAACTAAATATCCTTTGTGTTCAGATGATTCTTTTATGTCCTGAAATGGCAGAAGAATGCAAAAATTATGAAATCAGATTCCAATGCTTGTTATTTGTTCTCTACAGATTTTTCCTGTTTACATTATTTTCCTTATAGTTTTTAGTATTAATTTCTATCAAGGGTTCCTACTATTGAACCTAAGATAAAATACTTACACTTCTAGTCTGTTATACAATAAATGTACTTACAAAGGATAAGCACAACATTCAAACTGTTACTATTGTATATAGACTAATTGAATCATTCCAAGAAATTCAAGTTGAATTTGCATGGGCAATAATGGAAAAATGCTAAAATAATCTCAAAAGAACTATAATGTTATAGATGTTTATTTCACAACCTGTTTCAATACATCTTTTGCAGAAAATTGAAGGAGAAGGAATATGGCTATTCAATTTCTACATCATGGGGTTTAGTGTTATATATGCTTTAAAGTGAATTTAACAAATAATTGTTGAAAAATCAATAAAAAATTACCAGTTCCAAATATAAATAACTTTTTAATTTGCTGGGAGTCCCATTCAAACTTATTATAGTGCATAAAATATTGTAAACACTAGTAACAAATGTAATGTCATTTGTTACTTCTCTGATGTTTACTGGTGTAGAGAAGTAAGATCAGAAAATTCTTGCAGTCATTTTTAAATTCTCAGTGACTTATAATTTTTCACTGCTAGAACTCATAGAACTCAGTCTTCTTAACTTATAAATTGAAAGGTTTGAGAACATAGGACAGCATTTCAAATTCTCGTTAATTTATAGACACATTAGTCACACAAAGAATAGGGAGTTCTATTTTTTGTCCTATAAATTTTAAATTTTACTCAGTTCTTTATGAGTTTTACCCAGTTCCTTTAGAATTCTTTTAGAGTTGTTTTGTTCTGATTTGCATTTTTCCTGTGCTAGGGCCTGAACTCAATTCCTTGCCATTACTAAACAGATATTCTACCATTTGATCTATGACATCAGCCCAGAAAGGTTTAGTTTTTTCTTAAAAATTAATAACTAGACTTTAAACCACAAACTGTAGAGGAAGAGAAGAACATTTAAAGAACAAGGATATAGGGGAATACTTTTTGGCACTGTCGAAGGGGATAAAACTTTGACCAGATGGTAAGAGAAGAACAGTTGGTGAGGGTGTAAGTCGAAATAAAAGGACTGGCATATCTGAGAAGGTGTACAACCCCTCATTCTTCTGGGACAAGCTGTAGAGATACATGCCAGGACCCCAGATGGATTTAGAGAATTCCAAAGAAGCAGGCGTAGGCTGCTTTCCCATATTAAATCCTCGGAAGTTTTATGCCTTGTTATAGGCACAAACACAGGGAAAGTCCCGGAGTCTGATACCTCAGAGGGCAGCCTAATAAGCTCAAGTGTACTATGGGGTGCTGTGGACAAAGCACTCTCCCTGAGGTCCTGGAAAGGGAAAGAAGAGGTCAGAATGAGTAGGATCCCTATAATAGTTTTCAGAGTTCAAGTAAAAAAAATTTTGAATGACCTGGGGTTGCTCTGAAACTGAAGGATTTAGGGGAATTGATGTTAATTTAGCAACAACAGTCTGTACTGCAGAGGAAGCAGTCTGTGAGAGGGGCCCTCCATCAAGCATCCATTCTCACTCACCTCCAGGTGGCATCTCTATCTTCCTGAAACTAAGGTCACTCTTACAAAAAAGGGAGATGGTAAAGATAAAGAATCCTTTCAGTCCAATGTACACAGATCAAATTTTAAGCTAGAAATGGTTTGGTTCTAGGATTAAACTTCTATTACTAACAGTTCTAAAGACTAAGCTAACTACTATGGAGAAAAATAAATCCATAATTTACATATGAATTTTGTAGACTGCTAAAAATATGAAATGAGCATGCTCATTGCATTGGCTATGACTTTTTTTTAAATAAACTGTGCTTGATTTTCTACATAACTAGAGGGGATATAATTAGTGTGACTTACATACGTGTATGATTGTTACTAACATTTTCTTTTACTTTTTTAAATATTCCAGTTAGATTTACTTTATATAATAAAAATATCACCGACTATATTTTAGCCATAAGAAATGCAGATAAGCCATTGCAAAACCTGATGTCTTCCAAGAAAACCATTGTTATAATTTGAAACAACAGATGTGGGCTGAAGAAAAAGGTTGAAATGTGTAGAATCTCCTTCTCTATAGGAAAAAGAAATTTTGATTTCTGAGATTCATTTTGAAAAGTATGATACCTGGGAAAATGTTTCTAAACAGATTCATAATGCAGCTCTCGTCAAAAAGGGAATAAAGGTAAACAACTAATGTTAAACTCAGGATATGAGAATGTTGTGGGGCCCACAGATCAGAAAGCAATGAGACACTCAGATCATAGTAATAAAAACAGCTAGGTATTGGTACCGGAACAGGCCTGAAGACCAATAGAACAGAATTGAAGACCCAGAAATGAACCCACAAAACTATGCCTACTTAATCTGAGATAAAGGAGTTAAAAAGAATAGTCTGGGAGAAAGATAGCCTCTTTAACAAATGGTGCTGGCAAAACTGGTTCAACACATGTGACATACTAAAAACTAGATCCTTATATATCACCCTGCACCAAAATAAATTCCTAATGGATCATAGACCTTGAAATCAAAACAGATACCCTGAAAACACTAATGGAAGGAGAAGGAGAAACACTTGGGTTCCTTGGCACAGGACAGAACTTCCTTAACAAAGACCCAGAAAGGCTACAAATCAAAGAAAGGTTGGACAAATAGGACTGCATCAAACTGCAGATCTTCCTCAGGGCAAAGGACATAGCTTGCAAGATAAACAGAAAGCCCACAGATTGGGAGAAGATCTTTACCGGCCATACAATGGACAAAGGCCTCATATCTAAAATATATGCAAAACTAAAAAAATTACATTCCTCCAAAACAAAACTGCAAAGAACCAATAGCCACCTCATCAAGTGGGCTAAATACTTAAAAAGAGACTTCTCTGATGAGGAAATGAGAATGGCCAAGAGACATATGAAAAAGTGCTCTACATCACTGGCCATAAAAGAAATGCAAATCAAAAACAACATTGAGATTCCATTTCACCCCAGTAAGAATGTCCTATATCAAGATAATTAACAATAATAATTGTTGGAGGGGATGTGGCCAAAAGGGAACCCTATTGCATTGTTGGTGGGAATGTAAACTGGTTCAGCCACTCTGGAAGGTGGTATGGAGATTCCTCAGAAGGCTAAATATAGAGCTCCCCTATGACCCAGCAGCCCCACTTTTTGGTATCTATCCAAAAGACCACTAACAAAATCACACTAAAGCCACCAGCCAACAATGTTCATCGCAGCACAATTTGTAATAGCTAGAATTTGGAACAAACCCAGATGGCCTTCAGTAGAAGAATGGATCAGGAAAATGTGGTACATATACACAATGGAATTTTATGCCTCTATCAGAAAGAATGACATTGCCCCATTCGTAAGGAAATGGAAGAACTTGGAAAAAATTATACTAAGTGAAGTGAACCAGACCCAAAGAAACATGGACTCTATGGTCTCCCTCATAGGGAATAATTAGCACAGGTTTAGGCAAGTCACAGCAGAGGATCACAAGAGCCCAATAACTATACCCTTATGAACACATAAGATGATCAAAATGAAATGAACTCCATGTTATGGATAGGCTCCCCGGTGGATTTGCTCCCCCTTTTCTAGGGGGTCCAAGCTGCCTCCGGGACTTATTCTGCTGTCCTAAGCCCACCCAGACGACCACCGAGGTAACTTCTCCTGACTGAGTGCTCTACTTCCATCCACCACGACAATCTACAAATTTGCCATCACACCAAGGGTAAGTGATCATCTAAATGGGGGCTCGGATCCAATTTTCTGATTTACCGCAGGGCCACAGGGCTGTGGCTTCTGGGCCACACCAAAAATCTTGGCGCCAAGTTCCGAGCCCCACTCAATGATGATAGCATAGGGCCACAGGGCCGCACCCACAGGTCCAACTCCAAGCTTGGCCCGAGACAAAGTGATTGGGGTGACGATTCCATTGCTGATTGTCTCTCACACTTCAGCTGACCAGAGTAATACCTAGGACACTTGGTATTAACTCCTCAGCTCCTCCGCTAATCACTTACCATGGGAGGGGCACAATCATCCACCACAATAGATTTGAAACTCCAACCAGGGTGAGTGACATTAGCCAGGAGCTTGGATTTTCTCTAGTTCAGCTCCACTACTCACTCATCAAGTGGGGAACAGTCTAAAGCTTCCCAAGTTTGAGCCCAATCTTACAAATTTAGAATATTTTACAGGACATAACTTCTATGAGCACTCAGGCAGATGGAGTTTTCTCTCTCTCTCTTTCTGTCTCTCTCTAAACTTTGCCTGCTTGCCTGTGATGGGCCGGTACTAGCTTCCAAAGGTACCAATATTTGTTTAAGATCTGCTTTGATTGATGTTTGTTAAGCTTGGAGATTCAGTTGTTCTGCTTGTTGTTGGCTAAATACTGTTTTCTCTAGCATTGACCATGTGGTGGAAAATAGAATTTTAGCAAGCGCCAACTTGGTCCCATCAAAGTTCCAAAACTCTTGGAGGTGGAGTCCCACCCATCCCCCAGGTAATGGGCATGCAAAATTCCTCAAATTCCTCAAGGCAGGGCTGGGAGTTGGCCCTGGGCAGGGCCCACCCACCCAAACTCTTGTAATTCAAATGTGCCTTGCAATTCAAATGCTAAACTGGTTTCTCAAAATGTGGCTTCTTCATTTCCTTGCCAAATAATCTGTGAAAATTTTTGTTTCCTAGTAAAAGTTTTTTGTTTTCTAACTGACCACATGGTTCTAAAATATGGGCAAAATAATATAATTTTGCCACTGCAATTCCAGAAAACTTACATTGCCAATTTTAAAAAAAAATTCTAAGTGTGCCTCAAAGCTTGTGCACGAGTGTCTGTATGTCTGTCTGTCTGTCTGTCTGTTGGTAAAACATGTAAAATCTGCCATCATGGTTTCAAAATTACTTGCTTTTTGACTACTATTTTAACTTACTTTAATTCTTGTGTTAAACTGTTCTTTGCAGCCTGTGGGTGGAGTCACAGTGAACAGCCTGGAGGCAATCCTGACTCTTATCACCAGACTCCAAGCCAAAAGAAAAAAAAAAACAAAAAAAACAGGTTTTAAACCCAAACTGATACAAGCGAAGGAATGCAAGCAAATGAGTCGAAGATGTAAAACCAGAGTGCTAACCTTGATTTTCCTGACCCAGGATTAATATTTTGCTTTATAGGATGCAGGTCAAAATGTGTGCTAGCTGCGTGGACTGTGGCAGTCTGTGGCTACAGGAAGCTGCCTCCACAGTCTGCTCCCAAACTGCCTGGTTTCACTACTAGTGATTCCTTATTCTCTCTCTCTTTCATGGAAAACTGCTCAGGAAATCTAGGAGTCACTGGTGATCTTCCTGTGAAGATTTTGACAGGCCCAGAGTACTCCTTCCCTGGCTCTGCCTCACCCCCACCCACCCCCCACAGATCAGAGTTGGGCTTATAGCAGGCCTATCATGACAGAGTTGCAACCGAGACTTACTCCAAGGTTGAAAACATCAGAGTTGTGTTTGGTGGCCACAGGGTTGCATTGGGGTAGCATTGGTGTCTTCCCCCTCCATGTCTCAGAAACTGTCATGGCTGCTGCAGACAGCAGACTTGGTTGGCCTTTGGTCTGTGTGGATTTTGTGACTAAGAAGATGGTTAAAGACCCAAGCCTTCTAAAATCTGTTTAAACTTGTCACCCTGCTTAAACCAGTAGGGCACCAGCCTACAGAAGCCATAGTACTCAGAGAAAGCAACCAGGGAATTCTGGGAGATTTCAAATGTCTTTAACAAGTCTGTGTAGAAATTTACGGGCAACCCAGCAGGAGGTGTGACAATCTATCCAGGGGACTCTGAGATGCCACTACAGCCTCACCCAGATCCAACCCATCTCTCCTGCCTGCCTCCATCACACCTGACTAACAAAGCCTGCTGATTTGGAATGGAAGACACAGCCACCTCAGATCCACTGAAGCTGAGACTTTTCCATTGTTCTGACCCTTTGCCCTCTTGATTGTTTTTCATTTGTGCTCTCTTCCACCTGCCGGTAAGGTTAAATGACATGATTTGATTTGATGACATATGGATCTCATTCAGTCTGCTGTTGTCTAAGTATTACAGCAGAACTCTAGCAAGTATTTGTTGGTCAATTCTCAACAAGTTACAGGTAAGCTCTACTATTGTTCTCCTGTTGTTCTAATTGTAAATAAAAAGGGCGTTTATGGCTAAGACTCCTTGGATTGCAGTTCGAAGCCAGCCCGGTCAGGAAAAAAAAAAAAAAAAAAAAAATATATATATATATATATATATATATATATATATATATATATATATCCCTGTAAAACTCCATCTTCCAACTAACCAGTGAGGTGCCAGACTTTGAAGTCAGGCCCCACCACGTGAACCCCATTTTAGAATCGAACCCTGAACCAATCAGATTTGTACCTGTGTTCTAATCTTGCTTGCACAGCTGATTGTTGTAACCTTGTTCTTTGCCTTTATAAGCCCTGTGTAATCACAGCTCGGGGCTTCCTCCTAACCTCCGCTGTGTCGGTGGGTAGGACGAGGCCCGAGTTGGCAGCTCGTTAAATAAACCCTTGCCTTGCTTTTGCATTTCGGAGTGTCTGAATCTTGGTGGTCTTCTTGGGGGTGGTCTTGCGACTTGGCACAACATTTGGGGGCTCGTCTGGGATGGCCCCAGAGACCCCGAGATCCCAGACTCCGAAGGTAAGAAAACAGCGCTGTTCATTTGTCTTGTCCTGTAATTTGTCTGTTTGTCTGTTTTGCTTTTGCTTATACTTGTAGGGCGCGAGTTAGTTTGGTTTTTGGCCGGAACTGACCAGGAGGGCCTCCTAAACGAGACTCAACCCGCCCACCTTGTACTCGGGTCCACTCCTTCTGCACCCTTGCAGGAGGTTGTGGGCCAACTCGGGTCCACTCCTTCTGCACCCTTGCAGGAGGTTGTGGGCCAACTCGGGTCCACTCCTTCTTGCAGGAGGTTGTGGGCCAACTCGGGTCCATTCCTTCTGCACCCTTGTAGGAGGTTGTGGGCCAGCTTGGGAGATCTCCAACTCATAGCTTTTCTTAGGCCTGTATGTTTTCCTCCTTTTGTATTAATTTTGTTTTTTGTAGCCTTTTGGACTGAACATCTGATCAGAGCTATGGATAACGTTCTATCTTGAGGACCTCCATCTAGCCCCCTAGACTTGATCCTAGCTCACTGGAGGGAGGTTAAGGAGATAGCTGTACTCACCTGTCCTCCAGTGAGGAAGCACGGAGGAGGAAATGTTTCCCGCTCCATACTCCCCACCCCAGCTAACTCTACAAGAGGACTCTGAGGAAAATGTTTCAGCTGTGCCCTCCGCTCCGGAGGGTCCTGCCCAGTCAACTCACCGGCGCCGACAGCCCAGGACACGGACGCATCAGCTCCAAGTCCTGACCCGCACCCGCCGATGGGGTGGACGTAGGGCCAGCCCAAGCCACCCACAGGTGGCAGGGAGTGACCTCACCATGCCGCGCTGTCATCTCTGTGTTGTTTGTAAGTCTAACAGTCTCTTTTGTGTCAAACCTGCATAGTTCATTGGAAAGATGTACAGGCGATGGTTCACAATCAGAGTGTGAGTGTCCACAGAAAGAACTCTAGGGGGACCCCCACCCAGCCTTCTTAAGCAGAAAATTGTTTGGTGCGCTAAAATGTTTTACTAAGACTAAAAATGTTTTACTAAAACTATCAAGCCCTGGAAAATGAGGCTGGAGAATGCTAAAATCATTTGTTAAAGGTTTTTGTCTTAAAATGTACGGCTGAGGCTTATTCAGCGTGCTTTAAGATCTTTTGAAAATGTATGTGTGTGTGCATGTGTGAGTGTGAACATGTTCAAGACTGCAGTATGATGCAAAACTAAGTTTAAATTCAAAGGTCTTCATGCCATGCAGTAACTGGGACTGAAGAAAAAAAAAAGAGGCTCTTTTGAAACAAGCAGCCCGTAAGCAAAGGGTGGCACCTGGTTTCAGAATGCCTGTGAGCTTCAGTTTTTCCGATGCAGATAAAAGCTAAAGTGTTGTGTTAGTGTTAAAAAGGCTTTGGAAATCAAGAATACATTTCTAGATAAGAAATTTGGAAGTAAAATTGTCCTAAATAATTATTGCAAAGTGAGAAAATGAGAATTATGGCTACCAAAATGTTTAATTGCCATTCCAGCTTCTTTGTAGGTTTTTTGTAACAGTTTCCAGCAGGCCCACAGAAGCACAGGTGATTCCTACAAGTTTGTCAAGATCTAATACTGGCCCTTAATAAGTTCCAGGCCAGCTGACCCCTTTGCCCTGGATGACAACTACCATGATGGAACATGGGAGGTCTCCAAGCACCCAGCTGGGCCGCTTCGCCTTCGCCTCAAGAAAAGAAAGTTAGACTGAATATTGTTATAATTTTCTTTTTGCCTTCTTTCCTTACTACCCTGGCTGGTGTTAATGTTATTTTGGCAGCTCACTCCAAAGTGAGGTGAATCCTGCAGTCCCTTGGTAAAATAGACTAGGGTTATAGGTTCCTGGCTGGGTGAGGTCAACGCCCCTGAGTCAGCCTGAAGAAGTTACAGAAGATGGATGATCTTCACCCATCAGCCCCCCTTTAAAACCGAGGGACCAGAGTTATTTTCGGATACTACTTTTGGCCCTACTGGCCCATGCCTTACCTCTATATCATCCCCTAGACATGCAAGCCATTGAAATGGACAGAATGGAGCCATGATTGGCTCCCAAGGTACCAAAAAGAAAAAGGGGGAAATGAGGTGGCAGACTTTGAAGTCAGGCCCCACCACGTGAACCCCATTTTAGAATCGAACCCTGAACCAATCAGATTTGTACCTGTGTTCTAATCTTGCTTGCACAGCTGATTGTTGTAACCTTGTTCTTTGCCTTTATAAGCCCTGTGTAATCACAGCTTGGGGCTTCCTCCTAACCTCCGCTGTGTTGGTGGGTAGGACGAGGCTCGAGTTGGCAGCTCGTTAAATAAACCCTTGCCTTGCTTTTGCATTTCGGAGTGTCTGAATCTCGGTGGTCTTCTTGGGGGTGGTCTTGTGACTTGGCACAACACCAGCAAAGAGCCAGACTGGAAGTTTGGCTCAAGAGAACCAGCCAAATGCTGAGAGTGACACTGTGGTTCAAGTGGTAGAGCACTAGCCTCGAGCAGAAGTGCTCAGGGACAGTGCCCAGGCCTTGAGTTCAAATCCTGTGAATGCCAACTGGGCTATCCAAGCAATGAGCACCTAGACCTTCAGGACAAGGTCAATCCTGACAACAAGGATCATGGAGAGGAGTAAGAGGAGAATGATGTCACATCCTAAAGGGAGTCACTTTGTCTCACCCTTTCAAAATTAATCAGAGCAGGAAGATCAAGAGTAATAGTTGTTTACCCACCTAATGTCCATACCTGTACATTTCCATTTGGACAGAAACTTGAATTCTTGCCTTTGTTACTTGCTATTTGTATATATATTAGCCTCTGACTGGTTACTCCCCACCAGGCCACTCTCTAAACACTTCCTGCCCCCAGTCCAGTTATTCCTCCTTCCTTATAATGGGCCACATTGGGTTTATGCTCCAAATGGAACTTTTCTGGCTTGTGGCTAGGGTGTGTTCTCCCATGTCATTCATGTTAACTGGTCCTGTGAACTTGTCAGCCTTTTGTCTGACCTTTTCAAAAGTCTCTCTTAACAGGATAACATCCCTCACCCAGGATGCCACCTGGGAACTTGCAGTTCAAGGCCATCCTCTTACTACCCTGCTCTGCCCAGTGCAGATCTGGACCCTGAAGACCCCAGACCCAGTGACTCCTTGATGTGCCCAAGCTGCAGGAGGTAGCCAGAAGAGACCATGACACCCATTGACCCTGATAACCAATCTTGTGGAAATGATGAGGACTTTTACCAACCAAACTGGATGGTACCAGGCCAAATGATGAATCAGGGACCCCTGACTACTTCACCCCTTTTCAGTAGGAGGCAGTTCCAGAAGAAACAACCTCTGCCCATACTCCCAGCCTGGTGCCCCTCCTCTGTTATTAATAAACAAAAATGGGGGAATGTTAGCATTTCCCTAGCCTCAGGTCCTCAGCTCCTCCCACTAGTCCCCAGATCCACCCATACCTAATGAGCTCCTGCTCACCACCTAACTACTTCCCCTTTACCCCCAGAGAGAAGCTGCCACCTGGATAAGGTGCAGACACCATGTAGCTCCCTCTTCCATGGGAACTATGGCCCCACTAATAAGCCTCCTTATGAACCTTCTTCTCCTGCCTGTGATTATCTCTGCATGGTCCTCTGGGATGGCCGATACCTATGCTTTCAGAAACAATTGTTATATCACTATTGTAACTACTTTCAACATGCTATGTGTAACTGTAGTTTCTATTATTGATGATCTTCTTGTATCCCCTTCCTGTGGTTGTACCTACACTATCTCTGTATCTTAACTGAGTATATTGGAAACCGTGTATACTGGTATTAGATCTAGGATATTAAAAGGGAATACCAAAATCGAGAAACACAGGGTAAAAAAAAAAAAAAAAGACAACTACAAAAGCAATACTTGCAAAACTGTTTGGTGTATATGAACTGAACAACTCATGGGGGGAAAGGGAAAGGGGGATAGGGAGGGGGGAATGAGGGACAAGGTAAGAAACAGTACAATAAATATATCCAATGCCTAATGTATGAAACTGTAACTTCTTTGTACATCAGTTTGATAATAAAAATTTAAAAAAAAGAAAAACTGAAAAAAAGATTTTATTTAGGACAAAAGTCCTGGTGTACCTGGACTGCAGGTCTGGATCTCAAGATGCAGTCCCAGAAGCTCTCAGAAACCCAAGGATATACAAGAGCACTCTTACATACCCTCAAACTACTGGAATTTTCCCTTTAGCTTAACTACAGGGGCTTGTTACTTCCTGTAGGTGTCAGTCACAACAAACAGGTCAGAGCCTCTTGATCTTCACTGGAAATCATCTAACAACCAGGTGGCAAAACAGAATGAAACTCTGAGGGTTGGGGATGTTACAGGTGTGATCAATACTGAGCAAAACAAGTTCAAAGCAAACAACTACATAACTTTACAGCAGGGGCCAGCTTCAGAACAGTTTTATATTGAACACTACAGGACAGTATTAGCAATACTTTGTTGTTGAAAGCTAGCATAGCAACAGATTAATTATCTTCATCACTTCACTCTCAGTCAACATATTAAGAACATTGGCTTATTGCTGAATTTTTACATATGCAACAGAATTACTCTCTAGTGATGAATAAGCAAACACAATAATTATTGAAATAAAAATAAACCCAATGGACTATCATTTCAAAAATATATCTCAGTGTGTAACAGGACTAAAGGGACAACATTTCTACCACATCTTCGCAAATTTTCATACCTAGTTCTACCACAGACTTCTATACTGTCATAATCTCTTTTCTAATAGACTTCTTGATTTTAACTAAGTAATGTCAATGGATCTTAGGGCAAATGTACTTTCAATGGAAGGTAAGTATAATGTCTCTTGAAACTGTAAGAAGATAATCACTTTTCTGAGACTGTTTTAAGAAATTACAGTTGAATGTTATTGTGGAGCTGGGTATCTGTCATCGGGATATTACTCAAGTAAACATCTAATTGAACAACTGAGATATAAACTATAAAACCACACAAGGACCAATCAAATACAAAGTTGAAAACAGGCTCAGTACTCAACTTTATCCACTTCATAAAACAAAAACAATTCCATTGCTGTCATCTATACTGGCCTTCGCACAAGGATTCACCCTTGAAGTCCACTTCCCTATATTAGCCCTTGGAAATAACATCCAGTCCCAGCTTCAATTATCACCTCTGTGGGAATGACTCTGGCTGCTCCCCAGTCCTATTTTCTTTGTGCTTACTTAAAATCTTGAGTTCCTTTGAAGATTACCCCCTTCAGTCATACTACTTTTTCCATCCTTTGTCCTTGTCATCTGGAGGCCTTTTGAGTCACCATGAAGATATTTCCACTCCAGTTTCTATCCAGATACATAGATTATCTTTATTGACCTTATTTCCTAGTTTTAAAGTCTTTAATAATATTCACTTCCTCATGAACAGAATCTCTAAATCATGCTTATTCTTGGGAAGGGTTTCAAGTTTGAGTCTCTTTAACTGCACCCTTTAAGAATGAAAGATGATCCATGTGTGAATTTCTTTGTAGACTCCAAAAATTGTTGATAGTACCTTAATTTTAGGGTTAAACTTTCTCTGCACAAATTACTATGGTTATTTTCTTTATTTTTATCTTTGCTTGCGTATTTTAGTAAGCATTTCAATTCATTACCTTTGGAATCCTCCAAATGAATTTCTCAAATGTAATATTAGTTTTCCATTCAAGCCTTTACCTCTATGTATAATGTCACCAGTTTTAGTACACTTACTCAATTGAACAACCACAGATTCAATTATTTCTATTTTTAAAAGAACTATGCCTCTACTGATAGCATTATTCCTAGACTCCTTCATTATTCTATAACCCCTCCTTGGAAAAAATACTGGTAAGGGGAAAAATTAATCATTGTTCCTCATACTGATAGCAGAAGGAAAGTGATATCTTGGAATGGCCCTCTTTGTCTATCACTGTACTTTGTAAACATTCACTGTTTGATATAATCCCTATTTTAAAGAAATTGAAAGTTAAATATTTCCCTAGTAAATCCAGAGCAAGAAACAGAATTCATGTGTTCAGGTGTGAGTAATTCTGTTTTCCAAAGGTAAGAGACTGTATCTCTTTACTTCTGTGGAGATAGTATCCTAGGTATAAGACTGCTGATCATGGGTATCTGTCATTCATCCCATAATATGTCATAATGAAAGTATGAAGGTTCTTTTTTTAAAAAAAATCAATAAGTTAGGAGCATAATACTCAAAAAAAAATCTGAGGAGTTCAGTAAATACTCAGGTTTGTGTTTGTTTTCATTTATTCAAGTGAAACCACTTAAAGGGAGCATGCTAAATCACAAAGATCAGTGATTCTAAAGTCCCTTGTTTTTTGGAGTGAAGACTCAGCTGGTGTAGCACATAACATCTATGGACAGCACTGCCTGTGGTGAGTGATCTATACATTGAAATTTCCCAATGGGCTAACAAAATGCAAGCAAAAACCATGCACTCATATCTTCTCAGATCCATTTTGATATTATTTATTTAAGATATTCAGTCTTCTTTTTTCTCCTTGGAGAGACCTGACTTCACATTTTAAAAGGACCAGCAGGCCTCCCCTACGCAGACTGAAAAAAATCTGCCTGATACACTAGACACAAGAAATAACATTTGAGGCATATAATTTTAAGAAACAGGATCATCCAGTGGGCCCACAAAAAATAAACCAATTCAAAAATGTCAAAATTCACCCTAAAAACATCATTTTGTTTCACAATTTTAAATCAATTTTCTAATTTGAATTTGTCTATATAACATAAAAGGTATATGTTATACTCAGGATATATATTTGAGGAAATTTGAAAACATGAAAAGATAGTACTGATTTAAAGTAGTATAAAAATTAAAAAGAACAGAGAATATCTATCAAAGATGAGCTACCAAAGATCCAATTCCCAAACACTGAAAATAGCTCAGTTAGTCAATCACTTTCTTCTGAAAAGAGTGACTTAGATTCTCCTGTTTTAGTGCCTAAAATATACTAGGTAGGAAATTTTATAACCTATTATTTCTTTCTATAGTTTTAGCTTTCACTTGTGTGGGTTTGTTAGGGATGTGTTCCAGGGTAAGTTTACATAGCTATACATATCTGCCTTTGAGAATTTACTTTCATGATAAAGGAGAAATTAAAAAAGATATACTTTCTCTTCTTGCAGCCTTTAGGAGACAGGTAGAATCACTGATGAACATAGAATGATCCCATGAATCTTAGTGCATCTTAGGGGTTGACAATATAAATACATAACATTTAATGATTTTGAGTGTATGGCAGTTAGAATGAGTTGGGGAGAAAGTGGAGAAAACAGAGTGATTGCCTCGTGAAAAAGGAAATCACATTGTACTTCAGAAAGCTTTTTTAAACTGAGGATATGTACCATTTTGTTTAAACTGGAGACAAGCACTTAAATACGTTCTAATGCACAAACACTCCAGGGAGATGAAAAACATTGTATTAGGCAAAGGAATACAGGTGATCATTTTCTCTGATGAGCTATAGTCATTGAAAACTCATTCATGTTATCACTAAGGTGAAAGCTAGGTTTCAGAGAAATGTAAATATCTATGTATATGTAACACACATCCAAGCAAACAAAAAAGACAGAGTCCATGTGTATGTGTGAATTATAATGATGTCTGTTATAAATCCCTAACACAGCTCACGAGATCAATTAAGATGTTCCAGCAGCTACAAAAAGGATGATTGAGGCAAATGGTAACATCAGGATGACCATATGGTAAGGGGAAACTAGAACTGTTTGGATGTAAAATGAGAGCCATTGGAATTCCAGTTACAGCCATATACCACACAGTGAGGAGATAGCAGAATGAGACAGCCAAGAAAAATACTAGATGAAGATCAGTTTGGGCAATGATAAAGACAAACAAGCTTGTGTTTCCCAGTCAATAAACAGGTGGCAGGGACAGAAGGTGACCTCATCTGTGTCTGCTGTTGGTTCCCTCCCCTAAACCAGAAGGTTTGTGTTATACGTCAGAGAGGTAGCTCCTACGTTTTTTAAGTAATGATGATGAAATCTATGAGGGGAGTGTTTGGCTAAGGGGAAAATGATTTCATAAATGAAACTGACCATGGTTGTATATCTCCTGATTTTCTGAGGAACAGAGCACATTAATAGTGTTGGTCTCTGTATGTATGATCTAAGACAATTTCTCTCAAGGCTGCCGAGTGGGCTGTGCAAATAAGAAGCCATCATCACCCCAGGACTCCACAGTGCCTGGAAAACTTAGCTCACCTAGAAATGCATTATCAGGTGATAACAGCTTGGCCAGCTCATGTCACCCCAGTCGTAGAGTTTAAAAGGTTTTCATTTCGAGGTTTTCTTTAAACAGCTGAACTCTGATAGGCAATTTAGCTGAACTTTTCACAGCAGTCCTAAATCTATATTTGATAATGATTCCATCACTATATTGAAAGGAATACACTTTGATAATTGTCATCAACTAAGAAAATTGAAATATCAACCTGACCTAGAGAAGGGAAAGAAAAACAGGGCGTAAGATATCACAAGAAATGTACACACTGCCCTGCTATGTAACTGTACCCTTTTTGCACAACACCTTGTCAAAAAAAATTGTGTTCAATTAATAAATAAATTAAAAAAAAAGAAAATTGAAACATCAGACAGTAAATCTTGATTTTAAACAGAATATATCCCTTGGAATATATACTAATCTTTTTATGACAAATAATAAATGGAAATAAAATATATTTAAGCTGTCTGGAGCTAAATAGGAATTCCAAAACTGGAGAATATTTGGGGGTAAGATAAATAAATAAATAATAAAAATAAATATTAAACTGCAAATATTGTAGAAGCATGATATTAACCATTTTTAAATAATGTAAGTTTTAAATCAGGATCTAGAATTTTGTGTATATGTGTTATTAGGCATATAATTCCCCTGTATATGGATTTTGTGTATTCTAAGTAGGTTTACCTGATCTCTGGTAAATTTATTGTAAGGAGCAAATAATAAACATTTAGATATAATATGCTTCATGGACTATTTTCTATGTAAGGAATATTTCTTAAGTTTTTTATCATTCATGTTACTATGAAACGAATAACTGATATGAAGTAGGAGAGTATTACTTTTTCTCACAGGAAGAATTCAAAAAAGACAGCTCTTGTATTATTGTGCTTAATAATCACTCAAATGGCTGGATGAGAGTGGCTCATGCCTGTAATCCTAGTTTACTCAGGAGGCTGAGATCTGAGGATTGTGATTTGAAGCCAACCTGTGCAGGAAAGTTCATGGGTCTGTTCTGTCCAGTTAGTCATCAAAAAGCCAGAAGTAGAGCTGTGGCTCAATTGATAAAGCATTAGCCTTGATCACAATCATACTCAAGCCCTGATTCAAGGCCCAGGACCACCATGCATGCGCATGTATGCCATTGCACTCTCATGTGCACACAGGTGTGTTTGCTTGCTTATACAAATGCTAATTGGTGGCCTCATCTCTAAAGACTTATATGGTTTATTTATTTATTTTTTACATAATGCTCTGCAGTGATTCTGAGGCAGGTGACTGGACTCTGTGGTACAGTGAAGAAAGCACTTCCCTTGTAGGGTTGCTTACAAAGGAACCTAACAACTGTAATCAATGATTGGCAATACCTGGTTTGGTCCTCATGTTATGCGTGCTATTTCTCTGAAGCTATGCACTATAAGCATCAGATTAAAGGAATCTAAGTTTATAAATTTCTTTATTGAAATTTCTGTATACAATAGAAATGATTCATAGTCAAGTAATTTTCTGTTACTGTAACAAATATCAAGATAATTTATAAAGGGGAAAATCTTTATTCGGGATTGCAATTATAGAAGTTCTCATCCATAACTGATTTGCTTTTGGTGTTGAAGTGGCATGTGACAACACATGAAAGCACATGCCATCACATGACAACAGGAACCATGCTAGTGTAGGTTGCTCAAAGAATGGTAGAGAAGCAAAGAGAGGAAGAGGGAAGGATTTGGATGCTAATTTCAACTTAAAGAATGTACTTCCTTGGTTTTCTTGTTCTTCTGATTATTTCATTTTCTTCAGTAGTTGTACAAAGAAATTTCCAGTAGACAAGCAGTTTATGAATACAGTACAACTTCATCAATGCCATTTCTTTCAACATTCTCACTCACCTCTCCCAACTCACCCCTTCCTTCACTTTTCTTAATTTATTAAGATATGCATTGAAGTTTTTTAGTCATTTCACAAAGTAGTGTATGTAAACAATGCAACTTTATTTTCACTTTCAGAACTTCTCCCTCATGCTTCCACCTCTTAAATTCCATTACATCCCAATAACATAATGGGAAGGTTTCCATTAACCACATTTGTCCATGGGAGAATATTTATGTAAACCTCAGCAAGCCACTTCATTTCTTAAAGTATTTTCATATTGATTTATTTATTTGTGATTGCTTTTTAGACCATAAAAGAAAGACACTATACTTTGAGGCTAACATCATAGTTAAGGTTGTCCTACCTCAACTTCCCAAATGCTGGGATTTTAAGTGTTTGCCACAAGCCTGGCTCAAAATTATCTTGTAAATTACTTTAGTATCTCCTACAGACACTGTCCTAGATGCTAGATTTACAGGGATGAAGGTACATTGTTCTTTTTCATTTTAAAAAACAAACAAACAAGCAAACAAGAACTTGTAAGGAGCAGGGCCCTGGTGGCACTATTGTAATCCTGGCTACTCAGGTGGCTGAGATATGAGAATTGATGTTTGAAGCCAGCAGGGGCAGGAAAGTCCTTGAGACTTTTTCTATATAATTTAATTTAAATTTATTTTATAATGTAATTTACATATTGTATTACACATTAATATTAATATGTAATATATGAATGATATAATAGATTATAACTTTATAGTTTAATTTAAATTTTTTATTTAATTTTATAATTTAGTTTGATTGTCAAGGTGATATACAAAGGGGTTATAGTTATATACATAAGGTAGTTAGTGTATTTCTTGTCAAACTTAATACCCTTACATTTGTTACTCCTGCCCTGCTTTCCCTCCCTCCATCTTGTGAGTACTGCTGTAGCTTTGGTTCACCGTTTGTCTTTTGTCTCACCATTTTGTTGTTCCCCTTCCCTTCCCTAAATCAAATATACATACATACAACACCAAGGGCACCAAAATCAAGTACAGTAAAAACAGAAGATACACCATGGGGGGGTGGGGGATGAAAGAAAAAGAATTAACTTCACTGAGCACATTAAAAACAACAGCAGCAAAGACAAACCTCTTGTTTCCAAATCTTGGAATTCATTTCACTTAGCATCATCTTATATAGTCATATGTACATAACTACTTACCTCCAACTAATCACCAGAAAACCAGAAGTGGCACTGTGGCTCAACATGCCTTGAACAAAAAACCTCATGGACACTGCCTGGGCCCTGAGTTCAACCCTACCATCATCACAAAAAAACTCACAAAAAAGTAAGAATATGGTGTCAAACTTAATCGAGGAATATATAAAACTGAATGCAATAATGTATGTACTACAAAAGCCTAAGCCAGCTGAATGCTGGTGACTCATCAGGACAATAGCATTTCTGAGGCTACCCACCCCAGGCAAAATGCCTTAAATTTACTCTCACAACAATAATAACAGAGGGCTGTTGGTTCTTTGATTTACTGTTTTGGAGGAATTTAGCCTTTTAAGTTCTCTGTATATTTTAGATATCAGGCCTTTGTCCATTGTATGGCAGGTAAAGATACTTTCCCAATCTGTGGGCTTTCTATTTATCTTGTAAGCTATATCCTTTTCCCTGCATAAATTCTGCAGTTCGATACATTCCCACTTGTCCAGCCTTTCTTTGATTTGTTGCATTTCTAGGCCTAGTTTGAGGAAGTTTCTTCCAGTGCCAAGGAATCCTAGAGTTTCTCCCATTTGTTCTTTTTTTTTTTTTTTTTTTTTGGCCAGTCCTGGGCCTTGGACTCAGGGTCTGAGCACTGTCCCTGGTTTCTTTTTGCTCAAGGTTAGCACTCTGCCACTTGAGCCACAGCGCCACTTCTGGCCATTTTCTGTATATGTGATGCTGGGGAATCGAACCCAGGGCCTCATGTATATGAGGCAGGCACTCTTGCCACTAGGCCATATCCCCAGCCCTCCCATTTGTTCTTGTTTTCAGGGTGTCTGATTTTATTGCCAGGTCTTTGTTCCATTTGGAGTTGATTTTGGTGCAGAGAGATAAATAGGGGTCTAGATTTAGTTTGTTACAGGTATTGACCCAGCTTTTCTAGCACCATTTGTTGAAGAGGCTGCCTTTGTTCCAACCTATATATTTAGCATCTTTGTCAAATATTAGGTAGCTGGAGGTCTGTGGGTTCATTTCTGGGTCTTCATTCTGTTCCATTGGTCCTCAAGCCTCTGCATGTGCCAGTAACAAGTTGTTCTTATTTCTATAGCTTTGTAGTACAATTTAAAGTTTGGTATTGATATTCCTCCTGCACTATTCTTTCTACTTAGGATTGTTTATGCTATTCAGGGTTTTTTATTGTTCCATATAAATTTCTGATTTTCTTTCTCTATTTCATTGAAGAATGATGTTGGGATATTGATGGGTATTGCATTGAATTTGGAGATTTCAGCCTCACTCTTCAGGTTGTTGGACTATATAAAAGTCATTGATTTTTGAGGATTTATTTTATATCCTGCTACTTTGCCAAAGTTTTGGATCAGCTCTAGTAGATTGGGAGTAGATTTCTATGAGGTTCTTTAGGTACAGGATTATGTCATATGCAAAGACAGAAAGTTTAACTTCATCTTTTCCTATTTGGATTCCCTTTATGTTTTGGGGTTGTTTTTTTTTTTTTTTTTTTTTTCTTATTTATTGTCAAAGTGATGTACAGAGAGGTTACAATTTCATATGTTATGCATTGGATACATTTCTTGTACTGTTTGTTACCTCCTCCCTAGTTCCCCCTTCCCCTTCTCCCTTTCCCTTTCCTCCCTTGAATTGTTCAGTTGGTTTGCACAAAACAGTTTTGCAAGTATTGCTTTTGTTGTCATTTGTCTTTTTTTTTATCAATTTTGGTATTGCCTTTCACTTTCCTAGTTCTAATACCAGTATATACAGTTTCCAATGTACTCACATAAGATACAGTGATAGTACAGGTACAACCACAGGAAGGGGATACAAGAGGACCATCAACAATAGAAGCTACGGTTTCACATGGCATGTTGAAAGTAATTACAACAGTGATATATCACTCATTTCCATAACATGGAGTTCATTTCACTTTGCATTATCTTAGCATTCATGGGGCATAGCTATTAGGCTCTTGTGATCCTTTGCTGTGACTAGCCTAAACCTGTACTAATTATTCCCTATGAGGGAGACCATAGAGTCCATGTTTATTTGGGTCTGGCTCACTTCACTTAGTATAATTTTTTCCAAGTCCTTCCATTTCCTTATGAATGGGGCAATGTCATTCTTTCTGATAGAGGCAAAAAAGTTCATGTGTATATGTACTACATTTTCTTGATCCCTAATTGCTCTGGCTAGGAATTCTAGTACTATGTTGAAGAGAGGAGAGAGCAGACAACCTTGTCTTGCTACTGATTTTAAAGAGAATGGCTTTAGCTTTTCACCATTTAGAATTATGCTCGCTGTTGGTTTGCCATAGACAGCCTTTATTATATCCAGGAATGTTACCTGGAATCCCAGTTTTTACAGGGATATTTTTCATAAATGGGAGCTGGATTTTATAGAATGCCTTTTCTGCATCTAGGGATATAACCATGTGATTCTTTATCTTGCTCCAGTTGATGTGGTGGATTACATTAATTGTCTTGCATATATTGAACCAACTTTGATCATGGTGTATGATATTTTTGATGACTTGTTTAAGTCAGTTGGCCAGAAATTTGTTGAGGAGCTTTGCAACTATGTTCATCAGGGAGATGGGTCTATAGTTCTCTTTCCTTGATGTGTCCCTGTCTGGTTTGGGGATGAGCATTATGCTAGCATCGTACAATGTGTTTGGTAGTGAGCTTTTACTCTATATTTCATTGAAGAGTTTGAGGAGTGTTGGTGTGAGATCTGTTTTGAAGGCCTTGTAGAATTTCTCTGTGAATCCATCTGGCCCTGGGCTTTTCTTGGATGGGAGATCTCTTATTGCAGTTTCAGTTTCATTGCTGGATATGGGTCTATTCAGTAGATTTTCATCTTCTTGGTTAAGTTTGGGCATATCAATTTTTGTTAAGAATTTTTTCGTTTCTTTCAGGTTCTCAAAGTTGCTGGCATATAGGTTTACAAAATAGTGCCTTATTATATTCTGGATCTTTGTTGTTTCTGTGGTGATGTTACCTGTTTCATCTCTGATCTTGTGTATTTGGGTGTGCTGTCTTTGTTTTTTGGTCAGGTTTGCTAGGGGGTCTATCTATCTTGCTATTTTTTTTTTCAAAGAACCCATTCTCTTTGTTTTGTTGATTCTTTCTATGCATTTTCTGGATTCCTAGTCATTGAATTCTGCTCTGATTTTAGTTATTTGCTTCCATCTATTGGCCTGGGGTTTGGCTTGTTGTGCTCTTTCAAGGAGTTTGAGTTGTTTTGTGAAGTTGTTGAATTGAGACTTCTCCAATTTGTTGATGTGGGCACTTAGGGCTATAAATTTTCCTCTGAGTTCTGCCTTTGCTGTGTCCCAGAGGAGCTGGTAATTTGTGTGTTCATATTGGTTTCATTCCATAAACATTTGAAATTCTGTTTTGATTTCCTCAATGATCCATTGGTGGTTCGGCAATGTATTGCTGAGTTTCCATGAGTTGTGGAGTTTTCTTTGGTGGACTTTGACATTGAGCTCTAGTTTTATTCCATTGTGGTCTGAGAGAGTGCAAGGGATGATTTCAATGTTTCTTAATTTTTGCAGGTTTGCTTTGAGCCCTAACATGTGATCTATCTTGGAGAATGTTCCATATGCTGCTGAGAAAAAAATTATACTCTGGTGTTGTTGGATGGAATAGTCTGTAGATATCATTTAAGTCTGGATGGTCTATGCACTTGTTAAGTTCTGAGGTTTCTTTGCTCACTTTTTGGTGTGTTGATCTGTCCAGAGGTTTGAGTGGTGTGTTAAAGTCTCCGACAATCAATGTGTTTTGGGTCTATGAGAGTCTGTAGAGTCAGTAGTGTTTTTTATTTTTATTTTTTTGAAGTTGTGAGCTCCTGTACTTGTGTAGATGTTTACGATGGTTATGTCTTCCTGTAGAGGAGATCCCTTTTTTTAAATTATGTAATAACCATCTTTGTCTCTTTTTACTGTTTTTAGTTTGAAGTCAATTTTATCTGACACTAAGATTACGACACCAGCCTCCTTGCGGGGGGCCATTTGCTTGATAGATTTTATTCCAGCCCTTCACTTTTAGAATATGTTTACTTTTGCTGGCAAGGTGAGTCTGCTGGATGCAGTAGAAAGATGGATCTTCTTTTTTGATCCAACTTGTCAATCTATGTCATTTAATTGAAGAGTTAAGACCGTTAATATTGAGAGTTAGGATTGAGAGGTGATTGCTTTTTCCTTTCATCATATCTATCTTTGTAGGGGCTATGTCTTCCCTTTTTGCTCTACTAATCTGGAGTTTTATTTATGGATGCTTTCCCTGTCTGGATAGTGGTCTTGGTGGTTTTCAATGTGGAGGACATCTTTGAGGATTTTCTGTAATGCTGGTTTGGTGGAGATATATTGGTTCAATTTTTCCTTGCTATGGAAGACTTTTATTTGACTTTCACCTATAAATAAGAGTATAGACGGATACAGAATTCTTGGTTGAAAGTTATTTTTCTTTAGGATATGGCAAACGTCATTCCAGGCTCTCCTTGGTTTCATGGTCTCCGCTGAGAAATCTGGGGTAATTCTGATTGGCTTTCCTTTATATGTGATTGTTCTCTATTCTCTAGCAGCTTTCAGGATTCTTTCTTTTGCCTCTATCAATCCTGTTTTGATTACAGTGTGTGGAAGGGAAGTCCTGTTCTGGTCTGGTCTGTTTGGGGTCTTAAATACGTCTTGTATCTGGATGGGTCTGTCCTTCTGGATGTTTGGGAAGTTTTCAGCTAATATTGTGTTAAATAAGATGCCTATTCCATTAACTTCTTCCTCTATATTTTGTTCAATACCCATTAGCCTTATTTTGGGTTTCCTGATTGTGTCTTGAAGCTCCTGAAGTGATCCGTCTTGCTTTTTTGATCAATTTTGGGTTGTTTTTGTTCTTTCTCCATAAAGTCTAGGCTGTCCTCAATTCCTGAGACTTGATCTTCTGCTTCATCATTTGTTCCCTAACAAATTTGTTCCTTGTTTCCCTACCTTCTGATTGATCTTTCTTGATGGCTTCCTTATCTCTGTTGTAATTCTCTCTTAGGTCCTTTATGGACTTTCTTACTTCATTAATTTGGTTCTGGGTGTTGTCTCTAATCTCTTTTAGCTGAGTAGCTATCTTTTCATAGGACTCTCTTTCTTTCTGTTGGAGTTCATGTACCATTCTGTTTGTGGAGGCCATGAAGTTCTCAATTAACTTACGATTGGGTTCATCACATTCATGAATTGTTCTTTGGTTTGCCTCCTCACACTTTAGGATACTTGTCTGGAGAGACTCAAACTTTTCATTTATCATTTTTATCAGCACAGTTGGTAGAGCATTTTGAGGGCTCTCCCCTGGGATTTCAATTGAATGCTTTGCTTCCTATTTGATTTGAGTGGGTGATGCCTTTCCCTGTCTTGCTATACTTTTTGTGTTTTTTCTGCCCATTTGGATTTGGAATGTTAGTCTGCTAGCCCCCTTTGGCACTGTTTAGGCCCTGAACCAGACCCTATCAGGTCTTCTGGTGCTATTCTTATAGGTACACAGACATAGACAGGTAAATTCCCTCTCTTTTTTTTTCAGTATATAAGTAGATTTGGTGTCCTCACAAATTACACTTTCAAATTAAGAACCAACCCTGAACCCCGTATATAGTAGCTAAATTGTATACCATTACAATCTTCTTGTTTTTACTTTTTGAATTAATAAAATTGCTCTAGGAACCCCTTTGATTCACTCAGATTGACCCCAGATGCCTATTATCTTGCCTACCATTAACCTGGGCTCAATGGAATATGGAGGTCCTGGGTGGTGGTGACTCTGTGGTTCTCTGAGGATTGTGGGTAGAAGTTGGGTGCCCTCAGTAATTGGGGGACTGTGGTCAGTCTTGGGAACCAGTCTGTTGTTCACAAGGCATTGCCAGCAACAGTGTTCTACCTCGGAGGCAGTGGGGCCTGTGGCACCTGGCTAATACTTCAGGATTGCTGAGGGCAGGCAGCAAGTTCTGGCTGGGCCTCCTGACCTTCCTGCAGTGGGTGCGGGATGGGACCCCTGGGCTGTCTGCAGTGGTCCCAGCTGGAATCCCTGTGCTGGTGTCTGTGGGTGGTAGACTCTGGCTGAGACCACTGAGCTGCCTGCGGCGCCCCAGGTGGGACCCCCTAACTGTCAGCTGAGCCCCAGCTTGGACCCCTGAAGTGTTGGCAGAGCCCCAGGTGGGACTCCCAACCTGTCGGTGGAGCCCCGGGTAGGACCATGAATGCCTGCGGGGCCCTGGTTTGGACTCCCAGACTGTCCTTGGAGCCCTGCGTTGGACCCCTAAACTGCCAGTGGAGCCCCAGGTGGGTCCCCCAAGCTGCCTGCAGGGTTCTGGTTCAGACCCTCTAACTGCCTTTGAAGCCCTGAATAGGCCCCCAGAACTGTCAGTGGAGCCCCAGCTGGGATCCCCAAACTCTCAGCGGAGCCCTGGCTCAGAGCCTGGAACTGCCTGCTGGGCCCAGCTCAGACCTCTGAACTGCCTGCAGAGCCCTAGGTAGGCATCCTGAATTACCTGCAGAGCCCCAACTTGGATGCCCAATGGACTCACAAACTGCCTGCAGCGCTCTGGGTAGGCCCCCGGAATTGCCTGTGGAGCCCTGGCCCAGACTCACTAACTGCCTGTGGAGCTCTGAGTTTGACTCCCAAGTTGCCTGTGGCACCTGGGCTACGACTCCTGAATTGCCTGCAGGGTGGGGGCTGTGACTCCCGAATTACTGCCTGTGGTGCCGGGGCCTCGACTCCTGAATTGCCTGCCTATCCCAGGCTGTGAATCTTGAACTGCCTGGGGAGCCCAGGCTGGGACTTGGGACCTGCCTGTGGCAGGCCCTGCATGGGACCTTGGAGCTGCTGAAGGGCGAGGTGGTGGGCTGTTCATGGAAGAATGGAGCTGCCTGGAGAGATGTTCTTCCCTCCTGGGTGGAGCTGGCTGTGTTCCCTGCGGTTTGCGGTAGAGGCTGCATGCCCCCAGACACTGGTGGACAATGTTTGGCTGGGGAAACCAGTCTGTTGCTGTCTCAGCAGTAGTGGCAGTGATGGTGGCCTAGAGGCAGGTCTCCTGTTGTGTTTATTGGTGTTGCAGGGCCAGTTGGAGGGTCGCTTTCCCCTAAGAGGTTCCCACTCTTTGAGCGGTGACTCTTTTCCCTGGCAGTGCTGGGGCTTGCTACTCTGGAACTTTGCCCTTTTCAAAGATGGCCCCTTTGACCTTACTTTCCCCTAGTACACTTTATTTCCTGTCTGCTCTGGTTGTCTATGCCAGGGACAAAGATGGAGTCTCACTATGGTGGATGGGTGTGGGGGGGAAATGGGCTACTTTCCAAATGGCATTCTGTGGGTGCAATCTGGAGCAAGACTGTCTTTTGTGGAGTACTCACGCTTCCTCTGGTTCTTTGGACCTTTCACACTCTGCTCACAGACTGCGTCTGTCTGCTGCCATTTGGCAGATTTCTCTCCTCATTACTAGTGCGTGCTGGAGGTGGGTGTGGATTTGGTTCTGCCAGGTAAGCAGTGTGCTGGCAGCGGTGCCACTGCCTGTGGCTGAAATCTGGATTCTCGGATCTGCTCTCTGGTGTTTTCCTTCCTAACTTGAATCTATTTACTGTTATACCTTGCTTGGACTATCTCTCTAGATTTAGAAGTTTCCCTGTAGAAGACAAACTGGGTTCTTGGAGGGAGCTTAAATAGGGCTCTGCTGCTCCTCTGCCATCTTCTTCTATCTCTCTAAAATTATTTTTAAAGAGATGACTACAACAAAGAGATGATATTATTTCTAGCATTTTCTTATGAACAAAATCAAGAATAAGGTAAACAGCTGACCAAAAAGAAAAGATCAGAGTAAATACCAATTTTTCAATTATAGATTTAGATTCTATGAATGAATGAAATAAATTGTATAACAATTCAAAGGTGAATGAATTTGAAGAGTATTTGATAGCCAGAAAAATTATTCTATTTGGTTTGAGATTCAACTTGGTAATTTTAGCCATGTTGTCTTAGAATGTTTGATTTCCAAGTAAATTAAAAGTTTATTGCCCTATAATTTATTTATGAAGAACTAGGAAGATATGTGATATAGGAAACAGTGAATTTGCAACATGCCCAATGGACAGAATGCATAGATTATAAAAAACAGTAACAAAGTATGTTCAGATTGAATCAAAGTATCTAGAATAGTAGTGGAAGGTTTCTGATATATAGAATATTCAAAACAGAGGATCATTGTCATGTTCAAAATTCACATAGTCAAAAGTTAGAGAAAAGTTATTATCTTCTAACTTAGAAAAATAATAGAAAAATAGAAAATGAAAAAGTAAAGAAATAAAATTATTTTCTCTGCTTTTTGGTCAAATTGTGCACAAAACATAGAGTTTATGTGTGTTCTCTGTAATCGAGCTTAATTTCTGATGACATAAAGTACTTGCTAAATTGGCCAAGAAAACAAAATATCTGATATAATAGTAGTGAATAATTGGAAGTTTAAAAATGTTTTAATTAGGGGCTGGGGATATAGCCTAGTGGCAAGAGTGCCTGCCTCGTATACACGAGGTCCTAGGTTCGATTCCCCAGCACCACATATACAGAAAACGGCCAGAAGCGGCGCTGTGGCTCAAGTGGCAGAGTGCTAGCCTTGAGCGGGAAGAAGCCAGGGACAGTGCTCAGGCCCTGAGTCCAAGGCCCGGGACTGGCCAAAAAAAAAAAAAAAAAAAAAAATGTTTTAATTAACACAATGGAATATATACATATATTATAAAATACATGATTTTATCCCTATTGAAATAAAGTTGATCAAATGACAAATAGAAAAACTGACTATATTTCAGAAGCAAAAATATGTTAGCAGTTACAGAAATGATGTAAATATATATCATGCAGTTTGTTAGCAGTAATAATATAAACTTAGTAAATATTGTATGATGTATTTATAAATACTCTGCAGTATCTACAATTTGTACAATGTGCCAGCATTACAACATTTGATTCTCCATCTACCTACCTTGATCTTTTCTGACCATTACTTCTTTGTAAAATAGTAATTGGGGAGAGAAAACCAGGGAGAAAACTAGGGAAGAGGTGATGCTGTTCAAAAAACATACTCCTTACTGAACTTATGTAACTGTAACACCTCTTTACATCACCTCTACAATATAAGTAAAAATATAAAAATAAAATACTAATTAAAACAATTAATTTTATTAATTAATTTTAAGATAATTATATTAATTTTAAGACAATGTTTATCTTAGCATTATTTTCAAAAATTAGAAAAAAAAATCTAATAGCTGTTTTCTAAATCCTGTTTAAAGTTACACTTATTCCTGACTGAACATTGCCAATTAAGCAGAATCATCAAATATGTTGAAATTTACATGGTTTCAATTTCTAAAATAGTCATATGAGTGAGAAATAAAGATAAAACACACATAACACATAAAACCTGTTTAGCAAAAATCTTACTTAATTTTGAGAATTTTAAGAATGGAATACACTATACTCAACAGTAACAGGTTTTATTATGTTTTAAAAAACAAGACATAGAGACATTGCTACAATGTAACTTCACAAAAATCTCAAAAATTAGGTCAAGATTAACTCCTGATAATAAAATTACTATTGACTAGCAATAAGAAATTGGACAAAGATGACACTCAAGAAATTTTAATACTAGAATAGTTCATAAAATTAGAATACTGTGGACCTTCAAACCTCCTAGAGTTCATCATGTTGATTTCTGCTTTAATCTGTACCATAGTTCTTAAAATAAAAACAGAATTAAGCAAAATCTTCCCTGTTCTAATTGCATTCTTGTTAAAGATACCTAGTGAACAAAAAGAAGAAAATATCTAAGGGCACAAATACACAATAATAATGCAAATGTACTTAATATAAGTATATAAAATAGGTGTTTATTTTCCATAAGTAGTGACCAGTCACAAGAAATTAGTTGAACTAAATGTCTCCCACTTTTCCCACAATTTCAAGTTCCATTTTTGTCTACATTTCTAGGGAAAACAGTGTATAAATCATCCAGGTGGTGGCATCACTGGAGGCTCTCATGATAGTGTAGAACTGCAAACTGTGAATCATTAACATTGTTGTAAATGTTAGTTGTCAGAGTTTCAATGTCATCTGAGACTTTACCCCTGTGCTTTCTCTATCTGCCATTGCCACAGGGGTTGTAGACACTGGGTTGTTAAATATTCCTCACATGTATTGCTATTCTTGGATGGTTTTGGAAATAGCATGGCCACTGTATCTCAATACAAGCCACTTATCTCGTGGAAAACATGGAAAACATGTGAGTGGAGTCAAACCATTCTGGTGCAGCCAACTTGCATGAGATACAGCAATGACATAGCTTAATTCATTGTCTTTACTTCAGTTCAGGAGCTCTCAAAGTTGTAGGGTTTGACCTAAGTAATAACTTTATGAACACTCTCAATGTAACAGAAGTGATGAAGATAATTGTTCCTATACTAGCTTTAAAAAACAAAGTATTGCTAATACTGTTCTGTAGTGTTCAATGTAAAACTTTTTCTTTTGCTGTTCTCTACTGTTCAATGTAAAACTTTCCTGAAATTGGCCCCTGCTGTGAAGTTATTTAGCTATATTTGAACTATGGTACAGATTAAAGTAGAAATCTCAAAAATTATATCAAGGTTAACTCCTGATAATAAAATTACTATTGACTAGCAATAAGAAATTGGGCAAAGACGATACTCAAGAAATTTTAATACTAGAATAATTTATAAAATTAGAATACTATGGACCTTCAGACCTCCTAGACTTGATCATGTTGGTTTCTGAGATGTCCAGGGATTGCATCTTGAGATCCTGACTGTCCTGGAACACCAGTACTTTCTCATTGAACTTGTTTTGCTCTGCATGGATCACATGGGTAACTCCGGGAGAGGGGTGGGGAGAGGGAGAGTTTCTTTCTATTTTGCCACCTGATGGTTAGATGATTTCCAGTGAAGGTTAAGACACCCAAATCTATTTCTTCACACTTTTTGGAAATAAGGAATCACTATATTTAAGCTAAAGGAAAAATTCCTGTACTGTTGGGTATATAAGCAGGCTTCTGAGAGAGCCAGGGACTGCATCTTGAGATCCTGACCATCCTGGCACACCAGTATTTTCATATTCAATAAAATCTTTTAAATTTTTTTCTTATCTGAGAGTCTCATTGCATGTCAATCCGTGGACCCCACAACAGTAATGGCATGCATTAAATATGATATATAATACATCTTGTATATTAAATGCATGTTGACACTATGTAAATATTTCAGTGTTGGCTTTATAATGATATTTCTTTTGTAGAAGTATCATTTTGCAAATCGAAAGAGTACAACAACCACTCCCTCAAGTTATACAGTTAGTTTACAACATATTGTCTTGTGAGTACTGCATTGATTCACCCTTTGTCCTTTGTCTCACCATTTTGATGTTCCCCTTCTCTTTCCTAGTTAAGATAAATGAATATGGAATACCCAGAGTACCAAACTTAATTACAGTGACAACAGGGGCTAAACCATAGAGAAGAAAATACTCAAGAATACAGTAACAAGTTTGATCAGAAATGTACTCACTGGATTCCTCAGAAGGCTAAACATAGAGCTCCCCTATGACTCAGCAGCCCCACTTTTGGGTACCTATCCAAGAGAAAACAAACAAAATCACACTAAAGCCACAGCACAACAATGTTTATCGCAGCACAATTTGTCATAGCTAGAATCTGGAACAAACCTAGATGCCCCTTGGTACACGAATGGATCAGAAAAATGTGGTACATATACACAATGGAATTTTATGCCTCTATCAGAAGAATGACATTGCCCCATTAGTAAGGAAATGGAAGGACTTGGAAAAAATTATACTAAGTGAAGTAAGCCAGACCCAAAGAAACATGGACTCTATGGTCTCCCTGGTAAGGAATAATCAGCAAGTCATAGCAGAGGATCACAAGAGCCCAATAACTATACCCTTATGAACACAAAAGATGATGCTAAGTGAAATGAACTCCATGTTATGGAAGTGATTGTTATATCACTGTTGTAACTACTTTCAATGTGCTATGTGTAACTGTAGCTTCTATTATTGATGATCTTCTTGTATCCCCTTCCTGTGGTTTACCTACACGATCTCTGTATCTTATCTGAGTATATTGGAAACCATGTATACTGGTATTAGAACTAGGAAATTGAAAGGGAATACCAAAATCGAGAGACACAGGGTAAAAAAAAGACAAACAACTGCAAAAGCAATCCTTACAAAACTGTTTGGTGTAAATGAACTGAACAATTCATGGGGGGAAAGGGAAAGGGGAGGGGAGAGGGGGTATGAAGGAGGAGGTAACAAACAGTACAATAAATGTATCCAATGCCTAATGTATGAAACTGTAACCTCTGTACATAAAAATTTTTTTAAAAGATATGTACTCACTGACTTTCATAGGAAACTGTAACAACTTTGTATGCCACTTTGACAACAAATTAATAAAAATTATTTCACATATTTCATTTAAAACAATTAAAAATCACTTGTTTTCAACTACCTTCAGTCATTATATACTAAAACATTTATCATAATAAAAAACACACTGAAATATCAATGGATATTGAAGGATGAGTAATCTCATCCATGTCTATTGACCTATCTAAATTAATAAACATATTCATAGTTATGTTATGAGTCAAGCACTTGCTTTTATCTTTTGTACATCTGTTGTGAACCTACTAAAGTATAAACAATTTAAAAATTCTATATTACCTAAGTATATTTAAATATATAAATCTTTAGAAGTTTCAGTCTTTTCTATTTTAATCTATTTTGATTATTATATTGTTAGAAAGACAAAATTTGCTAAAACTGTGGAAATTGAAAAACTGGATGGGGCATGAAACTCACCATAATTGGATAGTTTTATTACAGTACCCTATTTTCTAATGTGCCTTTATGCTTTTGATGACATCTCTTCTTTCACGAATTCCAAATATCTTAATAAAGTTCCAATTGTCTAGGAACCCACATTCTCTCACAAAATTTGTTTCCATGTTATGTGAAAGTACATATTAATGAGGGTTTTGGCATTTGATAGGTCAGCATATAAACTCACAGAAATGTTAATAATGAATAGAGGGTGTAATAAATGGAGAAAAACAAATATCCATAAGACTCTTCAGATACTATCAAGAAGAATAAATTTATCAACAATTATAATCATCTTTTTATATTAATGATATATTAGCTTGGGAACAAAAAAGATTTTTATTGTATTTTTTGTAGTTATTTCTTTTTCCTTTCTTTTTTCCCCTTTGGTTTAGTGCCTGTTGTTGCTGTTTTTGGTTTCTATATACTTTGTCTTGAACATAAGGTTCTCTCATTTGGGGAACTGAAGGGGCAACACATAAATGGTGGGAGAAAGGGTGAGCCAATTCAGCAGGGATCCCAGACATAATGTTAAAAATGAACTATACAATTTAGGTTTGGGGGGGCGGGGATGGAGAGTGGGAGAAAATAAAGGAGAGGGTAACACTGTTAAAAGTGAAATGTACCCATTACCTTACTTATGTAACTATAACCCCTCTGGCACATCACCTTCACAATAAAATTTAAATTAGAAAAAAAGTAACAGTCACAGCAAGGCACAGATGGCTCATGCTTATAATCCTATTCTGTAGATTGAAACCTGAAGGACTGTGGTTTGAAGGCAACCCAGTCAGAAATGTCTTTGAAATTCCTTCTCTAATTACCCAAAATGCTGAGCTGGAGGTGTAACCCAAATTGTAGAATGACAGCTGTAATTAGAATGTGAAGTCCTGAGCTCAAGTTGTAGTATTGACAAAAAAATTATAAAAATAATTGGATAATCCTGATCACAAGAGAGTTTTAAGATGCCATAAACTGTAAACTAGTAAAATAGAATTACCCATTGTACAGAAGAGAAATGTACCATTTGGAGATATATAGTTATAAAATTGATTCTAATTTATAGATTCTAAAATTGATTCTAATTTATTACAAGAGATCAAATTGATTCTAATTGATCTCTTATAGGACCAGTTTAAAAATGCTAATTTTTTTAGTGTGGATATCATTTCTATGAAGTCAGATAAAAATAAATTGGATATTAAACAGCAAAAACATCAAAATATTAACATATAAGTAATGCTTTTTTTTTCTGTTTTTTACCTATCTAATTTACTGAATCTACTACTACCAAAACTACTATATTTCTTTGAATTTCTTCAAACTCCATTCCATCTCTGACCTATGGAATACTTTCTCTAACTACAAATTAATTTTTTATATGCAAAGGCTTTATATAGTGGGGAAGTATGCATTTGATTTCTCTTTGCAGTTTGTCTTCTTTCATGCAATTTTATTACTTTTATATTATTCAGTGGGTGATATGCACAAATATTTTTATTACAGAAAAACATTCCATTCAGTAGATAAACTACTAGTAATGTATCCACTTAGCAGTTGTACAATTCTACTTTCAGACTATTACAAGGGATGCTGCTATGAATACTCAAGTGAGAGTCCTTGTGGAAATATGTTTTTAGATTTGTTTCTCTTGAGAAAGTACTGAAGAGCAGAATGGTTGAGTGCTGTGTTGAGTGTATGTTTAACTTTTGAAAAACTGCCAAAGGATATGGGTAGGAAGAGGAGGGATGAGTGAGAATGTTGAAAGGGGTAATGATGGTCAAGATGCATGGTATTTATAAATGCTTTGTTAAAGGGCAACTCCTTGCACAACTACTTAAAGTTAATAGAAAAAAATAATTGAATTGATTAAAATATTCCAACAGCCAATTGTTTACTCAAGAATACAATTAATATTCTCATAAAACATGTAGGAAAGTCAGGTGCTAGTAGCTCATGCCTGTAATTCTAGCGAGTCAGGAAGATGAAATCTGAGGATCTCAGTTCAAAGTTAGCCTGGGCAGGAAAGTATATGAGACTCTTAGCTTCAAGTAACCACCAGAAAACCAGAAGTAGCACTGTGGTTCAAGGTGGTAGATCACTACCATTGGGCAACAGAGCTCAGGTACAGTGTTTAGGCCCAAGTTCAGGTTCCCAACAACAACAAAAAATGTGTAGGTCATTTCTTATCCTTTCCAACACATTGACAGTCTTGTAGGTACATGGTTAGTAATATTATATTGTTATGGTGTGGTCATTTCTATGTTATTTCTTTAGAAAGCCGAATCTCTTTATATGTTTATTGTTTATTAATAAATATTTTGTTCAGTAACTATTAAAATGGTCAGCTCATTTTCTTACTTGGCTATTGTAAAACTATGTTTTTAAATACAGTCAGGACTCAGTTTCTTTATTTGATAAATGTTTTACAAATATTTGCTCTAATTATTTAGCTTATTTATAATTTATATAGTAGAATATATTGGAAAATATTAATTAAATCAGTGGTAAATTTAGGGAAGATATAGTTTAAATGAGTTTGAGTGGATATTGAAAGTTGAGTTTCTGTGTTCACTTGTAGAGGTAGATAAAACCCTACCTAGAATTTGGTTTTGATGTCAAGACTGTTGGTACTATACCAGCTACACAGATATGAAAAGGTCCATAATTTATACTGTTGAACTCTCTGGGAAGAGGAAGACCTGCCTTTCAAACAAGAGGGAGAGCAAGGCTACTAGAGTGTTTTGGGTATTAATTGTGGTTTGACTGGGACCAAGCTGAGGTCCCAGTTTTTAACCATTGAGGTGCAGGGCACATGGGGTTTGAATATACTATTGGAGCATAAGCAGGGTGTATGCCAGGACTTTCTTATAATTTTTTTTTACAATTGTGCAGGCATAATATGAAGAAAAGTAGGGAATCTTCCTGAAAAGCTGTCAGCAGCACGTTTAAAATAATGTCAGTTTCTCTTTTACTAGGTATTAAAATCTTTTCATTTCGGAGTCTGTAGTTGATTATTTCAGTACTTAATTAAATCAAGTTTTGTTTCATGTATTTTTAAAAAGTTTTTGTCTGAGACTAGGACTTAAACTCAGTGCCTAATGCTATTTTGATTAACTAGTGCTCTAACAACTGAGCTACACCTCCAACCTCATTCTATTATTGAAAATATGTTTTTTGCTTGGACATTGATCACTTTTATGTTTTAATGTTATGAAATGTCTTGTTCATCTATCTATTTTGTTTATTAAATGTCCATTTTTTCTGATTTTTCAAAACAGTCAATCCAATTTTTCATTCTTCTTTTATTGTCAATTTGATATTTTTCTGTCATTTATATTCAATCATTATTGCTTTTATATTTAAAACAGGTTGCTTATAGACAGAAGAGACTAGTTTGGCATAGTCTTACTTATGTATTTTTAGGTCATCCTAAACTTGTATTATTATTATTATTCAGACCACAGTACACTTTATGTGATTTCTCCTTTTTTCTTGTTCATCATTCTCTACTTCCTTCCTGTTTACTTCCTTCCTTCCTTCCTTCCTTCCTTCCTTCCTTCCTCCCTTCCTAGTTTTTTTTCTTCCTTCCTTCTTTCCTTTCTTCCCTCCTTTCAATTAACTGAATATTCTTAACATTTCAGTCCAATTAAAATGTTTTCCTTTGGGAGGCTATATCTGATGGTTGATACTGGTGTGTATGAGTGTTTTGATGAGAGAGACAAAGAGAGACAAAAGACAATGAGAAGATTGTTTGAAAAATCTGTATACATAATGCCTTTCACAGTTTCATACAGCTGATATTGAAGAAAAATTACACATATTTTAAACTCTGAAAAGATGGTTTCTCTCCTTCCTCTCTTATTGGTACTAAAGCTATAGTTGTAAAATTTACAACATATTCTGGGTGCCAGTGGTGCATGCAAGTAATTTTAGCTACTCAGGAGTCTGAGATCTGAGGGTTGTTTATCAAAAGCATTCCAGGCAGGAAAGCTAATGAGATGCTTATCTCCAACTAACCAACAAAAAACAGAAAGTAAAGCCAAGGATCAGTTGATAAAAAGATACCCTTGAACAAAAGCCCAAGGACAGTACTCAATCCCCGATTTCAGTCTCCAGGATAAGTACAGACACATAAATATACAACATTTGCATAAATTAAGAATTTCACCAAACAACATAAAATTTCCCTGAAATAAACTTACAAATTTTAGAAGAGCATAAGATGTTATCAAATGGAACATTTGTATACCCATACATACATGTATTTCACCTAAATACACTGATCTTAACATGCTTTACTATTTTCCATATGTGTTTATATAGAAGCTCAAGTATAGTATTATTTTCCTTTATTTGAATAGTTCCTTTATTAGTTTTGAACAGTCTTAATAGCACAGTACAATTAATTTCATACTTTCTTAAGTGTCATTTTACTTTCATTCTTAAAATTCATTGCCAATGTTACTAATTATGAATTGACAGAAGTTTATTTTCAGTTTTAAAGATGATTCTATTTTCTGACCTCCATGTTTCTGTTGACAAATGAAGTATTATCTAGAATACTTATTTTCCTGTGCGTAATATATCACTTTTTCTAGATGTTAGTACAGTTTCTTACTTCTGTTTTTTGTTGTTTTTTTTTGGCCAGTCCTGGGCCTTGGACTCAGGGCCTAAGCACTGTCCCTGGCTTCTTCCCGCTCAAGGCTAGCACTCTGCCACTTGAGCCACAGCGCCCCTTCTGGCCCTTTTCTGTATATGTGGTGCTGGTGAATCGAACCTAGGGCCTAGTGTATCCGAGGCAGGCACTCTTGCCACTAGGCTATATCCCCAGCCCCCAGTTTCTTACTTCTGATTTCAGCATGTCGATTATAATAAGTACTGGCTTGGTTTCCTACACACTTTTTATGTTCATAATTTTCTGAGTTTTTTTTGTTTTGAATTTGTCAATTTATATCCCCTGTTACATATAGGACATTGTCATCTATTCCAATTTCAATCTTTCTTCCTGTGCAACTCCATAATACACTTGTTTGACAATTCAACATTGTCACACAGCTCCACAATTCTACAAGTTGCTTGAAGAGACTGAAACATTTGTATTGATCTCGTACATCAGATAATTGTAGATAAATACATGAGACTTACCTCTAATTAACCAGCAGAAAGCAAAAATTCAAAGCCTAGAATTCAAGCCCAATATGGGCATACATCATATAAATTGCTTCTCTGAATTTTATTTGCTACACAATAGCAGTAGTTTTCTCTACATAGTGGTATTTTTGGGTAGCAATATTTTAGTTATTTTTACTGTATTAGAGAAAACAATTTTCTGTTGTTAACAATGGCACCCATGGGTTGGGATATATTTACTCCAAAATACTGGGAAATGTAACCTCAAATAAAGTTTTGGATTTAATTAATGAACATGATCTGATTCTGAACATATAAATCACTGTGTGATTTGGAATATTATCTCTAAGAACATTTCAGAACAAAATACTGAGCTAAAATAAACAAAAGTTTTCACTTCACTTTTCCATCCAAATTGATGTAGTTAAATGACTATCATGTTATATTTAATTCTTCTTTTTATTGTCTAGGGGTCATTCCATGAATAATGAGGGCATGAGTGCTTCAAAGCACCTGAATTTCATTGTGAGTTCACAATCTTGTGTTTACTGTATACATTTCAGTATTTTTCCTCCATTAGTGATTGTGGCATATGAATTCATCATAATCCCTACATCTCTGCTTACCAAGTAACTAAAGTGACAGGCTTGGGCCACAACTCCTACAGATTTTCTATTCCTGATAAAAATCTTTTATATTATTCTAAACATATCATAGTTTCATTGTGTGTGTGTGTGTGCGCGCACACGCGTGCGTGCATATGTGTGCCTGTCTATGTGTGTGTATGTATGTGTGTCTAAACAGCCTCCACCTGGATATGCTTGACAGGATTTCATTCCTAGATTTCTGGGTTCACAGAACCATTTACTTGAAAGCACTAAAATCATAGAAAGCATGCCTGAGGAAACTGGCTGTTCTCAGATATAGATAAGGTAGAATAACAATCCTGAATAAACTCAAGTAAAAAGATATATAATGCCTTTCAAAGAAATTTGTATGTCTTACATATATGTATGTATCTGCAGTGCTCAAGGCCATCACAACCTCCGCTTCTTGTTTGAAGGTTAATTTTAATAAGGCCCTGTGGGTACCTGGCCCCATGTCAATTTGCATGGTTGAATAAATCTTCCTATACAAATCTCTTGATAAACAATTTCAGGGTTTCTCAGCCTGTGCAGTCACAATAATTAACCCAAAATTTCTGTTGTCACATAATTCTGTATTAGCTAAGGGACAGGGAAACATCTGGACCCTATCATCTATAAAATAACTCTTCATTTCATGAAATTTCTATTGTTTCCCTCAAACCATTGCTTCTCCAGATTAGGCAATGTCATTTTCTTTCTCCATGGCTCCTATTTTCCAGTGTTTTTCTCATATTCATTCATTTTACCCCTGTTGGATCATTTTTATTGATTTGCAAAGCTTTATTTTGCTTTGAATTTGTGTAATTCTGACACAATTTAATCATTCAAGTGGTCTTCTCTAGTGCTTCACTCATCTAAACTCTTTTTTATTTCTAAATTTCACAAGTTACATATCTATTTACATGCCCACTAGGATGGCTTCTTCTCCTTTCTTCTTCTCAGTGACACTGCATTGCTTTTCAAAATACTAGGATTAACATCAATTTGTGACTGAAAAGGAAAAATGGTAGAATGACCAATATAGTAAATATTACTACCAGGCACTGGTGGGTCACACCTAAATCCTAGCTACTCCATAGACTGAGTTATGGCAATCCCAGTTCCAAGACAGCCCGAGGAAGGAAAATCTATGTGATTCTAATGTCCAATAAATTACACAGAAAAAGCCCAATATGGCACTGTGACTCAAGTGGTAGTCTTGAACAAAGAGAAGGTTCAGAACAGTGCACAGGCAGAGTTCAACAGGAGTGCTCCTCCCCCGCCCCAAGCAAAAAAGAAAATATTTCTAAATAGGTATTAGGGTTATTAAGACACCAACTTACCAGGATTCATCACTGAATACCTTTTTCTTGGAAAGGAAACTTCAATTTAGCAAGGTCCTTTATGTTGAGATCTACTGCTAATAGGAATGATTAAGAATTGAGGTGAATAAATGCAACTGAAGAAACAATTATTCATAATACATTTAGAAAACCAACTGAATGGCTACACATTCTAGCTCAGAGCTGTGCTAAAATATGCAATGGTTGTGGAAAATTGAGGTCATTAACTCAATAATGCACGCCAAAAGAGTACATTTTGCCTGAAACTTATAAATAATTGCTGCAAAGTTTTTATAGGAACATCTGGCTGAAGATTCTACTTCATTTTAACGTGAGGGCAGAGACTAAAGTGAGACTCAGTGTCAACAGAGTTAATATTTCCAGAAAAGTCCAGTATTAATATCTGCACCATTATAGCCCTCTTGGATAGCATAATCAGAAAAAGGAAAAAAAAATTCTTAAAATGTAAGGATCTTTAGGCAGACAGAAACCTAAAAAATCTGGTCTGGTATTGCCATTCTAATTGACCTCTTCTGAGAGGGAGGGAAACAGGAGACAGCTAGAATGAAAGTCAACTCAGAGTGTTAGCCCAGACTTCTTAATAATAAGTTGCTAATTTTAATTACACAAAGACAACTTCTTTACATTATTTTGCCTTTGCTATTTTCCGTCACAATTATATCCTATACCTTTGCTGGGAAAATCAATGCAATATGATGTGCGATGAAAAAAATGCTCTGAATTAAAGTAACAGAAGGCATCATTCTACATTTGGAAAAGTTTTATGCTTTTTCCTTTCAGAAATGGAAATCGCCAAAGATAAATATATAGGTTTTAAGTTAATTAATTCATCACAACAATTAGTTTAGCTCATTAATTATTTGACTACAGTATAATTTATATCATTTGGATTCTAAATTCAAAACAAATATTTGCAAATATTGCACTAATAAATCCTTATTGATCATAAACAGTCAGAGAGTTCCTTGAGAGAAAGACCAGTATATTTCTACCTGCTGTATTTTTAATATTTTCAAAACTCTTGGAACAGTATAGAAGATACAACATACATAATTGTTAGATAATTAATGAGTAATACCAACCTTTTCTACTCTAAGTTATGATGATATTTTAAATTTCATCTGAAAATATGAGTAGACAGAACAAATCTCTTGTGTCCACTTAAACTTTCTTCTATAGTAATTTATTCGTATATCATGATCCCTACTTACTTTTAGTCCAGTTAAACTCAATCCCTCTCCCCCTAAAAAAAATTAAAAAATTTAAAAAAGGCTAAAGATGTGGTTCAATGGTAATACTTGTTTAGCCCAGTAGGAAGCTGTGAGTTCACCCTCAGTACTGCCTAAAATAAAGCTTTCAGATAATTAATTATATAACTAAGTTCTCCTACTCAACTTTTAATTCAAAACTATTTTGTGATATAGTGGTATTTAAAAGTTTTACTAAATTTTTCAACTAGGTTAAAAAAACCAAAGTCTAGTACTTACAATTTACAATGTTTAGATCTATAGGAGTTGATTTCTCATGCACAACTTTGATGTAAGTAAAATAAAGATGAATTCCAACATGAACCCAAATTGTACAACTAAATGAGGAAATTACTCCAGGAGAGGACATGGTCTTTCACATCCCTTCATTTTCTTCCTTTTTTTCTTGTCTCTCTACTACCTTACCAGCCACCTCAGAAGTGCATGACAAACTCAAACTAGCCAACCAAACAAATCATACTGAAACTCCTCTGCATTCTCAAGCAAAAAAGAACTCTGAGAACAAGAAAAAGATAACAACAGAAACAACTTATTTTACTTAAATTTTATTGGCAGTGAAAATTTTAAAGAAAGTAAGCAGATGGAAATCCCACATATCAGATCCAAAAAGGTAAAACTGCCATTTTTCTCTTTTTGTGACTTCAAATCTACAGAACATTTAAATTGAATGCTTCTAATGTAATTGAAAACGTGGAACATTTTGTTATATTTTTAACCTGATTCAAACTCTAAAATCAGTTCTTAATGGATTTGCTACATTATAAAAAATAATAATTCCCTTGTTGTTAAAAGATAAAGGCATGAGTGTACCTAATGTGAGGCTATAGGCAGGGTGGTGCATAGATTGCTAAAGATATATAGACAAAAATTGGCTTTCAAGAAGTTCCTGGAGAAAAAGTAGGGGTGTGTGTGTGTGTGTGTGTGTGTGTGTGTGTGTGTGTGTGTGTGTGTGTGTTTGTGATGTTCCTCTGTGTGTGTGATTCTAATACTCTTTGGAAAAAGGAAGTCAAACAAATGTGTCAATCAAGAGAAATCAGTTTAACATGAGTTTCTCATCCATATAGATTTTTCATATTACTCCAAGATTTTCTTTTCATAACAATAAACTGCTTAGAATGATTATCCATAGAAAGTAAGGTGAAAATTATCACAAAGGGACCAAATAGCAAAAAGTCTAATTTTCTATGTAGCTCAGTCTCTTAACTGATGAGTTTTCTAGGATGTTTAATAGATACAATGACATACTCTTGAATTGTGCTTTACATTGAGTGATATTGATACCATAATTAATCATTTTAAATGCCATTCCTATTTCTTGAATTCAGTGCCTGGGTGCTGCCCTGAGCTTCTTTTGCTCAATGCTATCACTTTACCACTTGAGCCATAGCATGGGATGGGGGGTGGGATGAGGTAGTTTATTGGAGATAGGAGTCTTTCTGCTGGGGATATCTTTGAGCATTGATTTTCAGATCAGGCTTCTTGAGTATCTTAGAGTACAGGCATGAGGGACGGGTGCCTAGTAATTAATAACTTCTATGTAAGAATCTCAAGTAGAATTTCTGGAGAAATAGTTCCTTTGCTCAAAAATGATCATAATATCGCTCTCAGAATCTACCTTTTCTGAATTTTCCTAATCTCTGTCAGGAGCAAAACGAAATGATAATCATATGGGATGGCATTATTTAAGACTTTCTAGATCTGGACACTAGGTGAACATGCCCCTTATTTATTAATAACTGCTCTGCACGTCCAGAAAGTTATATAGCCAGAAATTGAAAATAGAGAATGAAACATCATTTTATGTTTCCTGTGTGCACATATTACCAGAATGTTCTCATTTAATCTAGGGATATATAGCACACTGCGCTCTGGTCTTCACTGGCATTATCCTTATTTCACACAGGGACTGAGAAAATTTCAGTGATTGTGGTCAATGAAATAGTAACTGGAAAACCCAGATTCAGGGACCATTACTTGAATAATGGGCATTTTTCATGATTTTGTTGTCTTTGAGGCCCCATGAAAGAAGGCTATTTCTACCTACTACTAGTGTACAATTGCCCTTCTCTGAAAAATATTTGTACCAGTTTATAATAGATACTGAGTCATGAAATTGTTTATAATCCCTGTTTACTTTGCTTCTGAATGCATAATTTGTTAGCTATCCAAGAAACTGCAAAGTATTTTAAGAGATATATTGTATTGAGTGATTTCACTTCTGCTGTTTTATCATTTCAAACTTTGCCCTGTTTCCTAAATCTACTGAAGAGTTATTAAATTTCATTGTATCAAATTTTCACACATATAAAGTAGCTTCACTTTAGTTCTGGAATTAATACAAGTGATCATAGATTTATCACCAGTGTATTCTCCATAGAGAAATGACATAGATGTAAACACTGTAAGAGTCACAGATTTTGGGTTCAGGACCATTTAGCAAAACCAGTGCTGATGGACCTTATTACAGAAGAGTAACAAATCTGAAGCCTGACTGAAAAAGTAATAGGTCTTATTTCAGGATAGTAGGTCTCGATTCTGTCTAGCCTGTCAATATTAGTGAATTTGATAATGTATACTCCTCTCTCTATATCATAAATTGAAAGGATTGTCTCTTATTAAAGTTTATGAACAAGGCTGATACAGGTGTCAATGTCTCCTGTTTTCAATCCCAATTGTTTGGTGGACTAAGATTACAGAGATTACAATTTAAATCCAGCCTGGGTATACACACAGACGCCTTTCTCAAACAAGAACTGCTTCTCAAGCAATACCCATTTGACTATGTGAGAGCCTGAGATTGAGACAATCATAGTTGTAATGTCTGTGAGAAACCATTTCAGTGGGAAAAAGCTGATTGTGGTGTCTTGTGATTGTTATGCCAAGTACAGCAGAAAACTTAAAATAGACAGATTGCGGTCCAGAGATAATCCTAGGCAGGGAGCAAATCCTATCTTCAAAATAGCCAGTACAAAAAGTGCTGGAAGTCTGGCTCAATGGTAGAGCAACCTATCTAATAGATAATAAGCCCTGAATTCAAATGCTAATATCAAATAAACAAAAAATAATAATTAGGCTGAAATAACTATTACCAATATTTCTATACTGAGTAAAGCTCTTCTTTAGTCTTGTGCAAATGTATATATTTTATATTCATATACTTATATAATGGCTGCTCTCATATACACATTCATTAAACTGCATTTGACTGCTTTAAAAATAATATATATATATTCATTAAAAAGTTCTAAAAGATTGTTTTCATGTGTTGTTTAAAAAAAGGTGACAGGGCTGGGGATATAGCCTAGTGGCAAGAGTGCCTGCCTCGGATACACGAGGCCCTAGGTTCGATTCCCCAGCACCACATATACAGAAAACGGCCAGAAGCGGCGCTGTGGCTCAAGTGGCAGAGTGCTAGCCTTGAGCGGGAAGAAGCCAGGGACAGTGCTCAGGCCCTGAGTCCAAGGCCCAGGACTGGCCAAAAAATAAAAAATAAAATAAAATAAAAATAAAAAAAATAAAAAAAGGTGACAATGAAAAGGGAAACTGAAGATTAATGATAACAGGCCAAAGCCTCATCTCAGAAAAAATCAACATGCACATTGAGTTGTGCATTCTTCAGACAGAGTTTTCCAACACTTGAAATCAAGTTCATTTTCAAATGAATGTCATCAAGTTTTAAGTGGAGAGAACCTAAATTCTAACCTTTTTATAATACAATACAGAAGATCTAGTAAGATAGAATTGCTACAAACATATCTTTGGCATTCATGAAGTCATCTGCATCTATCTATCTATCTAGCTAGCTAGCTAGATACATCTTGCCTCGAGACTTGTGGCTTTTAAAAACAAAATTCTAACAAAGTGCTAATAGCTCTTATCTGTAAACTCAGCTATTTAGGAAGTTGAAATTTGGGGATCAAGGTTCAAGAAAGCTCAGGCAAGAAAGTCTATGAAACTCTAACCCCAACTGACAGGCAAAATGCTAGAAGTTACAGTAAAGGTGTGGCTCCAGTTTTAGAGTGCCAGTCTTGACCTAAGTGACAGAATCCAGGCCCTGGATCCAAGCTTCAGTACAAGCGCACCAACAGTGTGTGTGTGTGTGTGTGTGTGTGTCTGTGTCTGTGTGTGTGTGTCTGTGTGTCTGTATGTGTGTGTCTGTGTATGTGTGTGTGAGAGAGAGAGCAAGAGAGAGAAAGAGAGAGACTATTCAATAATTTGGCTATTTGAAGTAGAGGAATTGAAATTTTAAGTAATTATCTAATTCCTCATGGTGGGAAAATTTCTGAGACCTCATATTTTGGGTATTCAAAAATAACCATTGATTGAAGTATTTCTGCAACACTTAGAGAAATATTCAGATATCACTAAATTAATCATTATAGTCCTTGGGATGAGAATGTGAATTCTTAGTCCAGGGAAATCAGGTAAGCATTATCAAAAACTACACTTTAGTCTGTCTGTATTTTCTATTTTGGAGAAATAATGTAGTTATAAGGGATTTGCCACATTACATAAATCCTTTGGTTTCTTCATGTAGCTTGCAGGAATGTTTCCTGAGTTTGGCATGAATAAGGTACCTCTTTTTTTTAAAAATCATTTCTTTATTCTCAGTGATGTACAGTGGGATTACAGCTTCATATGTCAGGCAGTGCATACATTTCTTATCCAACTTGTTACCTATTCTTCAGCAGAGAAATCTAGTTCACAAGCCAACTTCTTGTTGTTAGTCCAGTTTATATTGTACCTTATTTCCTAACCTTTTTTCATGGCCCAATGGTGAGAATAACTTTAAGAGCTGGGGGATTATAAAGGCTTACTTGGCAGCTGTTTCCTGTTGTGAGTGATACAAACTTGGGCTTGCCAGTAAAAAGTTCCTTCTTATCTTAGTAAATATATAGGGTAGATCTGATGCCTCAAAATCAATCTGGTTAGAATGTCTGGATAGTTGCAATGGGTCGATTTGGTATCGCTTCACTGCCATCATCATTTCGGTTTTTGGCTCATTCATACGTGTTCATGAATATTGTCAGTTGGTTTCACCTTTTTTTCTAGGAGATTTTACTTTGATGTTCTTTTTCAAGAAGAAGCAGCCCATATTAACCCACAACCAGGAAAAGAAGGAGAAACATTTCCTAAGTACATTTTTTTCTAAATATTTCCTAAGTACAATCAGCAATTCCTCTGGGTAAGTGAACGAGAGGATGTTTTTTGATCCACTCCAATTTCCTAAGTGTGTAAATCCCTGTATCTCTTCCCCTCTGAGGGCAAATGAGCTCTCATTTTGGTACTAATAGTTTGCATTCTTAAGCACCACCTGTTGAAAATAAATCTCATGACATTTCCAAATTTTGCTTCATCCTGGTTTAGCTTTACACAACAGTCTATTTTCACAGAGCTTAGCAATTACTTTTATTAGTTTCTCCACCCCCAAACCACATGATGTCAGAGACATCATTTCTTCCTGTCCTCTTCATCTCTACCCCACGTCTTTCCTCTCTCCAGACATACAATCACAAATTCATCCACTTATTAGCACTCAAATTATTTTAGGAAATCTTTACATGTGTTACAAAATATCTCATATAACTCAAAAGGACGGAATGGAAAAGAGATCTAACACATCTCTGAAGAGACATGATCATCAGAAATGAGGGGACACAGATAGTTCTCCACTTGGAGATTTGATTAAGAAATAGTTTCTAGTCCTAGCTCTGTAGCTTTCAGTTTTCATGAAAACTCTGCCAGCCTCATTGGATTCATTGTTTAAAATGAGATGATTGGTTGGATATCACAGTGTCACTTGGGGATAACAATGTAAACGCAGATCTCTTCAAAGGCACATCTGAGGGACAAAGGTGTCAGATTTGTATGATAACATGATTTACTAGTCTCCCAAGGTGGCATTCCTTCTGGAATTCATACTCTTTCGGATTTGAACCTACAGAGACAAGACCAGAGGTATACATTTATATAAATCCTACTCTGTATGATTAAAACATACAATTTACTGTAATATTAACTTTGTTCTTTCCTTTTTTTTCCCTTTTCAAAAATATTGTTAGGGATTGATTTCTTTCTGTTGTTGGAGATTTTCTTTCCATGGTCATTTGGTAAATAAGTAATTTTATAAAGGAAATAAACCAGATTTTTTGTTGTTGTTTCAGTACTACAAGATTCATGTGTTAAATTTCAGTCATAACATTCACTAAAAGCTTAGTGTTTCAGAAGGTTATAGGGACACAGAAATTCTTGAAAGGGCAGGGCGGATGTCCTTTTCTACTGCTCACTGAGTCACAGAGGACAAATGCCATTTCAAGGGTTCTGGCATAGTTCCACTGGCTCTCAACCACTTGTCTAAATCTGCATGAAAAAGTGGCACTAGCGGCTGTGAAAATTATGCTAAAATGCATTTTGATTAAATACTGAAAATGACAATTGCAGGGCATGCTTAAACTTTACAGTGCTATGGAAACTCGGGGTGTGAAGCACCAACCCATCCTGGGACAAGGCACAATTGCCTACTATACTCTATGGTGGGTAGGGCCAGTTTAACACATTTACATTGAATCACAATCTCCTGTAATAGCATTTTGGCCTCCTGGTCAGCCACCTCAGAGTCTTTGGAAATGCTGGCTTTTCACAGAGTCCATTACTCTCACAGACATCTTGACAAGCTTTGTTATGATTCCAAAGGGTTAATCACAAAGTGAATATTTTGCATGTGTAACTCAATACTTCATAACTGCTGAAAATTGGAGTCCACATAATTTATTTTCTTTGGTCGGGCACATTTGCCTCATGCTTGGCCGAGGCTGACTTCAGAGAGACACACCTAAAACTCTCAAGGGTCCCACGTGGCCCATGTCAGTTGAGCAGAGAGATTGTGGTACTTGGATGGGGCCCAAGGATTAGGTGTTCCTGAGAAGGTTTTTTTGGCTCTACAAAGCCTTAAGATGTCATGGGAATAGGTTGCACTCCCTTTTCCCCCTGAAGGCCACATATCAACGGGGTATCTAACCACTCAGAGACAGGCTTTATACAAAGGTATACATTAAAATAAATAGAACATGCAATCAGAAAGAACTGAAAGAGAGGGAGGAATTGCTAAGTGGAGATAGGAAACAATTGCTTCATTGTTGAAGCAGTGATCTTGGAATTGCAGAGTGTAGCTCCATCTACAGGACTATTTGCAAATTGGAACTTTTGTGCTTAAAACTCAAGATCAAATTTAGCTACAATTTTAAAAACCAGCTTGCTTTGCAAGTTGAGGGGCTAACCTCACTAAAAACATCCTACTTATTTTTTTATAGAAAAATAATGGTCTCTCTTTGATTAAGGAATCTAGAGAGAGTGATATCGAGATCATAAGTGAGGGGAAATTTGTTGAGGGGACTTTTTTTTTTTTGCTCTTTTCCTTTCCTTGTCAGTGAATATTCTTCTAGTCCTGGAAATATTTGTTTAATCTTTTCCTTTCCTTTTAAACAACTTCCTCTCATTTGGTCTCCTCTCATTACTCCTCAGTTTTGGAGGGAACATGTGTATTTTTGCCATTCTAATGAAAAGAAGGCTGTGTTTCTTTGAACACTGTCCTTGTACTCCCTGGTCAGTATTTGACTTAAACAAGATTCGGGATTTCAGAGTTCAAGGAGCTCAAAAACTTTAAAATAATAATTAAAGCAACTCTACATGTACACCCCGCCCCCTCGCCCACAAAACTCCTCTCTTTAGTTTAAAAAAGTCTTGCTTGCCAATGCAGTCTGATGCTATTTCAATAGGAGACCTGGGTTTCAGGACAAGATCCAGGCCTTAGGGGAGACTTGATGGCTCAGGGAATTAGTAATGGGATTTGGAGCCCTGCATTTCTAGGTCACTGGTTTGAATAGAGCCCAGGTCAGTAATGACTGAGAGTTGTTACCACCAGATGCCTTCTCCTCTGAGCTCATCTCAGGTTGCTCTCCACTCTATCCCCCAGTGTCTGTGGCCTGTCTGCACTAATGGCACTCCGTGACAAGTTGCTTGTTACAACTTGGTCCTAAATGCCTAAATGTGAGGCACTCCAGCCTCTGCTATGAGCAGAAAAGGTGGCCATATACTTGGATGCATTTATATAGAGGTGGGGGGGGATTGTGGGGGGGAGAGACAAAAGCAAGGAAGGAGGAAGAGGAAGGGAGGGGTCTATTTTGCCATTCTAATTACTATGGGACCTAGTTACATCACCCCTGCCCACTCTAAATCTCTGAAGGATTTCTATCCTCAGCCACTCAGAGGTTAAAAAAAAAATCACAGAGAAGTAACAGGCTAACAAGGGTCAAGCTTTTAAATTCTGTTCTAAAAAATACACATGTTTTGATAAGATTGATTTAGAGGCCCTGATTTATAAGTTCCTTTTTCTGAATTTCTCATGCCAGATAGTCATGGCCCTTTAAAAGTACTGCTTACTAGATCCCAAATCTATGCTTACTAAAGTTGGTAGAATATCTTCATAGTATTAAGTGACATGATTTATTTTCTTTTCTTTAAATGATCATTTTATTTATTTTGTAACCTACGAATAGAATCAGTAGATTTAATGATGGAGATAAAAAGTGGTGTAAGGGCAGATTAATTAGAAGATAATTTAATGCCTGTGTTATTTCTCTAACTATGAAGCTGCCATTAAAAGAGGGCACTTCCTGGCCTCCCACGGAGGGATTTAGTTGTTCTAGAAAAGTTGGAGGTTCTGGCCTTCAAGCCTTGTGCCCCAAAGTTCAGTTAGCACATGCTCAGCTCTCTGGTTCCCTTGGTCCCCAATCCCTTCCTCAGAGAAAGGAAAGCCATCTCCTAGGAAACAATTACATATTCACAACCAAGTAAGAACTTATAATTGTTTTGAAGTTCCTTTACATTAGATTTCTATTAAGATTTCTTTTTGGACTAGTGTACTTTGAATAGTATTGACTTTAGTAACCAATCAATTGTAGGTGTTTACCACACTGCTTCAATGCTAAATGAAAAATTTCAACTGGAGATTTCAGTTAAAGAAGGCAATTAATAACAACAAACAAACAAACAAACAGAAATCTGCTCCCATTTATTTCTGATTTGTGACTTTCCTTACTTTTTCCATTGCCTCTGATATGTCTTCATTTTGTTTTGGTTCTCTCTCTCTTCTCTCTCTCTCTCTCTCTCTCTCTCTCTCTCTCTCTCTCTCTCTCTCTCTGTCTCTCCCTCTCCCTCTCGCTCTCTCTTTCTCTTTTCTCTTTCTCTTTTATCTGACAAGACTATTATCTATTTTTACACTGTTTCATTTTCTTAGTTGTTTGGGAAATACATTCTTATACTTTTGCTAGGAATGTGGGAAAACAACAACATTCTAGTGAACAGAAGGACTTTACTCCTTACCTCTTACAATTCCCCCAAGATATCAAGCTTCACTCCTTGCTTGCTTGTCAGTAAGAGAGAAGTGCTGATTCCCACAAGGGTGGAAGTGCTTGTCAGTCTCCCCAACACCAAACTCTCCAGCAAGATTTGCTGTTGTTCTTTCTGTGCCATCATATCCTGCCTTTACTTAGAGTAATACAACTGGTAACAAGTTATTAGAAGCATTGCACAATTTTAGAGTAGCATAGAGATTTAAAGATGATCACATCCATCACTTTTTTCTGAAGATGTAGACCTGAATGTAGTTTTCACCTGTTTTAATATAAAACTCTCTTTTATACAAGCTACATAGGAAGAAATTGGGCCTTAACTAGTGAAACAAATTGTCTGTGTGGAATTTGAGATCCAGTGTATAAGAATCAACAAATAATCAGAAAGTTGGGTGTTAAAGGAGAAGCTGTGTCGGTTTCCATCATTTCTTGGTTTTATCAAAACTACATGCCTTCAGCATCCATCCTGTTCTCCTTTGACTTCTGACTTTCCTAGTGGTATGCTTGCTTCTTTTACATGATAGCTCTTGATGACTTAACTGCAAGTTCCAGGTATGCTATTTGTTCAATTCCCATAGTTCTGTGATCCTGTCAGGTGTTAGCTGTTCTGCATTATCTGTTATCTGGAAAATCAACTTTAGTAATAGTTCCCAGAGTTAGGATCTAGAGGCAGAAACTGTGCATCTGAACTTTGATATTATGGAAATTCTCATTTACATACAATGAAGAGTAGGTAAGGAGCTGAGAATGTGGCTTAGACTAGAGTGTTTGCCTAGCATGCATGAAACCCTGGGGCCTTCTCAGCACCACATAAATAGAAAAAAGAAAATCAGGAAGTGGTGCTGTGGCTCAAGTGGTAGAGTGCTTGACTTGAGCAAAAAGAAGCCAGGGACAGTGTTCAGGCCCTGAGTGCAAGCCCCAGGACTGGCCAAAAAATAAAAAGTTCATATAAAGCCCATGGAACTATGGCTCAACTTACCTTGTGAAACATTTCAATAAAGAATGTGGAAATCCTGGGGCTCTGTGGTTTACACAGCTTGCAGGTAGGATTTGGGTGTCCTCTGTAGCTGGGGGACGTGAACAGTCTTGGGAACCGTGGCTCTTCCCTTCTGTTGTGGGAACCCAGATGCCCCTCAGTAGATGAATGGATCAGGAAAATGTGGTACATATACACAATGGAATTTTATGCCTCTGTCACAAAGAATGACATTGCCCCATTCAAAAGGATATGGAAGGACTTGGAAAAAAATTATACTAAGTGAAGTGAGCCAGACCCAAAGAAACATGTACTCTATGGTCTCCCTCATAGGGAATAATTAGCACAGGTTTAGGCTAGTCACAGCAGAGGATCACAAGAGCCTAATAACTATGCCCCTATGAATGCATAAGATAATGCTAAGTGAAATGAACTCCATGTTATGGAAATGAGTGTTATTTCACTGTTGTAATTACAAAACTGTAGCTTCTATTGTTGATGATCCTCTTTTATCTCCTTCCTGTGGTTGTACCTGCGGTATCACTGTATCTTATGTGAGTACATTGGAAACTGTATATACTGGTATTAGAACTAGGAAAGTGAAAGGGAATACCAAAATCGAGACACACAGGTTAAAAAGACAAATGACTACAAAATCAATACTTGCAAAACTGTTTGGTTTGAACCAACTGAACAACTCATGGGGGGAGAGGGAAAAGGGGAGGTAGGAGAGGGGAATGAGGCAGGAGGTAACAAATAGTACAAGAAATGTATCCAATGCTTAACGTATGAAACTGTAACCTCTCTGTACATCATTTTGACAATAAGAAAAAAAAGCTAAAAAAAAAAAAAAGAAGAAAAGAGAATTTGAAAAAGGCTGGGAATATGGCCTAGTGGTAGAGTGCTTGCCTCATATACATAACACTCTGGGTTCAATTCCTCAGCACCACTTAAATAGAAAAAGCCAGAAGTGTCACTGTGGCTCACTTGGTAGAGTGCTAGCCTTGAGCAAAATGAAGCTGGGGACAGTGCTCAGGCCCTGAGTTCAAACCCCAAGACTGGCAAAAACAATTGTGGAAAATTAGAGATCTTCACAATTATACTGGAATTGTTTTATGCCATAATTTTAATTACATCTAAAAGTTACAAAAGGTCCTCACTGTGATTATCTATATGAAGCTGAAAGGCCATAGGTAGAGACTTTTTAATATGTAAATTTTGTATTGGTTTGATTTTGATCCATTTATTATAGTGATCATTCACAAGTGAAAAATTAATTATTGCTACGTTTGCATAATTTAAATAGTGATAATAAAATTAAAATGTTAAAAAAACTGCGAAGGATCTTTTTAAGCTTTTTATTTCTTAAAATTATAAAAATATTCCCCAAAATCATTTAATAGAAATTTCAGTCCCTTCTTTCCAACTCATGTTTCCTAGGCAAATAAATTATTTACAAAGTTCACACATAAAATAAAAAGACAAAAGAAAAAATGTTTTAAAGTCAAAATAAAATAGTAACTTTTGGAATCTGCATGGAGAAGCTCCAGAACCATGTTTTACTTATTTGTTTATTTTTGGTAGTGCGGTTTGAATTCAGCCTTGTTTTACTAAGCCACATCCCCTGCTCTTTATTTCAAATTATTTTTGGAGCAGAGTCCCATTTTTTGCCCAAACTCAATCATCTATTATCAGGCTCCTATTTTTCATTTGTTGCTTTAGCTGGGATGACAGCAACCTGCCACCCTGGCTCTGTGGCATTGACCCAGCACCAATTCCAGAGATATGCTTCATAGCAAGACTTGCTAATTGGCACAGAAAGCTCTCTAGTTAAAAGAATGTGGTCCAAGATGAGCATGGGTCTTAAATCTGCCTGATTAGGATCAATATCAGGGCTTTGGTTTGGGGACTTTCTTCTGTTGGGTTACTATGGGAATTGCTGTTAAAGTAGTCAAGTGTGATACTTTTAGTGTACCCAGAACCATTCATAAACATATATAACTAAGGCTGCAAGAGTGGTCTATTCGTTTTCCTACTCTTTACTCTTTAATGCTGTTTTCTAAGAGGCCAACAGGATATGGGCACATCTGGTGCCTGCATTCTTCCATCTAAAGTAGACTTTGTAGCAAAATCCTGCAATTTTTTTATCAGGTACCTTGATGTCATTGTCTGTGCTCCTTTGTAGGCTATTCTTTCCAGTCTATATTTGCCTGGAACAAAATTCATGGCAGAAGCTCATGTCTTACACAAGTCTCAGGGCACAAACTCATGGTTGAATATATTGGGGAAAGGCCTTGAGACCCTGCTAACAGGACGTGTGTGAGAGAGTTAAATCAAGACTGAGATAATCAGAGGCAAAGGACAAAGTCTTGATGAGTTCCTGAGACCTAGTTTTAACAGCATGTGAGGCTAGCTTGAGGTCTTGCCATTCCTAAGCCTGAAGTGCTGCTATTCCTGATTAAATAAGTTAGTATGTATTTTTTTCTTACAAATGGGGAGGAATCTACCTGAGGCATGTTCTCTTGTATGTATGGTAGTTTACTCTTCATCACTGCAACAATTACTTTAGATATTTATATCATAAAGTGAAAAGGTCTATAAGGAAAGCTTATAAGAAGAAAAGTTCTAACAGTTTTAGTCCATGGCTAACTGGCTGTGTTGCTTTTGGCCTATGATAAGCAAGGCAGCACTTTACAAAGAAGAGTGAGAGGCAAAGCAAAGCTTCATCTCATGGCCAGGATACAAAAGGGAGAAAGCAAATGGACCTGGAAGCCCTTAATCCCTTTTAGAGAATCCCAATACCCTGGAAAACTGACACTATGCTTCATCTCTAAGGATTCCAACACCTTCCAATAGTGTCAAACTTTAGTAACCAATGTTAGTTCCATCTGTGGTGTTTTCTAAAACTTTATATTCCAAACTATAGCAACAACTCATCCTGTGTGGACATTCTTTAGTATATATAACCCAGCATCAATTATGCTGGGTTCAAAACTTTGTTTTACTTTCTAATCATGAATATAAAGTATCTTTTCTTCTCCAAACTATGCAAGATGATGAAATTTGCATTCAAAGGTAGGACTAGGTAAATGTGTATGTTAGCTAACTCACTGGATATTTTGTTTCAAGATCTTCAAAATGGAAACAAGGCTCTAAGATTAGGAAAATTTAAGGAAATAAATTCTAGGATTGCTGAGAGATTAAACAAAACAATGGGTATCAACAGCCTATTAAAAATATCATTCAATAAATGCCTTTAATATAAGAAATATTTACTTATAGGTCTTCCATTCAAGAAAGCATCCAAACTGAGGAATTTTGTCTGAAATTTTTCAAGAAGACTCTGGTCAGGGGCTGGGGATATAGCCTAGTGGCAAGAGTGCCTGCCTCGGATACACGAGGCCCTAGGATCGATTCCCCAGCACCACATATACAGAAAACGGCCAGAAGCGGCGCTGTGGCTCAAGTGGCAGAGTGCTAGCCTTGAGCGGGAAGAAGCCAGGGACGGTGCTCGGGCCCTGAGTCCAAGGCCCAGGACTGGCCAAAAGAAAGAAAAAAAAAAAAAAAAGAAGACTCTGGTCTTCATTTGGATACATCAAATGAGGCAGCTAATACATAAAAATGATATAGTTACTTTCCATACTCTCCTAATAGAATTTCTAAGTCAGAGAGGCAAGTATCCCGAAGAATTTAAAAATAACCTAAAATATTAGTTACATGGGGAGTTTCTTTTCAAATTAGTTCTGAAGCCAGGCATTGGTGGCTCATACCTGTTATCACAGCTATTCAGCATGCTGAGATCTGAAAATCACCTCTCTAAGCCAGCACAGGAAGGAAAGTCTGAAACTCCTTCCTCCAATTAAAAACAATCAAACACAAAAACAAAACGAAAGAACAGAAATGGAGCTGTGGCTCAAGTGGTAGAGTGCAAGTTCTGAGTGCAAAAGTTCTGGAATGGTGCCTAGGCTCTAAGTTCAAGACCCAGGATTGGCATATGAAAAAATTCTGATTGCTCTCACTTTCTAAGAAAACATTGAATACATGCTAGTATACTAAAAATACACAACTAACCATTTCACCATTGTACCCTCTCAGATGGTCTCACAAACAGAGGAGCTGAGGTTTCTTTATCAATACACAGAAAAAAAATAGTAATATGCCTTGATCTCTCTGGGTCACAGGAATTTTTAAATCAAATATTCATTAAGGTTTCTTCTTTAAAAGTGACCATGTCAATATCCAGTAGATGGCTGTTATAGTGTTGATATGGACATATTATGTATGAAAAAATGGTTAACATTTGCAGTGACTGATTTTCACGCATTAATAATTTGATCACTTAATTAAAATATAATGCCAGCAGGTCCCAGTCCACATCAGAGAATGACCTAGAGAATGTCCTGTCATTGAAAGGTAGGATGGGGATAAGAAAAAAACAACTAGTGAAGGTCGATCACCCTTGAACATGTATGTGTCTTAAAATGTCTAGTGTATCTGAGTATGCTTGAACCCGAACTATACACCTGATAATACTTGTAACTTGGCATATGGTGCTTAGATTTTTCCATTTGTTTGAGTTCCACTTGCTGGGAATACTATGAAATGGAATGGGCCTGTACAAGTCCTGAGTCCTGAAAAAAGTCCTTGGCACTTCTTGGCTTTCGAAAATGCACCAGATAGATAGATAACCAGATAGAGCCATACTGATGATTGTGTACTCTGACAATATCACACAGGACTCAACTGTACAATCTAGGCATAGTAGCTCAGAACTCATAAAAACAACTTATCTGCAGCTCACTTCGTAGTTTATAAGAACTCGTACCAAAATTTTGATCTAAATTGGAATTAGTAATCCAAGTGTCTAAAGTTCAGAGACTGTAAAAGAACATTTCTTAATTGCACCAGCAGGCCCTTGGTTTCTATTGTTAGTGCATCTTGGTAATCTAGTTATATATGTGATGTGTCTGGTTCCTGCCCTCGCTAGTCAATCCTTCAAGATAGATAGACAACACAACTTTCTCACATTTGATTTCCTATCAGGCGAATCCAATGTAGTTATCTCATGAGCAATATAACAACATAATTCTTATGTCGTATGTCAATCCCCTTGGATAATGTTTAAACATAAATTTTTTTTTAAAGGGATGATAACTTGATAGGAATTTGGAATTCTCTTCATTTCTTCTTTGATGAACCTCATTACACACCCCTCATTGTGCCATTTAAGGTATCTTAAAGAGTAGCAAGGAACTCTGCTTAGAATATCCATGCTACAATAAGTGCCTTATCTTTTAATATGAGAGAGCTTGGTGTGTCATTCTATGTCAGTCTGAGCACTATCTCTGTGCTTACTTTCCAGAGAGGAAGACGAAGTGTTGGGAGTCAGTTCCAACAAATTCTTTCTCTGCCTGAACTTTGAGTTATTTGTTCTGAACTACTGTAAATTTTTATACAATTTCATATCCTTTTGATATTGCCTGATTTATAACTTTTGAACCTCCATTCTTCTGAGAAGTACAATGAAAAAGCTTAGTGAAAACAAAAACAGATTTCCTTTTAATAGGAATAGTTGGTGAGTTAAATAAAGTGCCCAAATCCTTTAACTTGCTAAACTGTTCAGCTTAAAAATATGCAATGGTCTATCATGAAGTAAGAAATAAATGGCTTAGCAGGATGAAATTAATAGACACTACTCAAAAAATTGGGTTCAGTCCCAAGCCATTTATTTTCAGTCATTAACATCTGACTCATGTGGCAATTTTCTTTTGTAGAAAAACATGAAAGAAAATCTATTTCAGATACTTTCCCACTTTCTGATCATCTTATTAAGGGAAACAAAGTCATAAACAATTATAACACACATACACAAAAAACAATGTCATTTTTTTCCTTTTTGCTAATCCTGATGAAATTCATAGAAGTGGGATTTAAGGCAGGAAGGTTGTTTCTTGGCAAGAGCATTCTGGAAAGAAAAGTTGCTGAAACATTGCATTGATGCATTAATTTCTGGTCAAACTGTCTTATCACAATTCAAATGTTCATGCTGAGAAACTGCTCTTTTCTGTCTTTTTTTTTTTTTTGGTACCTTTTCTGCCAGAACTCAACTCTAACAACAAAAGTTTGTAAACAATGAAAATTCCAGCTGGTTGACATCAATGTTGTGAAGCTTTCTCTTCACACTGATACAAATATTTATCCTGCGCTCTGGAAAACCTTTCTTTTCCCATGTCACCCTTAACCATACATTTTTCCTTGATTGAGTTATGCTTTCCAGTATGTGATTTGCTCTGGTTTACTTTTTAACACATCCCAGAGGCTTCGTCAAAATCAACTCTGGTCGGGTCATGTCATTTGGTAGCTGCCAAACATGTTACTGAGAAGGAACTTGGAAAATATCAAAATAATCTTTTCGAACTGCTTTAATAAATGTGTTTGTTCTTTTTGACCACCATTTAGAGTTTTAGGCCCTTCATATTCATAGCAATGAGCCAAGAAAGTAAGCATAGATGCACTCAATTCTCTTTAATCCAGTCCCTGGAGGTAATGTGCTCATTTCTCTCCCAGTCACCTTAGTGCAAAGAAGCTGGAAACTTAAAAGGTTTCATCAATGACTCTTTTTTTCCTTCAAGAAGACACAGGGTTGTTTTTTCTTTTTCATTTTTTTTCCTCAAAAGGTTAAAATAACAGATTGATGTACTCTGGTACTGTAGTAACGTCTGCTAGAACAAATATTTGCCACACCAAAGTGACTTTGTGGAGGGATTAGCACAAAATATTGCAAATGTTTCTACAAAGCTTCCCTTGCCCAAAATAAAACATTGGGTTCTTTGCACTGGTCCTTTCAAAACCATCACGGAGTGTTCTAATGCTGCTGAGCTCAGGGGACTTACCCTCTAATATTGAAACCTTTGCTTAAACTGGCAATGGTACTCTGCCTGAGAGAAATATAAGCAATAGTTGCATCACTGAATACTTACAGGGAATTTATGTTTTAGACAAATCTGTCCATTTTACAAAATTATATATGTAGCAGGTGTCACTGAACTACCTCCTTTGGAAGAAACCTGTAGTAAGCTATGCAATCTAAGCAACTATTCTCTAGTTTTACCTGTGTTGATTTTTTAAAAATCCTCTTAAATAAGATAGATTATCATATGAAAGTATTTAGTATTTTAATTGTTATTATTATTGTTGTTGTATCTGTAATCATTGGGGAATACACATATGTGTGCAGAGAAACACAAATACACACACATACACTATTATACTCAGAATACACTATGTTTTAACTAGAGGGAGCTTATTCCCCTTACTAACCTAGAAAACTTCTTATCTAGAGGTGTGTTTTTTTTCTAAGCATTTTGAAAAGTATAGTGATTTCCAGCAAACTACACCAACTATGGTCATTCATAAACATACTAGCAAATAATTACTAAGCATTAAGTGGTAATCAACAGCATTGACAACTTGGGATTTATGACAATATTTTCCTCATTTCCATGAACTTTTTCAATTTTCAAGCTCCAGCTGTACAAATATGGTAGTCAAGGAAGCACTTTGTGTTTTCATGACTGATGTGCAGTTAGCTCATTACTAATGTTTTTTGCCTAATATGAGGAATGAACTTTGTGAAGCAAAATTCAAGAAATAAGTTTTAAATAAGCTGAAGAAGTTAGGGTGATTTTCAAGCTCCGCAAATACTTTGTTCACAGTAAAACAAAGAAACAGTGTGTATGGGATTCAGATGCAGGAGAAATCTCCACCATATTGAAAAGAAACACTGATCTTCACTCTACAAACAATAGGACACTCATAAAGGGTTTACTAGCTCCACAGTGTAGTGCACTAAGTCATTCTAACCACTTAACGTTAATTTAACTATTGAGTGGAAATTAGACTGGCTAATTGAATTCCTTTAACTGGTGGGATCACTTTCTTTTTATCATTAGGTGTGTCCCACTGGATTAATCCTGGTCAGATTGTATTTATGTGTATGTAAAGAAGTCCTTAACTTGCCTATGCCATTGGAAAATTTAACTTAAGTGGATCATAAATGAGTGATTCATTTTTTTTCAAATCTATTGAAATCACAATGACTCAACTGTAAGCATTTACTTGAAAATAAAATAAAAAACTGGAGTACTTTTTCTTCTTAGGAGGAATACAGCATCTCCTACTTCACACAGATGGTGTGAAATAGGAACTCTGGTCCCCATCCCTGCTCTGTACTATGTACATATGACACATTGAATATCTGCAAATATTTTATTTAAATAAAGCTTTTTTACAGCAATATTTCAAACCAAAAATTTCTTATGGTTGAAATATTTCAGCATGTTAAAGTACGTGAAAACTCTTTCGGATTTATACCAAAATTTTCATAAATGGTAATTTTGCCTCCTATCCAAGAGCTCATAAAATTAAGATACCTGGTCATTGATAGTACTGATGTTTCATGATAAAACTGTGAGTGCTCAAATTTCCAAAGAGTAAGAATATATAAATTATGAATTATACACATTTATGTGAGATGATATAATTAAACTGTTTCCAAAAACAATGTGCATCTGTTGTAATTATTTTCAACATGCCATGTGAAACTGTGACTTCTGTTGTTATTGTTGTTGTTGTTGTTGATCCTCTGGTATCCCCTTCCTGTGTTTGTCTCTGTGCTATCACTGTATCTCATCTGAGTACCCTGGATACTGTATGTACTAGTATTAGAAGTAGGGAAGGGAAAGGGAATATCAAAATTGAGAAACAAAGGATAAAAAGACAAATGACTCCAAAAGCAATACTAACAAAACCATTTGGTGGAAACTAACTGAACAACTCATGGGGGCCAAAGGAAAAAGGGAAAGGGGAGAAGGAGGAGGGAAATAAGTGAGGATGTAGCAAATTGTACAAGAAATGTACACACTGCCTTACGTATGAAACTGTAACCCCTCTGTACATCACTTTGACAATAAATAAACAATTATTCGGAAAAAAACACAGTGTGCACAAATTTGCTTTTGCATACACCAATGAGATTGTTCAAGAGACAAGGCTAATAATATAACAGGACAGTTTCCTATACATTTTGATTTTTCAGGATTCTATGAAATGCATACCTGATAGGACAGTAGGAATTTCCTTTTTTTTTTTTTTTTTTTTTTTTTTTTTTGCCAGTTCTGGGGCTTGGACTCAGGGCCTGAGCACTGTCCCTGGCTTCTTTTTGCTCAAGGCTTGCACTCCGCCACTTGAGCCACATAGCTACTTTTGGCCATTTTCTGTATATGTGGTGCTGGGGAATTGAACCCAGTGCTTCATGTATAGGAGACAAGCACTCTTGCCAGTAGGCCATATTCTCAGCCACAGGATTTTCTTAAATTATGATGTCATGGTCTCCTGTGAAAGGGAAAGAATTGTTTTTGTGATTTTGGCTCTTTTCCATATTTACATCGTAAGAATGTATCCATTTGGATGACTTGAACCAGAACTTCTGGGTGCTGGGAAATGAAACCTGTACTATAAAACCATGCCCAGGGGACCTTAACTAATCAATTAGTTTTGAAACCACTGCTTTAACCTATTTCATTTTCAGATACAAAAGACTATCTTCTCCCAATGAGGCTATTTCCTCTTTGTGTCAACTATTCTAATTATTTTAGTCAATTCACCTACTCCAAACTCACTCATGGGATTTTCCAGACACAAAATGAAGTTGCAGGACACTGGGGAAAGGGGAGGAAAATGGGGCATCCAGCTTTGTCCTACAGAGCATCACTCTTTGAGTATGATGTGCCTGGTTTCTGGCCTCTACTCCTACCTTTCCATCATTAAGATAGCTTATTATTTTCTCCCCCATTCTTAGCCCAGTACTTGACACATTTTTGTGCTAAGTAGTGTTGCTTATTAGAAATAAAAATTTAAAAGAATTAATGAGGCACCCTTCCCATTTAAGTTCAATGTATATCACATTGAACGTACATCACATACACACATGAAGAGTGAGGGAAAGGGAGAATGGGGAGGCATAGGTGAAAAGTGCAACTTTCACTGAGATGCATTGCATTCACAAACAGCTTTTTAAAATAGAAACTCCTTTGTTCAACAACTTAAAGATAATTAAAAATGCATGAAAAGAAAAAAAGTAATAGAAATGTTTAATATTTAGAAATCAATTTGTCACTCTTCCCCTTCCTCCCACTTTGGATCTTAGGTAGTACTTTGCTTTTTTCAGTTTCTACTTTTGCTATACCTTGATAATTTTCACTTCTTAACGAGTTGCTTCTTAATGTTCTCTCACCAGTACAGTCTATCAATGATCCATCCTCACCTCAACTTCCCAGAAGACTACAGGTCCTTAAAGCACAGCAGCTCTCCCAAGGCTGCTCCCAGACCGTGACCCAAGCTGGCAAAGCTTCTGCTCCCATGAGGCTGTGAGTTTCATAAGGAGAACTACTAAAATGCAGGCAAGCACAAAGTCTTAATTGCTTGCTCATGGGCACTGAGCCAAGGTGCTGTTAGCAGAAAGAAACCCAATCTGAAGGGAAAAAGTGCTGAACCCCTGCTCCGGATAACCTAAGCCCCATATGGATTGCATGTGTTTGAATGAGAGTTGAGCAAAATTATTTTTCTCATTCCTTAGGGTTGTCATATCAGTCAAGAGGATGGTAGAACATTGCATTTGTCATTTGCTAATCTCAACTTTAGGACAGTTTTTAGAACTCTGCATCTCTTCTCTGACTTACACATACATTGACTGTGTGAATACCATTTTTTGCACACCTGCTTTGACAAATGGTGATTTGTAAAAGACTTCATAAATAAACGTGTTGTGATTGTAATGGCTTAGACTGTGAAGAAACATGAGGATGGAAAAAAATCCTGCCTGGCTCTGTCATAAAGAAAATATTTGATAATTAATGGTTATTAATATTATTGATAATAGTAATAGTCATAATTTTTAGTGTGAAAATATCACAATATTTACCACATAAGTTGTTGTGTTTAAGGAGTCTAATATTTCCTCTTTGTTCTGTCATACTCAGAAGTTTTAGGCTATCATGTAAATAGCATATCCAGTGACTCACCTGAATATTTCAGAATTCTCCAAGGAGTACATATTAGAGTTGTATTTGGGAACATTTATGATTTGCTAAAATAAAAAAATTAAAACTCTGAAAAAGAAATGTTAATAGTTCGGATGTTACTTTCTAGCATGTTAATATCTATCGGTTGATGTGGCAGCTTTTTTTTTTTTTTTTTTTTTTTTTTTTGTTTTTTTTTTTTTTGTTTTTGGCAAGTCCTGGGCCTTGGACTCAGGGCCTGAGCACTGTCCCTGGCTTCTTCCCGCTCAAGGCTAGCACTCTGCCACTTGAGCCACAGCACCATTTCTGGCCGTTTTCTGTATATGTGGTGCTGGAATTCATTAATAACACAGACTCATGTGCATAAGTACTACATTCAACATTAAAAATTACCTTTGTCATTTTCTTGGTAAACAAAGAGAGCTCGATTTGATGAGAAAGACATCATCCATATGGTAATTTGATATCTTCAGAAATCAGGGTAGGCTATTTAAATTGCTAAGCTCAATAAAATGCCATTAAAAATATCTTATTCCCTTTCTCCCCAACCAATTCTGAACCCCAGGAAAAGGTTACCAAGAAAGGCTGAATACTATGTTATGTTTAACTTTGAATCAGATACGACTCCCTCTATTTCTTCAAAAAATGGTAAGAATTAATTAATACTAATCTATAATCACACTGATGGAAAAATTAATGGAAATTTTAATAAAAATATAACCTTAACAGGATTTGAAGTTGTCCTTTAGAATATAAAGCTAACACTTCAGCCACTAAGCAACTGGCTACCAGTTGATGAAATTATAAAAATTAACTGCAAGGTGAATCTTCTTTGTCCTCTCTATAAAAGGAGTTTATAGAACTACCAAGGAAAAACATTAAAAATTAAAGTAAATTTATAAATTGACCAATCAATCCTCTTCAGAAATCAATCAATCCTATTTGATCTTTTTATGATACATGTGGATTATATGGTTCCACTTATTGAAATAAATGTTATTTTTTCTAATCCATCAACACTTCGGCTTAGGTATTTATACTAACTACTTCAGATAAACCTTCATAGTCCTACACAAATAGGTAATTTAAAATACTGGGTCATAATAAATTTTACACTTCTCTAGGCATTCACATACAGTGAGATCAAAGGAGGATACTCTTAGGAAAGGAATCGAAAGGCGCAATGCCAAATAATATTTGTTAAGATGAATTCCAATAAATGTAAACAAGAGTTCTTTTGCTTTTCCTTTCTTCTTTTTTGTTTTCTTTCTTTTTACTGTTTGTTCATTTGTATGTCTTTGGCAATGTAAGGGGAGGCACAAAAGTGGAGGGACAAAAGGTGAATAAATACAGCAATTGTACTTACTGGACATTATGTTGAAAATAAACTATACAATTTATGGGTGGGGATGGGAAGGAAAAAGTGGGAGACTGCAAGGGAAGAAGTGGCATTGTTCAAAAGTAAATGTCCTCTTTATCTGACTTATGTAACTGTAAACAGCACCTTTATAATAACAACAAAAATGTAAAAAGAATTATTCAAGATCAAAGAAATATAAAACGCTAGGTAATTAATTGGCATTTTAAATAATTTTGCTTAAAGGTTGCATATAAGCTGAAAATGAGCACAATACTTAAATCAAAATTACTAGTATTAAATATTAATATTCTGATATAAATATTTATGTTTTGTCTGTGCACTATTTTGTTGCTATTTATGACAACTCAACTTAAAATTAATACTAAGAATGTGCTGATAAATGAAAGTTTGATATATTAAATATTTGTTATAAAACTACATACTTTGCATTATATAGGATATAAGATTATGTAGGGTAAAAGGGCTTCCTTTTTCATTGTTTTCATTTCCTATATATAAACATTTCAATGCCAATACTAGATGTTAAAAGCTATTTTTCTTTGTGTTATATTAGCCAGTATTTCTTATCAGATGGTAATTCATCATAGCTGCAGAATATTGGTAACTTAGTTTCACAGTGATAACCCTAAAGCAAACAAAATATCCTAAAATCTCTTTTAAATTATCAAATAAAAAAGATTAAGAAGCATGAGAAATAAACTGAGTCAAAGTGGACTTTGACAATATTCTAGTAATTTGAAAATCGTTAATTCATGTATGTATATGTGGTTATTCTCTATAAAGTAGAATTTTTTATTAACTAAAATGATGAATCCCTAACTACACCTAATGACCAAATTGACAGTTTTAGCAAGATAATTAACCCACTGGTGGACACTCACAATGATATATAAGCAGGGATTCTGGCTTCTTTCTGTTATTGCAATTCCAGTCATGTTTATAATCAGTGATGTGGTAAATAATCTTATCCCTTTCTTCTTCCAACTACCCGATTTCCTGGAAGCAACCTCTTTATTCCTAAAGCATAAGAAAATGAGAATGCAATTGAATAACCCACTGATTCTAAGAGAGAGCAGTTTTATCTTGAAATATTCCTCAGTCAAGATATTTTTTCTTAATATTGAGCAAGAATTAGCTCAGAGCTCCTAACGTCCATCACTCCATGACCCAGTAAGGGCCTCTATCATGCATATCTACTTAAAGAATACTTGAAAACAGTCTCTTAAAAATGACACCTGTTCATGGGACTTTAGTATTTCTCATGTTGTTTTTGTGCTCTCTATATGAAAATACATGAAATAATACCACATGTGTTAAATACGTATTCCCTATAGCCATGAATAAAAAAATGTAAAGTCACATAAGTAAAACATATTGTGAGGAAAAGTATGGGCATATTTTTTCTGAGTAAATAAGGAAAATCCAATTCTAGTGAAGAAAAACAAACTAAATTATTTGGTTAAAATAATATGTATACATTAAAACAGTTTGTTGCTTTATATCAGTGACTCTCACTGAAAGAGTTGCTTTTAACCTAGCCTTGGTGAGTATACATTGGTTTCCACACAGTAGAGCCTATAAATGCTACCAAACATTCTACCATGAACAGGATATCCCCACAGTGAAAAACAATCGATCACAAAATTAAGACTATAGAGAAGAATACGCCTTGTTTAATTCACAAAAAATATTAACCAAATTCTCTTTAATGTCACCTTTCCTTACTTTGCATAATTTAATTCTCTGCTCATTTCAGATGGGAAAAAAGTTCATAGCAATAGCTGCTTCTTCACAATCTAAGAACTTACTCACTATTTTAATTCTGAATGTAATATTGCTGTGTCTAAGAGTACAGAATATACCAGAAACAGTTGTTCAATGTTCACCACTGTCAGCACTCTACCGTGGATACCCCATCTGGTGCAGTCTGATATGGATAATAATGGTGGAGTGTTCTTGCTGTCTTGACTGTAGTCATTACTGTGATGTTATTTTAGGACTAAGTAGTGTTTGCCCATTGGACCAGAAAAGTGTGTCATGTAAATACAGGTTTTAGAACACACAAGAGTCTGTCCATGTGTAGAAATATGCACAAAAATGCCTCATAAAATGCCTTTTAATAGTACTTGTTGGACACATGAAGTAATTCCTTTTCAAAGTTAAATCACTTGGAAAAAAAGGGACTTCTCTTTTCAAGGACCCTGTAAGTAATTATACTGCATTATACATCATTCATATGTCAGTGTAAAATTTGTTGTTAAATGAGGAGTTTTGAATGACACACTACCAAGTAAATGTCCAACATTATTCAAACTATTTATTTATTTAGGACACCTGAATTTCTCTTCGAAATTGAATAGGGGCAGGATGTTAGTATGTATGTAGCTAGCAACCTCACATTTGATACCTTATCCCAGAATTAAATTCTGAGCATCAAAATAACTCAGAAAAGAAATGCTAAGTGAAAACAACGTTCACAAAAGACGTTCTCATGTATATTGGACCCACATTTTTCCAGCAGATATTGTATTCATAATGATAGAAAAAAGTAAACTTGGAACTACTCATCAGCTCAAGAGAAATTAAAAATGAAATCAGTTGAATCTCACAAAGAAGTATGTAGAAGTGCATGATTTTATTATTGGATTTTTGAAATCTGCCCTTCTTTTTTTTATTTCTATAGCAGGAGAGAATCTGTCCCAATTTAGGTCCATCTTAATACTGATAGTAAAATTTATAGTGACATACAATGCTGTGCACTTGGACAAAAAGAATTGATACTGCACATGGCACCCACACTTATTGACATGGTGGGTGGCTGGGGGACTTTCAAGAGCTTCATAAGACAATCTTGAGATCCTGAAAACAAATTAAAGGTTCTGTGCCTTGTAGAATTCACTCACATTTTATTTTTCAGGAGGAAAAAAAAAACCTCAAGCAAAGCACTGGAAATTTCCTCTTTGAAAAATACAAATGAGGGGCTGCGAATATGGCCTGGTGGTAGAGAGTGCTTGCCTTGTACACATGAAGCCATGGATTCAATTCCTCAGCACCATATATATAGAGAAAGCCAGAAGGGGTGCTTTGGCTCAAGTGGTAGAGTGCTAACCTTGAGCAAGAAAAAGAAACCAGGGACGGTGCTCACGCCCTGAGATCAAGCCCTAGGACTGGCAAAAAATAAAATAAAATAAAATTGGCAGCCAGGCACCAGTGGCTCATGCCTGTAATCCTAGCTGCTCAGGAAGTTGAGCTTTGATGATTGTGTTTAGAAGCCAGCCAGGGAAGATAAGGTCTTTGAACGCAGGTATCATCTATGCCTACCTCCTGTTTTATATCTAGAACAAAATAATCATCAAATAAATAATGAACAAATTGATAAATTCCAAAAGCAGAATTGTAGTTTGAAAATATTCTCAAGTGATTCTAATTGTCCAGATTTTGAAATTTTCATTCATTAACTTTCAAACAATCTACGTTATAAAATATTTTAGGATTATTAATCGCTATTCATTTAAATCATTTATTAAGAGCTCACAAAATACTTCTGATATGTGTTTAATTGATGAAATGTATTAACATTTACTTCATACCTTTAATATTATCAGAAATTACATTTAAGCTTGACTGGACCAACCACGTAGCTTCCCATTTAAAGTTCACACAATTTTATAGCAAAGCTTCTTAAGTGTAAACTTGCATTTCAGAAGGGGAAATATTTCCAAGGAAGTGCCTTAATGACTATCACTATCAGGTTCTGTAGAAACACACTTTCTTTTCCACAATGTAAACATTTAATATATTTATACATCCAAGAACTAGCATAGGAAGGAGGTCATTTTCACTGGAAATTATAATATAGATTGTATTTTCTTTGAACCAGAGACACTTGAGGAGCTACATACCTTCTCTGATTTTTATCAATTATATTCTGATAAACTCTTTCTTAAATTTTTTGCTCCTATGATATATAAATGAGGCTAATATTTTATCTTTACTTAAACATTTGATAGACATCTGCTGTTCTAGAATATCCATTTTGTAACACATCCTCTTTCTAATGTCTTTCCACAGAATGGTCTTATGTCAGAATCTATTGTTTTGACAGATATATTTATAAATATGCCACTCAGTTAAATACCATAAGATTGCGAGATTGAGTAAATCTCAGTCTCCAAATACTTTTGTTTATTTTAAAATTATTGTACAAAAAACTTGCCATTTAACAAAGTGTTATATGAGTACAGTGAATCTTGATCAATGCCACCCTTTTCAACATTCTCACCCATTCCTCCCAGCCCAGCCCTTTTTTTCTCAATCTTGTAAAATATACATTGAATTATTGAATGAATTCTCCCCCCTCTTCTCTTCATTCATCTACATCTCTCTGTTTGCCTAGACCCCACCCCACATTTTGCAAGTATTTGTTTCATTGTGTTTATTTGTTGGGCTTTGATTTTGTCCTTATATGGAATTACACTGAAACCTTTCTTGAATCTACCATATTTCCATTAAGACATTTGTGAACACTTGCATACATACCAACATATTTCCTCACAGATCTAAATATTTTTACCTTACTTATTTCCATGAACTTGTGAATCAGTTAAAAAAGTTGTAAGGATGCACATAGTGCTTTCTATAGTGATTTTGAAGATGAGTAAAGTTAAAAATCTCATATATTTTATTTTACTTTGACACTTAATATGAAGTGAATTTCTTTTAATTAGTTTTATGGGGTTTTATACTTTTTAAATTATCATATATTACTTAATATAAAATGGCTTTTATTATAACATCTTCATACATGTGAATACTCTGATTGCATTCATCCTATATTTCCTTCACTTGTCCCTCCTGCTTTCCTTGCTCCTCTACTTGTCCCAAATAGAATCCCTTCCAGTGTCTTCTGTTGTGTTCTCCAATACTGGAGATTAAATCCGGAGTTTTTTTTTTAATGGTAGACAAATGGTATATAGTGCTCTGTCAGTGAACTAGATAGATAGATAGATAGATAGATAGATAGATAGATAGATAGATAGATAGACAGACATATAGACAGATATATAGACAGATATATAGACAGATAGATAGACATAGAAAGGAGAGAAAGAAAGGGAAGTAAGGGAAGGTAGGGGAGTAAGGGAAGGAAGGAAAAGAAAGAAGGAGGGAAGGAAGCAAGGAAGGAAGGAAGGAAGGAAGGAAGGAAGGAAGGAAGGAAGGAAGGAAGGAAGGAAGGAAGGGGATATAGAGAAAAGAAGGAAGGAAGAAAGGAAGGAAGGAAGGAAGGAAGGAAGGAAGGAAGGAAGGAAAGACAGGAAAGGAATGGAAGGAAAAGAAAGAGAGTTTGAAACTCTTCTTATTTTCTTGAAGATCCTCAAATATTGTATTCTACATATCTGATGGGTGTATGAAGTTTCAGAACTGAAGTCTAGTGCAGTCTCTGTTCTCACATATGTTTTGATGATTACAAAGGCTGAAATATTGGCCAGGCATTGGTTTGTTGTCTTTGATGGGACTACATTGACTCCAGAAACTTTTCTTCTTTACATATGTTGTGCATGGATCTCAATAAGTTTTTCAGCCTTTAGATCTGGCAGGCTCTCTTGTGCTCCAGGGATCCCCTAGTGTGTGCACTCAGAGAAAGGAAATCGAAGAGTATGGACTGTATGTGTTGGAGAATGGGAAAGTAGAAAAACAACTTCTGCCCTGGAAAGAACTGACTAAATCAGGACACTGTGTTCGTGTTTCTCAGTGCTTTCAGACCCTATCCAGGAGTAAACCCCGACTTGGAGGGAGTATGCTGAGGATATTGCATGATGAACCAGGTCTCCCCCTGAAGATCATATTTTATACATCAGCAACTCTGGAGTCCATCCATTTATGAACCATGGCTTGTAGCTCTCATCTTCTGCTATCAACAGATGATGGGGTTGCTTGCAAATGAGGGCAGAGCCTACTGACCTCTGTGCTTTATGCAGTCCGGGAATCCTGGTGGTTAAACTTTGCTATGGTCTGTTTTTAGTCTTCTTCTCCACACCTTTCTCTTCCTAGCTGTCTCAGATACCGTGGCTGAGTGTCAGAAGAGTCTGTGACTTGATTACTCCTTGATTTTATGTCCCCAGTTGGTTCAGATACCTGATCATAGATACCTAAAGTATTTGGGGTGAGAGAATGAGTTTCTCTCATTGTTATATGGAACAGTCTTGATGATCTTAAATCCTCCCCATGAGATTTAATATTTGCAAGAACTCTGGCTTATTTTATAGGTGTAGCTTTGGGATTTGCCCTTTCAACTGGAGTAAGAATTTCGGTGTTTCCTACTTTTGTCTGCTTCACTTCTTTTACTCCAACACATTTGTCATATCCTTGTTTTTTTTCTTCACTGCCAGCTCCTGCTTTTATCTAGCTGTATATAATCTATCTATTGTTATCCTGATTCTTCTCGTTTGTTGGAGTTTCCTGGAAACTTCTAATGAGGCAATCTTATCATAGATTTCTATAAGTAGAATTTCTAATCAATGTACATTCTGTACACTAGTAACTTGTTAGAGAAATTCTATCAGAAAGAATGACATTGCCCCATTCATAAGGAAATGGAGGGACTTGGAAAAAATTATACTAAGTGAAGTGAGCCAGACCCAAAGAATCATGGACTATATGTTCTTCCTCATAAGGAGTAATTAGCACAGGTTTAGGCTAGTCAAAGCAGAGGATCACAACAGCCCAATAGCCCTTATGAACACATAAGATGATGCTAAGTGAAATGAATTCCATGTTATGTAAACGACTCTCATATCACTGTTGTAATTACTTTCAACATGTGATGTGATATTGTAGCTTCTATTATTGATGATCCTCTTGTATCCCCTTCCAATGGTTGTACCTGCACTATCTGTGTATCTTATCTGAGTACGTTGGATACCCTGTATACTGCTATTCGAACCAGGAAATAGAAAGGGAATACCAAAATTGAGAGACACAGGGTAAAAAGACAACGTCTACAAAAGCAATACTTGTGAAACTGTTTGGTATAAATGAACTGAATAACTCATGAGGGGGAAAGGAAGAGGGGTAGGAGGACGTGGGGATTGAGGGGGAGGTAACAAACAGTATAAGAAATGTATCCAATGCCTAATGTATGAAAGTGTAATCTCTCTGTACCTCAGTTTGACAATAAAAATTAAACCAAAGAAACCCCAAAACATTCTATTTTGTTTTAAAATCTTCAAGCTTCATACTTGTAGTAAGTACAAATTATAAACTATTTTGGTTAAATATACTTGGAAACATGTAAGACAGAAACAGAGTAGAAAATAGCAAGAGAGGACAAGACAGGATCGGGACAGGATAAGGGAGGGAAAGAAGGGGAAACTAAGATCACGTCTGTTTCCTCATACTCTGTGAGGTTAGAAACCATAATGGTTAGGCAGCATCAAGTATACTTTTTCTAAGTCATATCACTGTTCAATGTGTGAAACTCAAGTGAACTTTAAACCTAATTTTAGCACGTATTCAGAAGTTACTCTACCAAAGGCATAACTACTAAGGAAGAGTCTCAAGGTCTTCTGTTTCACTTAGTACCTACATTTTCAATTTTCAGTCTAAGTATTCACTCTGTTTTTGACTTATTCTTCTCATTGATATAGGGTCATACTTTTGTACCTAAGCCTTGTTTTTCCCCACCTTTCCCCACCTTCTTTGATGTGATTCAGGAATGTGGTACTATGCCTGGCTATACTTTGCACTCTTTATTTATTTATTTTTTTTGGCCAGTCCTGGGCCTTGGACTCAGGGCCTGAGCACTGTCCCTGGCTTCTTCCCGCTCAAGGCTAGCACTCTGCCACTTGAGCCACAGCGCCGCTTCTGGCCATTTTCTGTATATGTGGTGCTGGGGAATCGAACCTAGGGCCTCGTGTATCCGAGGCAGGCACTCTTGCCACTAGGCTATATCCCCAGCCCTACTTTGCCCTCTTTTATGTCATTATTTATACTGTAAGTAGTATCCTTTCTAGAAACAGTATAATTTAGATAGACATGTTATAATTTATTGGGGAGTTTTAACAAGCATTGGATAAAAACAAATGGGTAATGTTTATTAAAGCTAAAAATTCTGAGAGATCATTGTACAAGTATGCTAACTTTTCAATGACACAGAGAATTGATTGAAACAAATCATGCAAGGCAGAATCCTATATTATGTATGCTTCCAAAGCAGTTCAAATGCTAAAGAATATATCAAAGAATACTGTATCCAATATATTAGTTCTGGGTTCCTTAAGTATCTCCTGATTTTTTTTTATTTTTATTTTTTGCCAGTCCTGGTGTTTTAATTCACGACCTGAGCACTGTTCTTGGCTTCTTTGTGCTCAAGACTAGCCCTCTACTACTTGGGCCACAGCACCATTTCTGGGTTTTTCTATGCATGTGCTGCAGTGGAATCAAACCCAGGGCTTCATGTGTATTAGGCAAGCACTGTACCAATGGTCTATATTCCCAGCCTTTGAATTCTTTCTTTATTTTTTTTTAAAGAAAGCCAATTTTCTTAAACATTTTGTAAGGATTTCTGTTCAATAATGAACACTGGTACAGTAGGAGGAGTCATGCAATCTCTTGTAGCAGAGATGTTATATATTCATTAACAAACCTTGATTGGGGGGAAAAAAAAGTTACAGAGAAGCGATATAATGATCCAGGAAAACAATTAGTTCCAAACATGTGAATCTTGCAAAATAAACCTGAATCAGGGAATTAAGATGGGAAATAAATAAGAGAAAGTTTTGGAGAGAAACAGACTGAACCATGAAATTTATTGACAAACAAAACCCTAGTTTGATACCAACAACTGAGAACTACCAGTCATGGAAAGCTCCAAGTTCCTTTAATAATTGTGGTGTCGAATTATTTACTTTCAGCTGATTTACAACTCTTGCATATGAATTCCCACCACAGTTGTTGTCCTTAAAGGAACATGTGCCAGCAAAATTGGGAATAATGATACTGTATGTGTCCTAAGCTAATGGAGTCATAGGCTAAGTAGTTTATGTGCATAAGATATGATAGACATTATATCTTCAGTTGTTTGTGTTCCTAGAGAAATATCTATGAATCCTATGAAAGATGACAGGTTTGGGAACTTGGTGCTTGATTTTTTTTTTTTTGATAGCTTGCGATATTAACTGTTCCTTGTTTAGATGCCTCACTTGTGCCTGAGTGAGCCTCCTCCACTTCATTAAGTAACACATTTCGACAAAATTCAGAGAGACTCACCATGGATTGTCTCCTACAGTGAGACAATGACCTCTTCAGATGGGGCTCAATAGCTGATATACAGAAGAGTTACAGTTACAGTAGTAAGGAAAATGAGTATGATCCCTTTTGAAACTTGTTCCTCTCTCCCTCATGATACAATGTAGAATAAAAGAGTAATATGCATCAAGGTATGAAATGAATTATACAAGAAAAAGCCAGACCCTACTCAGAGTAAATGTCTACAAGTGTGAAAGCCTAATTACTATTACTAAAAGCATATGGAAATTTTCAATAACAAACTGGGTCTTTTTAATATAGCTGAGTAGTGAGTTGAAGTTGGGCTTAGGTGACATTCTTATCATCTTCTTCAGTCATTCCTACTTGAGAAAACTGTAGTTTTTTTTTTTTTTCTGTTAGAAACAGAGGTGTCCTCTGAACAAGTATGATCTCAAGTTTCAAATGTGAGTTACCATATAAGTATTTCCACTTCAGTTATTGTTTTTCTTAAATTATAATGAATGATTTATGAACGTTTCCCTAATGTTGCCCATCCTCCATTTTTCACATATTCTTCATCTTGAATAATTTCCTTGAATAGGTTAAAATCCTATCCATATATTTTAGAGAAGCAAATCAATGCAAACTGAGATTGTCTCAGCTAAACTCCCAGCACTGAATAAGGGGTTGATTGACAACACAGAAAAGAGTTGGGGTACAAGTAAACCACTGAAACTCTGTACTCTCTATTTCTTGGGAAGCTGGAGACACTAGATTCCTAGAAACTAAGACCTAAATGTTATATATGTAGAGCTAGTTTTTACTATGTTGTAGTAATTTTTAATTTAAATTTTTGTTCTTTAGTCCTATTAACTTGAAAAATGATCTAATATACTTCAGCAAATAGACATATAAAATCATTTTAGATTGTATTCATTAAAAAATAACAGTACAAAAAGAGGTTAATTAGCTCTATTTCATTAAAATCATGACCTGTCTTTTAAAATGCCTTCACTCTGGTGTGTTAAATTTGTGTGGATGGTCCATAAACACTTCCTAATTAGTCACATGTGTATTGAGATGAGGGCTTTCTTGTTATAAACTAACACTGAAGTGTATAAGTAACTGTCAGTCAGATCAAAAGTCAACTGAAAATCATCCCATTTGCAAAGCTGAGAGCCTGTCACAGTTAGTTAGTCATAAATGTTTAAAACAGCAACCAAACTTTTATTCTAATTGAGCATGAGTTGAAAGGCTACCCACTTTGATGTCCTTGCTTTTATCATTTGTATATAGCTAGAAACTACTATTATACTTTCCTTCAAAATTCCCCCCTTGGAGTGGCAGGCATTACTCTGGTCTGTAAATGCATAGGTAGATCAATCTACGATTGCAGATGTTTTATGGAATTTCCAGTTATGCCTATAATTTTCTTTCACATGCAAATATTCTAAACTAAAGTTCATCCCTCTTTGTTTTTTCTATCTGACCTCATTCTTCACATATTTTTAATTCAGGAAATAATAGAGACAAACAATATCATATACTTTTTATTATTATTCCATACTTTTTAGTAAAATTCAGTTGTACTGATGGTGTCATTTTAAAGATTCACAGACAGTGGTTTGGAAAGGAATATGTTATTATGTGTTCTAGATCTGTACATACATTAGCCTGTCAATAGTTTCATTGTGCTGGTCCTGTACCAAACTACTTTCTCTAACTTAGAATTATTATTCAAAGGCTAAATTCAGGGTCATTACCTTATAATTTCTGAAAACAAATTTATTAAGAATCTTTATAATAAAAAAATCCTAGAATATTCAAGGAACCATAATAGTGATCCGGCATTTTAAATTTCATGTGACTGTAACATGAAATAACCTACATAGTAAATTTTGTTACATTTCAAAGTTAATGATCATTTGTAGATACTTAAATAAGTATGGGATATGTATCTCCTTATGTCGTCATCATTTAATTACCTTTATTTTTTTGTATAAATGTGAATTTTCAGTCACTGTTGTTTTCCTTTGTTCAAATGACTTAATTGTAATGTATGCCTTTTGGCAACTTATTTCTGCAGGTATTAGAAGTTTGAAAACTGAAAGGGCTTCAGTTTTGGAAATTGTTTGCAGAAATTTTCCCTGTTATTGGTGTTCTACACAGATTCATCCAGAACCTGTCTTCATCCAGAACCTGTCAATTCACTTGATTATAGGATAAAAAAATCTTATCAGTAGTAAGACTTGCTTCCCATTCATTTCAAATCCACTGCTATGACCCCTCTTTCCCTTCATTATGCTTTTAGTAAGTGGGATGGTGCTATAGCTATAAAAACATAGAGATATTTGTGATCTAATGATAAATTGGGATTAAATTTGTTTGAGACTATTGGGGCTGCTGATATGACTTACAGGGAATATTTCACATACACTGTTTCTCAGCATGTTGGCATAAAAGATTGTGTGTGTGTGTGTACAAGTGTGTGAGTGTTATGCTAGTACTGGGTGGGGGCTTTGCTAGAATTCTCTAGATTGTGTAGATTTTTTACTCATGGCTATTAGTCTACCAATTCAGAATTTTTTGATTAATTGCAAAAAAGAATCCCCTGCAGTATTCTTCGCGGGCTGGCGTTGAATTGTGTGTGATCTTTACATCTCAACCTTCTGAGTAGCTAGGATTATAGGCCCAGGGCCAAAACACCAGGCCTAGGAATGTCTTCTAAGAAGAGTTTTGCCACACACTTTGTCCATTATGTTAGTATCTTGACATGGAATAAGCATAGAGACTATGATGCATGGTGGATTATTTCATATCATTAAACATCTGAAGAGTAGTGATTATGGAAGGAAAATAGTTTTGAAATGTCTGAAGCCTAAAGCTACTCTATAATAAACCATTAAAATATTTTAGTATTGAGGGCTAGGAATATGGCCCAGTGGTAAGAGTGCTTGCCTCGTATACATGAAACCCTAGGTTGTATTCCTCAGCACCACATATATGAAAAGGCCAAAAGTGGTGCTGTGGCTCAAGTGGCAGAGTGCTAGTCTTGAGCAAAAACAAAAAAGCAAGGGACAGTGCTCAGGCCCTGAGTCCAAGCCCCAGGACTGGCAAAAAAAAAATTAATATTGTACATAAAGATCAGGAATTGCAAATCCCAAAGAAAATTTATAACTATGCTGAAAAATTAAATATTTATCAATTACTTGGAACAAAAGCCAAATTATCTTTCAAAAATATTACAAAATCATTATCATGTGGTAATCAAAACTATTCAGCCAAAAAAAAAAAATCAAGGGGAAAAACAATAGGTTATTGTAGATTGAGTCAGGCAGATAAATTTATAGCTATAGTGAGGCCATTATTTCTAATTTTATAACTGTTTCAATGTTTCTTATCATATTGTTTATTTTTAATTGAATTTATTTTATTGTCAACATGATGTACAGAGGGGTTATACTTACATATGTAAGGTAACAAGTACATTTCTAGTTGAATGTTGTTATCCCTCCCTCATTTTACTTTTATAACTAATTTTGATTTTTTCTTCTACTTTTTCAACATATTATTTTTTATTGTCAAGGTGATATACAGAAGGGTTAATAGTTACATATGATAGGTAATGAGGACATTTCTTTTCCAAGTTGCTACCCCTTCCCTCATTTTTCTCCCACCTTCCCTTCTCCCTCACATCCCCCCTCGCAGTTTACAACATATTGTCTTATAAGTATTGCTGTTGCATTGGTTTTCCTTTTACCCTTTGTCTCACCATTTTGATGTTCCCCTTCCCTTCCTTAATTCCGATAGACATATATGAAATACCCAGAGTACCAGAATCAAAGACAGTGACAATAGGGGCTAAATCATAGGGAAAATGGATAGAAGAAAAAAGAAATAATTTCACATAGTATATTGAAAATAATAACATCAATGATAAACGACTTGTTTCCATATGATGGAGATTATTTCTCTTAGCTTTATCTTCTGTGATCACATGTACATAGTTATTGAGCTATTGTGAATATCTGCTAGGACTATCCTAGACATATACTAATTATTACCAATAAGGGAGATGATGAAGGTTATTTTTCTTTGGGTCTGGCTCACTTCACTTATTATAATTTTTTCCTAAGTCTTTCTATTTTCTTACAAATGGGGCAATACTCTTATCCTACATATAAAGTGCAGGTCCCATGAAACTGTATAGCGTGTCATTTATAACCTAGAGAAAGCAGGACCTAAAATGAGAAAAAAAAAATTGTCAACAAGAAATATTTCCCAATATTTCTAAGCATTTGAAATACTAAAGATTTTAATGGTAATTTGATAGTTAAAAACAATCTTATAGGGCTGGGGATATGGCCTAGTGGCAAGAGAGTTTGCCTCGTATACATGAGGCCCTGGGTTCGATTCCCCAGCACCACATATACAGAAAATGGCCAGAAGTGGCGCTGTGGCTCAAGTGGCAGAGTGCTAGCCTTGAGCAAAAAGGAAGCCAGGGACAGTGCTCAGGCCCTGAGTCCAAGACCCAGGACTGGCTAAACAAAACAAAACAACCTTATACTGATGCTCGAAAAAATCTCAATACTGGCATCCTTTTATTTTAGCGATGACATCTCTCAAGCTTTCCCTTCAGCTATCATGATACAGAAAAGTCTCTAACCCATGCACCAAAGCCACATTCCTACCATCAAGTGAGGTTTGGGACTCAATCTTGAATGTTGTCTTTGTTCTTCCAACTGGCATGTATAATATAAAGGAAACATATCGCCGAAGAAGCACCCAAGTGTGTTCCAAGGACAATGGGTCAGTATTAGAAGAAAGTGGGAATTTTGAATCTTGTATGAGTGGGACATGGATCACTTAAATTGTACTCTGTTTCTATTGGCCTTGTGGCTGCCCAGAGGTGGGGTGGGGGAAGGAGGGGAGATTGCAAAGTTTTTCTAAAGACTAGAAGAGCTTTTTCATCAAAATCTCTGAACGGTTTTGGAAGCCCAAGGCAAAAGTACTTTGAAATCTCTGTCCTACAGGGATACAGGGGTGGGGTGGTGAGTAGAGGAAAATGGTGTAGTTTTCTTTACTCAGGATTTCTATTGAATATGAAAATGTCAGCTTCAGAGTGGGAGGGATGTCAGCTGACAGCTGAAATGTGGAAAACTTGGAGATGATATTTTTCTGTGTTGAATCTTGGGGAGTCCTTTGGAACCTTGGTGATTTGAGATACAGTGAAAAGTATAGTTGTTAGTTTGGGATGGGAAAACTTACTGTGGTTGGGATACCAGTGAGCTAATGATGATCAATAAACATGGAAATGTCTCAAGCTCAAAAGACTACATTTGCAGTACACTAACACAATCCTGGACTTAGTCTGAAAAGGCAATTGCATTGTAGAGTCCAAGACCTACTGAAGGCTCCAACCACTTGAACTACAAAAAAAGAGGAAAATTATTTTGAAAAAACACTGACCTCGAAAATAACACCCATAGTTGTTGTGGGGATACCTATTTTCAATGTTATAATAATTTCAATCTTAGAACACCAGGTACCATGGTCTGAGGAAACATAAGTGTAACTATGCACAGGAATGGCACATTTTGAAGCAATTTTGGTTTTACTGGTGTCACTGGGATTTGAATTCAGGATTCTATGCATAATGGGCCTTGCTTGCTTGACTGGAGTTCTACCACTTGAACTACATTCATGTGCCTCCTTAGTGATGGCTATTTTAGAGAAGACTAGTAAACTTTTCTGCCTGGGTTGGCTTTGACTGACTTTTCTCTCTATTTCAGTTTCCAAATAGCTGTGATTACGGGAGTGACCCACTGGGTATGGCTTATTTTATACATTTTTCCTCTTTTTTTTTTTTTTTTTGGTGCCAATCCTGGGGCTTGAACTCAGAGTCTGAGCTTTTTGTCTCATGGATAGTACTCTACCACCTGAGCCACAGCTATACTTCCAGCTTTTTTGTTTAATTGGAGATTAGAGTTTCATGGATATGGTCCTCACATCTCAGGTTCCTGAGTGTCTCAGATTATAGGCATGAGCCACAGGCACCCAGAGGTAATTTGTTCTATTTAAGTAAAAGGCTAAATTGTCTTAAACATATCTGTAAAAGAAAAACAAAATATGTAGAGAGCCATTCATATATCGAGCATAACTTTGCCATAGGGAGTAACAGGTTGAAGCTGGTACTAGAATCACTCAGAGTAATTGACTGGGAAAGGAAGATCCAGGTAATGCAAAATGGAGAATTTTAGGAAATTTAGAATTTTTAGGAATTTTAGAATCATCTCTTCTCTACAAGTCTGTTTGGAATTCTTAGATGAAATAGTTTTGCATCTGCATAGGCAGAATAGTGTATGAATGGCAACAAAGTGACTGAAATTAAATAAAATGCCAGATGGAGACTGGGCATTGGTTATCCTTCCCCATTGGGTGAGGCCTTGATCAATCGTTTTACCCCACTAGAAGGTTTATGGGAAATAAAATTGATATCCATCAGTATTCCGTCAGATTTTTAAGAGAAGAATTAAATTAGTAGCCTATATCCAATGATTAGCTGAAGGAGGAGGCTGAAATATACTTTTTCCAATTTCCTCCAGCAGGCAAGCATTATCTGGAGAATAAGATTGAAGAATCTTGAGACAGAGTAGATTGAGTTTATGTTTTTTTTTTCAGAAATAGAAAATACCATCCTCAAATAAATAAACATGATCTTTTGTTTACACCAGCAGCTTAAGGTATTTATGAGAAGTTTAGTTCAGTTACAGAGAAATAATAAAATTTAACAGTTTCAGACACTTGAAGACAGATATAAAAATCTGTACCAAGGCTGGGGATATGGCCTAGTGGCAAGAGTGCTTGCCTCATATACATGAGGCCCTGGGTCCAATTCCCCAGCACCACATATACAGAAAATGGCAAGAAGTGGCGCTGTGGCTGAAGTGGCAGAGTGCTAGCCTTGAGCAATAAGAAGCCAGGGACAGTGCTCAGGCCCTGAGTCCAAGCCCCAGGACTGGCAAAAAAAAATAAAAGAAAAAAAAATCTGGCTCACTTCAATTATACTACGTGAAGTGACCCAGACCCAAAGAAACATGGACTCTATGTCTCCCTTATTGGGAGTAATTAGTACAGGTTTAGGCAAGTCATAGCAGAGTATCACAAGGGCCCAATAGCTATACCCTTATGATCACATAAGATGATGATAAGTGAAATGAACTCCATGTTATGGAAACGATTGTTATATCACAGTTGTAACTACTTTCAGCGTCCCATCTGTATCTGTAGCTTCTACTATTGATGATGTTCTTCTATCACCTTCCTGTGGTTGTACCTACACTATCTCTGTAATCTTATCTGAGTATATTGGAAATCGTGTATACTGGTATTAGAAGTAGGAAATTGAAAGGGAATACCAAAATTGAGAGACACAGGGTAAGAAAAGACAAACAACTACAAAAGTAATACTTGCAAAACTGTTTGGTGTAAGTGAACTGAACACCTCAGGGGGGGGGGAAGGGAAAGTGGGAGGAGGGAAGGGGGAAGGGACAAGGTAACAAACAGTACAAGAAATGTATCCGATGCCTAACGTATGTAACTGTAACCTCTCTGTACATCAGTTTGATAATAAAAATTTGAAAAAAAATTAAAAAAATTTTTAAGTTTAAAAAATGTTTGAAAAAAAATTTGTACCAAATAAATAGTCTAACGTATTAACATAGTTACTTTCACAAATAATTCAATTACCTATATCTTGTATTCCACATGCATGAAAGACTTGCTTTGGTCTTCTCTGTTTCCATCTACATTATGAGTGGCAACATGCTTCAGAAAATAATACTTGGCTTTATTATTACTTAAAACCTTTTTTTCATACTGAGTCCAAGAGACAAAGTGCTATGTTATGATACTGCATAATTTACTGTTTCCACATTGCAGCAAAAGTTGAGTACCTGAGTCTCAGCACTCTAGAAAAGGTTGTGACTAAGTAAAATGTGAGTTAGTTGAAGTATTTCCCTTTTCCCTTTTGGTTTTCCTCTCAACTGTTATATCTCTGCCTTTCTGGTGCCCTCCTTTGCTAGAACTAACCACTGGAATTAACCATCCAGGTCTTCAGCTACTCAGGCTCTTAACATTCCTATGAAGCCACTGTCCTCTAAAATATGACCCACTGCAAGACACATTAGTTAACTTTCAGTTTGGACATGATCTATGGCCCACTCCATTGTAATGAATATGATAAGAAAGATTACAAGGGGCTGTTTTAAACTGGGACTCAATTTAGAGAGAAGAAAAATTATTTGGAAGGAATGAAGCCTTAATGGTACCATGTTCTGATAGAGTGGTTAAGAGACATTTATAATGTTACATGGGTCTTACAGATGGCATTTTAATCACAAAAAGGCTTCACTTACTCTACAATGTGTGAAAATGAACCTTAATCCTTTGTTTATTTACTTATCACACATTAAAAAGGAATATTTCCCATTAGCTAGGCCATGCATTGTAGGTGTTAAGCTATTAGCTACAACACCTTAAAGAACAAAATTCAAGAGCTAACTTTGTGTGTACTCTAAAAGTATTTCCAGATAATTGGAAAATGTTCCACTGCTTTAAAGGCCTTCTTTGTAATACACAGCTAAATTATTATCTTGGAACTTGTTTGGGAGTATTATTACCTTTGAGAAAGCATTGTTATTGGGTACTTTTTTTCTAGGAGACATTAATGCGTATAATTAAAAACATACAATTCAACTTCTCTGCAGGACATCTATGAAACCATTTATGGGTTGTTTTTTTCTTATCCTCTAGGTGTTGCTGACTGTAGGCTTATAGTAATGAGAAGAAAGTTATTTTTAGGCTAGCATAAGTGTTTTAGTTGCTCTAAACTAAAAAGCCTTATTTAGAGTTTGTGTATACCACCATGGTACATTGTGTTTCATACAGCTAATTGCTTTCCCTGGTTTTACTATTATCCATTTTTTTTCTAATAGGCCTTTGCCACTAAAGAAATGGAAATGGAGTAAGATTGTGTGGCTAGTTGGAACAAAAAGGAAACAAAAACAAAACAAAACCCAATGTTCAAAGGAAAATGATATATTTGAAGCAGTTTCCAATTACAATCCACCCCAACATAAAGGGATATGCACCTTAATCTATACTGAGAACAAAATAAAAAAGAGTAGGTGACCTCAAATATTCATTAACAGCATGCATATTGGCAAAGACCATCAGTGGAATTTTTATTTTACTACAGATCCTTGATGAATAATCCAGCATTCAAAATAATTACTCCATATTTTTAAGTAAATACCGGTGCCCTCATCTTTATTGGTTTCTGGACCAAGTAACATTCAACCTTACTCCGCACAACAGAAAAATAGGAAACAGTTTTTAAGGAGTGAAGTCTTGCTATCAAGTTTTAAGCCTAATTTATCCTCACAAATGAATACTAAGTTGAATATAAAACCAAAACCCCTGTCCACCAGCCATCAAACATTTTATAACATATGGAGACATGTTTCTTAATAGCTAATTCTCAGTAGCTAATTGAATGGCTTGTACTAGCCATTGAAATTTTCAAATGTTGTTAGTGATTCAACTGTGATGTGAAGCTTCCTGATACCCAACCATGGAGGCAGGAGTGTGGGGGTTGAGTATGATCAGAGGCTTAAGTGAGAAACATGAATTTTTTGTGACTGAGCTCAACGAGTTTAAGTAAGTTAAGCCAAGTACAGGGAAATAAGATTGGTCCTGCTGCTTAGGAAGAAAAATGTAGATAATAATAGTAGAACTATAATATGTGTTCTTGTCATGGACTTTTTCCCTACTCGGTCTACAATCTCAGAATCTTGAAAAATAAGATGAAATGAGTCTGACTGCAGCTGAAGGAGACTTTATAAACATAAGCTGGCTTTTTCCTCCTACTCTAACTGATCATATTGCCTCTATGACAAGGTTACCTTTGGCTGACATTCTCACTAGCCCTTGGCTATCACTGGTGCTTTTCTTTTCTTTCTTCATTCTTTTTCAAAAGTTTTTATTACTACAGCCTCCCTGTCAGTTAGAACCTCATATATATCTATTACCCCCCAGGGCTGATGGATGATCTATGGCTTTGATTTCTCCATTGCCCATTCTCCAAAGCCAGACTTGCATTGCCTTCTCAAAAGTTGTTTAGTTTTGCAATGGATGAATACAAGTTTCTATTTAGAATCTCTTGCTCCAGTCCTTGCTTGAAGTAAACAAACCTATTACTAAGGTGTTAAAAGACAAAAAGCAAAAGAGGAAAGGTCAAGATTACAGAAGTGACTTTGATGGACAATAGATCTCTATATGCTTTATAGGCTTTAAAATTACATTTTCAAGAACTTAAGTGTTCCATAGACAGTGATAAGTAACAACCAAGAAAATTACAGTGTGAGAATTCTGGTTACTTAATTTTATGGTCAATTCTTTCTGCATATGCTAATATGTGCTTTTATTTGTCAGCTAAAAAACAAAACTTATGTTTATTAAAAGTACATCTGAGCCAGATATCAGAAATCTCTTTATTCTTATTCTTTACAGATATAGAGCTTTAGCATTATTTTCTGACCTTGTCAGTAGAAAGGAATCTGGATTGAATGAAGTCTTTATTTGAAGTTATCATAGGTAGAACTTTAGTCCCCATGATCTCTATTCTCTGGCATCTCTCCCTGGTGATGTTGTACAATATTGAAAATAACTTGAATATATTTTATTATCTTTCATTAGTTGTACAAAGGAATTCTTTTAACAGAGAAGCTTATGAATACAAGGCATCTTGTTCAGTGTTACCTCTTTCATCATTCTCCACTATTCATCCCAAACAAACCCTTTCCCTCAATAGTTTTAATTTTGTTGGATATGCATTGAATTGTATTTTACTTTTTTAAATTTTGTTATCAATACTGGGCTTGAACTTAGGACCTGGGTGCTCTCCCTGCGCCTTCTTGTTTAAGGCTAGCATGCTATCACTAGACACAGCTCTATTCTAGTTTTGCAGTGGTAAATTGAAGATAAGAGTCTCACAGATTTTCCTACCTGAGCTGGCTTCAAACTGTGAGCATCAGATCTCAGCCCAGCCTCCTTAGCAGCTAGGATTACAGGTATTAGCCACCAGTACCAGGCCATGTACAAAATTACATGACTGTGCCCCCCCTTTTCTTTCTCCATCTACCCACAGTACTTAATGCCAATTCATCTTTCAAGTATCATTTTCCCGGTGTTTAGTTTGTTTGCTTGTGTTAGCCTTTTTAAGGAATTACATGGATTGAATTTTCTCTGAATTTGTCACATTTCAGTTAATACTTATATACACTTGGATACAACCCTAACATTTATTTATATATTTAAAAATGAATTCTAAGTTCCACATATTAGAGAAAACATGAATCATTTTTCTTTTTTACTCTAGGCCTGACTTACTTCATTTAACATGATTTTACCAAGTAATTCCAGTTTTTAATGATGGAATATTACTTTCTAATTCACGAGTGAAAAATCTCCTTCTGTATGTGTATATATATATATATATATGTATGTATGTGTGTAGAATATTTAATATATGTAACATGTTATACATGTAATATATCATGTATATATGACATCTTCTCCAACCATTTGTCCATTGGCTCTATATCTTGGCTACAGTGAAGAGTGCTACAGTGAACACAGTTGTGTTTGTGGCTTTACTGTGTTCTAGTTTGTAAACTTTGGGATAAATAACCAAGAGTCAGATTGCTAGATCATAGAATAGTTCCATGTTTCTTTTTTATTTTCCTTCTTTATGTATTTTTTTCCTTTATTGTCAAAGTGAAATACAGAAGGGTTACAGTTTCATATGTAAGACAGTGAGTACATTTCTTGTTCAACTTGTTACCTCCTCCCTCATTTTCCCCGCCTTCCCCCCTCCTTTTCCTCTCCTCTCAATGTGTTTTACAGTTGGTTTACACCAAATGGTTTTGTAAGTATTGCTGTTGGAATCATTTGCTTTTTATCCTTTGTCTCTCAATTTTGATATTCTCTTTCCCTTCCCTAGTTCTAATACATGTATATACAGTATGCAGGGTACTTGAATGAGATACAACATTCCAGAATAGTTGAACAAATTTACAATGCCACTATAGTATGCCTGGGTTCCTTTTTGCTCACATTTGTGACAGCACCGGTTAATGTAGATATTTTTGATGACCATTCTATTTAGGATGAGATTGAATCTCAATATTGTTTTGATTTGCATTTATGTTATGGCCAGAGATGTGATTAAATTTATTGATCTATTCAGCTTCAAAGAGGAAAAGTATTTCACCGAAGCTCAGTCAAATCCTAGGTGATTTTTACCAGTAAAGAACTTTCTTTGGCTGGATATGAAAGAGATATAGAAGAATGGAATGTCGGTGACTCAAGGCATGAACAGGCCTTGTTAGCTGAGTAAGATGTTTGGGTGAAAAAATCTTGCCTCAGTGTAAAAAAATATGAACAATGAGTTCAGAGAGCAAAGTGACAAGAAATGTAGCTAGCTTTAAGGAGCTGAGAAAACCCTAGCTGACAGCCAGCCAGGAAGCAGAAACTTCAGTTCCCAAACCAGGAAGAAATGGAGATTTGCATTGCAGCAGAGATCTTTCTATCCAATGATGTCCACACCAGAGCCATGGCAGGAAGACATCTCACTTATATTTGGCCCCTCAGAGATTCAAAGCAAAGCAATCAATCAAATCTCTCCAGGTTCTGACCTATAATAACTATGAAGAACTAAATCTACCTTAATTTCATCTTTTAAATTTGTGGCAATTTATTATGTCACTGTTATGTCCCTCCTTCTCTCTCTCCCTCTCCCTCAGACAAACAGAGGCACAGAGACTGAATACCATGTCACTCTACTATTTAAATTTTATAGCTAACTAGGCACATTAAGAAAAATGTGGAGTCCCTTACAAATTTGTCTCACTTCTACTTTAGATGAAGAGCATAAAAGTAGCAAATTCTCTGTCAGTGAAGCTAGTAATTTTCCTATATCTAGGATTATGCATGCACAAGAAAATGCTGTAATAAGAGCAATACATTGTTAAGTTTGTCAATGATTAACTTACACCTGAAATATTTGTTGAACACAGATTCAACAATCTACAAAGGACCTGTGAAATGTCCAGAATTGGGTTTCTGAGGATCTGAGTTTCTATGTAATTCCCAAGGTTTCATGGCACACATTCACAATCATATAGCCTAAGTGTAAATGTCCAGGCTGGATTGGAAAGAATGTATCAAGGCCTGAGTTATGGGAATCTGCTAAGCAGATAGTGTGACCCCACAACAGGACTGAGGACAGAATCATTGCTGCTTCTGGCAGTCAGACAGCCATTCCTGCTGCCTTCACAGAGATCATCTGAGAGCTAAGGGAAGGCATGCCACCTAAAAGCTCAGTGAAGACAAAGAAACCATGTTTTTTCTGTCTCTTAGTTCAGAAGGTGAGGTAGGAGGGCCCGGCTATAAAAGAAGAATACAAAAGCACCATAGTGTGACTATACACACCATCATACCTGGAGCTGCTGAACTGCTAGCCACCCCTGTAATTCAGCTGTGGTTGAAGTTAGAAAACCTGCCGGGTTTGTGAGAACAGACTTCTAGTAGCAACTGTGACTGTTCTTTTTCTCTTTTATGGAGTGTCCTTTTAAGCTATGTTTGAGATCTTTGTTGTAGAAGTGGACCCTGTGGCAGCAGCCTGGTGTGTTGAGACATCAGTGAGATTGAGCACATGAAAGGCTCCAGTATCACTGTGATGAATCACAATGGCAAGGCTGAGTTGGAGGTAACTTGTGAATGATACAATGCATTGCAACTTGCTTGCTATGGCAGTGAGAAGGGGAGATGGGGTTACTAGAGAATGTGGAACATAATTTCATTCCTGGAGAAGCGTGGCCACACACACTGTATGCCCCTTCACCCTGATCTAGCATCCAAGGTCTGCAATCACTCTGTCCAAAATAAATATCATCTGCTGTCAAAAAAAGTGCACACATTATTAGCAACAGGCTGCCTGAGTTAATCATTCATGAAGGTGGGGAATTTGGCATTGATCCAAGGTTGAGCAATGTGTGAGTAAGATGAAAGAGTCTTGCCTAGGTATTCAGAAGTAAAACCAGTACAAACATGGTCATGTAATCAACAAAGCAGTTCAGTTATTAAAGCCCTCCCATGGTGAATAAATATAAAATCACCTATGACAGCTTTAAAAATTTCTTTCCTTATAGTGACCTATTTGTACCCCGTCCTGCTTCTGACTTAAAAAGCAAACTTGTAGTTTATGAAATTTAAAGTTCAAAATCAAGTCCTATCTCAAACATCAAATAACAGTATTTCAAGTAACATACTGAGCTTCACTTTGGGATTAGGCCTGACATTAAGCAATAGTTGTGACTGCGTTGGGCAAAAGACTTCTTTAATAAGACTTCTATGATTTTAGAGATGCAAAATAAATTGGTTCCGGAGAGAAGAAACCAAGAACATTGTTCACATGTATTTCATCTTGTGGAGAGGTATTTTGCAGACATCATCAGTTATATCCTGTCCAGAGTTTCCTTAGGGAACAAGCAGCAAGAAAATGCAGTCACTTTATATGTGGCATAAATGTATACATGATCGCTTAAGTTTTTTGGTTTTACAGCTCAAATCACATTGCTGTTTTATACAGATCTTGTACAATTTTAACTTGGTGGGCTTCGTTCTTCCCACAAATCAGAAGGAAAAACCCTCTTTTAGACTTGTCAAACTTTATGATATCATATATTAGAATTATGAGAAAGTAGGGTGCTACATATTAAATTTATAAGATCTCCAATATTCACCATCCAGAGAGAATACTTAAATATCCCATGATGCTTAGTGAATAGTAGTGAGCCTGATGCTCATGCCCAGGATAATCATAAAAGCTCCAGTGGGAATCTTCCACACCCTGAAGTTATGAAGCCACCATGCAGCTATCCTTGCTTCTTGATGCTCCCTGGTATTGAACCCTCAAGTATCTCCAACATGTAGCGCCTCTGTTAGTTCAGGCAAGATAGGCGATCTGACATATTTCTGTATCTATTTAGGTAAAACCTCATAATTCTGTTCTAAGACATTCCCCCTTTACTTTTATAAAACAGTAATTTTGCTCAAATTTGGAGAGAAATTTCTAACTGAATTTAGTGACCCTTTCTATTACTATTTCCAGTTAGCATTCTCCAAAGAAAAATGAGGGTAAGGAAAAGAGACAGACAGACAGACACGCACACACTCACACACACATTCACATATGTGTATATAGAGAGAATGAGAGATAGAAGCAGAGACAGACAGAGTTCAGATAGAGATTAAGAGAGAGAAAGAGATTTAAAAATTTTGCCTGGCAATCTAAAAACAGGTGATGGTATTATGATCTTGAGGAAGAATCTCTTCTTTTTCTTTTGTCTATGGAACTGAAATGTTTGTTATTAAAGTCTGAAGTTGATTGAAATTAAGATAATTCATAATGTCAAGAATCATCTCACTTATTTAAAATCAACTGACGATATATGTCAATATTATAGACAGCCATGGAGATACACATCCAACATCACAGCCCCCATCTAAGGTAAAAAATAGGTTCTCTAAAAGTTATTTGCGTGGACTTTCTAATCTTCAAAAATGTGCAGAGTACTTCAGTTAATATCTTTCTTTAGCTCTTTTCTTCAGAAAAGACTCTTTTGGACAGAATTACTGTTTACCTTTCTTTGCTTCGTGATACTTTTTTTTTTCTTTTGAGTAAACTACACAAATTTCACAGTACACAGTTTAATTATCCCAATGATGGACATCGTCATTCTAATCTTCAAAGCTTATGAACTCTACGAATATTATCAATAAAATAATTTCTTCCAGGTCAGGTGATATGTACATTTCTTTCCTTTTGCTTTCAAAATGTTTTGAGAAATTTTGAAAGTTAGAGACTCCTCTTTTAGGAAAATCCCACACTTATAACTATAATATTTCACAAAACTTTAGTTGCTTCATTTCATGTTTCTTTTACATCAATTTACAATTATTTGTTCCATATTAATTAAAGTCTTCAAAAATTAGTCTTTCTATTTTTATATTGAAGCAATATTTTTACCATGCACATATCCCAGTTTATATCATTGAGTTGAGTAAGACTTAATTTAAAATAGATAAGGTCAGTTGAAGCAGCAGGTGAATTTTAGACTGTATAACTCTAGTTAATTTAAAATATGAAGACAATTACTGTAAAAAATGAGTTTTAAAATGTTAGCACCAAGACTCACAGGAAATATTTCATGATCATTGTTACCTCTACAATGGAAATGTTATTTAGTAGACCATAAGGAGGACATTAATTTTAGAAAGACAAAAAATTTTGGAGTATGCAATTGTACCTGAACTACAGCACCAATAGAAATTTCAGTTACTCCTATTTGTAGAAATACTGCTATGTATATAAAATGAACCTTTGAATGACAGCTTTTCAAATGTTATTCATAAGGAACTAAAAGCTAGTTTTGATATTTTGTTTAGTATGAGTCTTCCACATTCAATTCAATAGTAATTTCATATAAAATACTGTTACTTTCAATATCATCTTACACTTTACTGCCTCTGTCAGTCACTTCATGAACAATATACTGGTTTACAAAGTCAGATTTGTTAGACACTACCTAAATATACTATCATATTGCATAGCTCTACGCTTGCATCAGAAACATAAAGAATTTAAATAATAGATATATGGCATATGTTTGAATATGGTATTTGGTATTGTGTGATATGTTTGAGGAAATCACTGACAAAGAGGTGTACATGTACAGACAGTTTTTATGGAAACAAAAACCAAAAATGCATCAATCTATGTGAATACATGAAAAATAAATATACAACCTATATATTTGAAAAACTGATAGCATGGGAAATTAAAGGGAAACAACATAAAAAAAAAACCACACAGATAAATTGGTTTTGTATTAAATCCAAGTTTCAGGACTGTATGAAGAGTATGCTACAATACCATCAAACATGCCTTTCTTTTATTGAACAAACATCTGGGAATAGTAATTGTCACCACTGTAGTTTTTTCCACAAAGATGTTTTCACTCTCTATGTATTTTTTAGAACATTATATTAACCAGAGCATATCTTGCCTAATTAAAACAGCGAATTAGAATAAAATTTCTAAAATATGGATAAGTAAGCCAAATTCCTTATATTCACTAAAAACATTTCTTTAACAATACTAATGAGTCATACATAGCCATTGAACATGTGTTGTGTCAGAAAACTCAATTTGTTATCTTTCAATTTCTTATCAAACAGAATTTCCCATTTTTACTTTTAAAACTCATTTTGTAACTGAGCAAATGAATGAACCTGGTCAATATCACTCTTCTAATACCAAGTGAAAGTAGAATTTAATAGCTGGTCTACTGGAGGCTCATCCTTCTGCTTATCATTCTCTTTGATGGAAAGTTGTGAGGGGTGATCCAAAATGCCTATCCCAGTCATATTACAGCATGAATTTTGAAAGACTAGAACTGTGAAATCAATAATTTAATTCATTTTAGTTATTTCCATAGACTTGAATAATTTATTTGGTAAATAAATAAGCAAAAATGTTCTTTGCTTTTGAAACTTAAATGCTGAAATTGTGGATGTTAGTTAATTAGAGAAGTTAAAAAAGGGGGGATTCATAACAGAGTTATAAAAGCCATAAAACCTTTTAATACTATTTTGGCAAACATTCAATAGAGGTAATTAGAGTAAAGACAAAAGTTAAAGTTTACTTGAAAAGATAGCGAGCCAGGGAAGATATTCATACAACAGCATAAGTAATGACTGCTGGGAAATGAGAGATGAGATCAGTCTCTTGTTTCAGACATAAGAAAAGAAGGGAAGCTGAGAAAAGCAATGATATTTTGTGGTTCACACAACAAAATCTAATACATTTTCCAGTTTATCTCCCAATTTCATTCAGATTCTCACGCTGTCTTCCAGCAACTTGGCTCATTGCAATAGAAATTACACATATTTCATTGAACTTTCTGTACACTCTTATTAAAGATATTCCCTTAACAATAACTGTTTTGGTTTTTGTTGGAAAAATTACAGCTATGCAAGCTAGCCAATTACTCTATCTGATAATAGTTAAGACTGACCAGTGGGTAAACATGAGAAACCACAACAGAATTAACATTTTGTTTCATGTTTCTTTGTTTTACAAATTAGACCATAGTTTCCATAGCTTTTTTTAGACTAAGAGTTATTAGAGTTGATTGATAAGGGCCTACAAAGCATTATATAAACTTATCTGAACCTCGAGTTAATGTAATGTTTATTAGGTATATACAATAAAGTGAATTGATTACATGATAGAAATATTTTCTTTTTTTGTTTTTTGGGTGTTTTTTTTTTTTGGCCAGTCCTGGGCCTTGGACTGAGGGCCTGAGCACTGTCCCTGGCTTCTTCCCGCTCAAACCTAGCACTCTGCCACCTGAGCCACAGCGCCCCTTCTGGCAGTTTTCCATGTATGTGGTGCTGGGGAATCGAACCCAGGGCTTCATGTATGTGAGGCAAGCACTCTTGCCACTAGGCCATATTCCCAGCCCCTAGAAATTTGGAATTTGAGGCAATTTTCTCAATGTCTGGGACAAATGGGTGTAATATGTATTAGGAAGGAGTTTGCTTATTGAGAGTTTTAATAAGGTAAATCCTATATAGGGAGACACTAAAATATTAAGTATGGAATAAACATTATTTTATTTCCTAACTTCTTCTATAGCAGTAATTCTCAACTGAGGATGATTTTGCCTGGATTTGACATGTTGTCATGCTGGAGATATTTTGGCTTTTACAACGTGTGTGTGTTACACCCCCCCACTCCCTCCCCCACTCCCCTCCTCCCCCCCCCCACTCCCCGTGGGGAGCTTCATGTGTATGAGGGTGAGCTACTGGCATCTAATGTGTGAAAGTCATGGTGCTAAATATCCTAAAATGCACAGAGCAGTTTCCCAAAACACAAAATCATCCACCATAAAACATCAGATTACTGGGGCCAGTAAATCTCCCAAAGTACTGATCCATTTATCTTTCATCAGGGTTCTTATTATAAACTACACTTACTGAACAATGGAAGAAATCCAGTAAAACTTCCAGGAGCAGGTCCTCCATTGAGCTTGGTTAGTTATTGCCTATGACTAAATCCTATGCTTTTACTGTAATAGGACACTAATGGAGGAACTAGTGCTAGTTTATGGTTGTATCTATATGTGAGTGTTAGTTTATAGATATATATTATATGGGAGGTGTTAGTTAATTTTATGAGAACAATTTCTATGTATCTATGAGCAAATCCTGTAAAATTAACTTCTAATATAGCAACTGGAAATACATAAAAGTGGCTCAATATCTGCTGAAACCCTATCTTCTAACACAATTCAAACTTAACCATGTTTTCTTTTTTAGATGATATAAAATTAAAAGAAAATGCAATTCAATGTTTTTTCACTTATATAATTGCATGTTTTAAATAGAAATAAAAATAGTTGTATTTGTAAAGAACGTAATATTAAATAGCATTTATATTCTAAAATTTGATTGTAAAACAACCATTGATTTTTATTTTTTTTATTTTTTTTTTATTATTATTATTATTTTTTTGCTAGTCCTGAGGTTTGAACTCAGGGTCTAAGCACTGTCCCTGGCTTCTTTTTGCTCAAGGCTAGCACTCTACCATTTGAGCCACGGTGCCACTTCCAGCTTTTTCTGTTTTATGTGGTGCTGAGGAATTGAACCCAGGGCTTCATATATATGAGTGAGCACTTTAGCACTAGGCCATATTCCCAGACCACCATTGATTTTTGATATGCATTATCTGCAAAAATATGTGTCATAATGATAGGACATAGTTATAATTATTTTTACTCACTACTATATTTTAGTAACTCTCTAAATTAATTTTAGACAGTTCAACAATGTACTTTGTACTATGTTTCTAACTAAAATTGGACAAGAAAATCAACATATGCTCAAATAACAAGAAAAACAGGCTGTACATAATTTCCTGAAATGTCCAAAATGTATTGGGCTCTGAGACAACTTGGGTAAATTAATACTGTTTAGCTTTAATGATATACATTTATAATTATGTGGCCCTAAGTGTCTAAAACACTTCAAATCAGACTTCATGAAACCTTTATGAAATACTAGTAATACAAATAAGTCAAGCTCACATTTAGAAATCAAGAAAGCTAAGCAATTATTTGTTACTACTTATAAAAGTTAAGAAGAAATTCTATGAGGGATATTAAGGAATCAGAAGGTATAAGAAAACCACAAAGAAATCATTTAATTACTTTCATCCCTAAATAATAGAGCATCAAGCAGAATATTAGAGAAATTATCTGATGCCCAACTAGACTATCTCTAAACTAAATTTATTTTCAAACTAAAATTAAAGAGAAGAATGGATAATTTGAAGTTACTTCTAAATGCATATGAACACATAGGCATTCATAAATCTACCTCTCACCTAAAAAGAGGCTCGGAAATTATAGAAATATACAAAAGGTAAACTGAAAGATTAAAACTGTCAATTAAGATCTGTACACAACCCTTCAAAGCCTTTCTTTTAGGTACTCTTGTTTAGTATAACAAAGTATGGGTCATTTTGATCAAATTCCACTACTCACTTTCTGCATAAACTCAGAAAAAAATGCTTATCTACTTGTTGCTACCTTTTGGGGTATGGTGTATGTATTATATGTCTTGCTTTGTTAAAGCAGAGAATTTATCAGCTGGAGCAAGGCTAAGCACAGGTCATGTGCAATGGTTGTCCAATGTGCAGTACTGCATCTACTTCCCCACAAACACTAATTTGTATTATGTCATTCTAGTGAGTGGAGTCATTCTCAGTCTTTGTCAAAATAACCCTATGAATAACTGGATTCTTACATGGGAATTGCCAGACAAGTTTCGGAGAAGAAGGAATTTGTCCAGTTTTATAAGGCATGCCTTTTATAATAGATAGAAAATAGATGTCTTTATAATCTTTCAAATAGCAGATCTTCAAGGGAATTTGTTTTCTGAGCTCTTAAAATTCTTTGAAATTTGCTTCTCCTTTAAAACAATACTGATGAAGTATTATTAGTTTTGGATCTAGGTTGTGACTGCTAAAGCATCTGTCTTCTCACCACAAAGAGCTCTCCTGCTTGGAATGAACAGGCATTACGGATTTGAGGAAAGCATGAATTCTCTCACTGGAAGCTAGAATCAGCTCAGAAAAGTGACTACAGTGAAAACCAACAATGAAATCTTCATATTCTTAATGCAATTTTATGGTTATTGTTTGTGATTTCATATCCATATAGCAAGATTGTATTTGATTTCTCCCATCATTCCTTCCCACCAATTTGTGAGATGTTGGTTTCATAATAGAATTTGTTTTCTATTTGCAGTTACAGTGATACGGTTGCTAATAGCTGTGGAATCTCCCAAATGATAGAAATTCCTTTATTGCTCATGAGTTTTGCCATCATGATTATACTTGAGTTGATGCTAATGGGGTGGCTAATGCTGGACCTCAGATACTGTCAGATTGGGAACAGATCGCTAGAAAGATCAACCACATGACCACATGCATTCTGAAAGAGGAAGGAAACCTGTAACTTGAGTTCAGTCATATGGCTATTGATATAATCAGTCATGTCTATGAAAGAAATAAAACCTGAAGACTTCTGATATTGAATTTCAGTAGTATTTTCTGACTCACAAATTTATTATTGTACTGAGAGATGATACATACTGATTCTAGAGAAGATCTTCATTTAGGACCATTACATAACCAAGTCTGTATTTTTGTGCATTTGGTTTATTTTCATATTCCTCCTTAAATCTATGGTAAATTTTAGACTTTCAAACTAAAAGCAAGAGTATGAACAAAAGCTGTAGTTCATGTTTATGATAATATACAGAGCTCAGAACCATCTTTTTAAAGTTGGGAAACCTACAGATCTCCAGCTACAACTTTGGCAAACACTGTTGTTCATGTAGAATAGCAAATTTCTCCCAATGAACAATGAATGTCACATTGATTTCATTGTCTTTGTCAGAGGGTTTCTCAAAAACAATTTCTTGGTGTTCCTTTCCTAGTTACATAAAGTTTCACTCAAGTGCTTTTCTCAGAACAAAACAGTTTTGCCTCAAAGATAAATGAAAGTCCTAATTTTGAGGGAATTTGACTTTTCTCTCAATGTTTTCACACTGAGTTGAACAGTTTCTTTGTATCCAGACCTATATGCCTGCATACGTGTTTAATATGCATTGGTGGGTGTTCTAAGGCATATGTTATTTTTTAATTTAATTTTATTGTCAAGGTGATGTAAGGTAGTGAGTATATTTCTTGTCATATTTGTTACCCCCCTCATTTTTCTCCAACCTTCCCTCCGTCTAACATCCACCAACCCCCCCTGCCAGAATTGTACAGTTAATTTCCAACATGTTCTCTTGTGAGTATCACTGCTGCATTGACAGGCTTTTCTTTCTACCTAGTTTCTTTTGGTGAAAGGAAATCAAATGACCAAGGCTGAAATCCAGGAATAAAGAATCATTCCTGTTTTACAATACTTAAACTTTAAAATTACCAAAAATATAACTACACTGTGTGTGTGTGTGTGTGTGTGTGTGTGTGTGTGGTGTGCATCCATAAGACACATGTTTTAATGAAAGTTACACTTATTTGGGGGGGGGGGGGCTGGGAATATGGCCTAGTGGCAAGAGCGCTGGCTTCGTATACATGAAGCCCTGGGTTTGATTCCCCAGCACCACATATATAGAAAATGGCCAGAAGTGGTGCTGTGGCTCAAGTGGCAGAGTGCTAGAGTTGAGCAAAAAGAAGCCAGGGACAGTGCTCAGGCCCTGAGTCCAAGGCCCAGAACTGGCAAAAAAAAAAAAAAAAAAAAAAAAAAAAAAAAAAAAAAAAAAAAAAAAAGAAAGAAAAGAAAAAAGAAATCACTTATTTTTGGGTATAACACCAAAACATAGTTTAGCAATATTTCATGAACTATAGATCTTACCAAGAGTAAACCTGTGTCCTGATGAATTTTAAAGGTATTTGTTTTTCAGATAGTCAGCAACATAGTGTACAGAAACTGTTCCCATGCTCAAGCCTAAAAAAGAGGACTGCTATCCTGATTTAAAGCCAATAACACTGAAAAGAGAGATTGTTTAAAAACAGGTTTTCCCTGATGAAAGATAAGCTTTTCTGGGAGCAACTTCAAATTTGCTCGACTGCCCTGTAGTTGTAGGTAATCATTGAAAACATCTTTACCTTTTAAACTCTCATATATTTTTATTAGTTGTTTATTTAACCAAGCACAGCAGCATTTCAATAATGTGCACCTAAAATTTTACTGTTCATTTGCTTGCATTTGCCGCAGGCCCTGGAGGTTCTGCATACCTGGCCATGAGCTTTTTCCACTCCATTTCTGATAAATAATTTGTGCTTATCTTTGCTTCCATCTCGTTTGAAGCAAGGCCAATATTTTCTTATCTGTTTTCAAATGTTTATATACATTTGATATGCATCTGCCTATCCTTAGAGTTAAAGCAATCATATCTCTTTGGCATATACTTTGCTAACAATAATCTTATCAAATAACATTAATATATACATTCTGATATATAGATATTAATAATAAAAAGCAGCCAAATAATTCCTTTATTTTTGTTAAATTAAGGACCATGATATTGCCTGTGCTCTGAGCCACATGTAGCTTTATTGACTGTAATTGAAAAAAAGTTTAGTTTTATTGCTCAATAAGAAAAGTAGCAATGATGTTCTTTCCTTTCTGAAAGGAAAATAAGCACATAGTCTTTAGAAGGGGAAGCTTGAAATCTTCTTTTCTACTCTCTTTATGTTTTTCTCTTCTCCTGGCCAGAGGGTGAATCTTTTTTTTGGTCTCAGAGTGGCAACATAGCTGTTAGCAAAGACATCCATTTTTGTGATGGAGCAGTGGCTTAACCAGCACTTGCTTCAGTGACAGTGGACTGGTCCTTGAGAGAGAATGGCAATGGAAGAGAATGGAAGAATGGCAGCTCATGATGAGCTGTCTGCTTTATCTCTCAATATCTAAGTGTACCTTCTTTCCAATAATGGTTCTATTGGGATAAGTATTTTCATGTTTTGTCCAAACAGAGTAAGAAATGTGTTCCTGTTTCCTGAGCCAAGGAGTAAAGACAATGTGCTACCCTTGCCAAAAAGCATATGGTCCCTCTGGCCACACTGTTTGTTCATTCTGTCCTACAACTCTAAGCATGAGGTGTCCGCTAGGCTGAGCAATCCTTATTGAAAATATTGCCAAACCCAAATATGGCATGGATCTTTTATCTACATTTTATAAAGATGTTATTTTGTTATTTACTGCCTTTTGAAGTTCTCTAGACATGAAATTGGTTAAGACAAAAAAATGTGTAAAATAATGAAGAAAGCTTTTATATTGAGATTCATATAAATACTAGAAAACTCCAGAAGTCCTTCAAAAATATTTTCCTCCTTAAATTGCATCAACTAAATGAAGGAGAAGAATCTGGTCTCCTGTTTTCCTCGAACAAATTATCAAAATATTGAGCTCTTTAGAATTCCATCTCTCTGTCTCTGTCTCTGTCTCTGTCTCTCTCTCTCTCTCACACACACACACATACACAAAGCGAGAGAGAGAGAAAGAGAACACATATGCACTCATTTAAGGACTCCATCTATGTATCTATCGATCTGACTATCTATCGATCGATCATTTATCTTTCTGTTCGTATGTGTGAGTTTGTTTTTTATACTTTATAACATTTTCTTATCACAATACCTTGCAAGTATAGAATCCATTTATTTCACTGAGTGAACAAATTGTATATTTTCTGTATTGAACAACGTTTGTCCATTCATTTGTATTACCATGGGCAAGATGAGCAAACTTTCTCCAAGTTATCTTTGAAATTGTTATTTCTCCTTTAATAGAAACTCATCAGTAATTTTCTAAGTGCATGTGGTAATTGCTCTTTAAAATCATAGGATTACTTGGAGACAGGAAAGAATAGGCCCCTCTTTGTTCTCTTCACCAAAATGATGAAAGGAACTGCTTTTGGTTCTGCCTTATATTGGTGAGCTTTTGCAATTTCTTTAATCATTGTGTTTTTCAGAAGAGTTTTGAAAACTTCCATGATTATGGAAGAAAATGACAATCCTGAAAAGAGCACCGATTATTAGCCTCCCTCTGAAAATGTTATCTGTGAAGGTAGCAGAGGGCTAATGGTGCACAGGGAGTAGCAGGAGGAGAGGAAGCACCTTAGGAGGAATTCCCAGCAACTGCAGTGGCAGCTCTGGCTAAAGAGCAATATTGATAACATCTAAAAAATGGCACATTGTTTTCTAAAATGCAATATAAAATATTCTCAAGAATGGGTGTATAGGGGTTGAGGGACTGTCAGTTGCAAACAACTTCAAGCACAACATAGTAATTCTCCAAATCATGCAGCACCCCTGCCTGATTGGCTTGCAAGAAAAATGCCTTGAAGAGGACAAGGAAAGCTCAAATTACATTTCTTTTCCAAGGAATCAAGAAATAGTAATTCCACTTGCATACATCCAAGTCTCTTGAAAAGAGAAAAGGGTTAATGTGACAGAAAATATATTTTAAAAAGTGAAGACAAATTGAACAGGAAGGATGTCTAACTAATCTAAGGACTATGAAAATGAGTCCAAGGACCAGGTACATCTGCATTGTGAGAATGAGAGGATACAGAGAATAAAAAAAATTCAAAAGATAGAAGGATGTGTGTCTATCATACGGAGGAAGCAGAAATACACAGGAGATTTCCTTAAGGTTGACTGATTCTAAATAAGCCACTCATACAGGAGGCATCTCGCTCAGGTCTGCTTCCTACGCCTAGGTCAGCCATGACCAGTGAAGAACCATCAATCACTCCCACTCACAAAATGGAGTGGGAGTGATTGATTGTTCAAGACTGAATTAGCCCTGCTTGATTCATAGGAAATCTTAATGGAATCTGGAAGCCCTGAACTGGAAACTTGGGCTTTGGCCTGGAAATGGACCCCAGACCTTAAGGCTAAGTCCAGGTGTGCCCCAGTCAATCCAAAACCATGTCTTCTGGAGGAAAATATTTGGGTACTGTGTCTCAGATCTGCTTGGTTTGGTTAGGTCTTAATACTTTCAGATTATTTCCCCAGCTAGCCAGAATAAAAATGCTATGACTGTTATTATTTCAGGAACTAATTATATTAGTATTTTTATTAATAACAACTGTATTTCTTTTCTGGAAATCTGAATAATATTTACTGTATTTGAAGTTTCTTTTTTTCCCCTCCTTTTTGTCAAAGTGAAGTTCACAAGAGTTACAGTTTCATATGTAAGGCCATGAGTACATTTTGTATTCAACTTGTTACATCCTCCCTTATTTGTCCTCCACCTTTCCCTCTCCTCCCCATGAGTTGTACAGTTGCTTTATACCAAATTGTGTGGTAAGTATTGCTTTTGGAATGTTTTTTCTTTTTATCCTTTGTCTCTCTATTTTGGTATTCCCTTTCCCTTCTCTAGTTCTAACGCATGTATGTACAGTATCCAGGGTACTAAGATCAGATACAGGGTTATCAGGGGTAAAATTACAGGAAGGGAAACGAGAGGGAAAAAAAAGGGGAAAAAAGGGTATAGTTTCACATGGCATGTTGAAAATAATGACAACAATGATATACCACTTGTTTCCAATGTGGAGTTTATTTTGCTTAGCATCATCTTATGTGTTCATACGGGCATAGATATTGGGCTCTTGTGATCTTCTGCTATGACTAACCTAAACATGTACTAATTATTTCTTATGAAGGAAGCCATAGAGTCCCTGTTTCTTTGGGTCTGGCTCACTTCATTTAGTATAATTTTTTCCATTTCCTTATGAATGGGGCAGTGTTGTTCTTTCTGATAAAGGCATAGACTTCCATTGTTTATATGTACCACATTTCCCTGATCCACTTGTCTACCAAGGGGTATCTGAGTTGGTTCCATGCAACAGTTCAGAATGTACAGAAATACAACATACAACATGGAGAAAAATAAGATTAAAATCAGCAGAATGCAGTATTAATTTAATGTTACATTGCCATGGACTTCTTGCTCATTGAAAAATTAAAAAATTTTTGAATATATACAAATAATTAAGGTATTATGTGTCACTTTTAGAACATTAACATTGCTTAGACAGAATAGAAAGAATGTAATGGATTAACAGGCTCTTTTAGTAGCAAATGATAGCTTTATTTAATTTTTGTTCAGTGTTGTACAAGAGTTGAAAAGATACTGAATAGGAAAATATGTTCAAATGATGTATATAAGCATTTTATGCTCGTTATTCCTCTGTGACACACACACACACACACACACACACACACGCACACATACACTCACATACTCACACATGAACTAGTACAGTAAACAGTGCTAAGGTCACCATATTATACCAGAAAGGTGGTTTAAATAGAAATATAACTGTCTCAGATGTCTCTCTTCAGGACTAAAACTGGTTTGGATTATTATATGTATATCTAATTTTGTACAACTTGTAAAACTAGATGTCTTCTTGATTCTCTCTGTTTTACATGCTAATGAATATCTATATTGTATATATACAACTAGTTAATAGATTTTTCAAGGCACCTCCTTTTTAGTTCTCTGTGTTCCTTTGTTTGTTTCAACTCAAAGGCAAACTAAATTTTGCTGCCATTTAAAATATTTTAAGCTCTTTGGAATTTTATGGAGATGGAAAGGAAATGCCTAACATATCAGGACAAGAGTGACAAGCTACATATGGCTTGGACCTCATAATCACTCCTCTCCTCTTGAATCTCTGACCCTCCAAGCTTAACAATGAGCTTGAGATTCAATGTGAACTTTCAGAAAACCTAGTCAAGACTTTTATTTGCAATAGAGAGCCCCTTCATTCTTGGGATTCTTCTTTTCTCCAAGTCCAACTGACTCTAAGATTAACTGAGTTAATTGCAAGGAACTGTTTCAGAAAAGTCTCCCAGTTGCTTATAGATTTACTGTATTTATTAGCAGTGGAGGTCCTTTCTTTGTTACTCCTTTTATGGCATTACATCTATTCGAGTGCACACTGTAAAGAATGATTTTAAAAAAGAGAGAGTCCAAACAATTTATCTGTTTCAGATTTCAATCTTTAGAGATGCCAAGCAAAAATAAAACTGTAGATAATTTGAAGATAGCTTAAATTTACCCTCCCTCTAATGCAGTCATTTAGATTGTTTCTTGAAAACATGGACTCTATGGTCTCCCTCATAGGGAATAATTAGCACAGGTTTAGGCTAGTCACAGCAGAGGATCACAAGAGCTCAACAGCTATACCCTTATGAACACATAAGATGATGCTAAGTGAAATGAACTCCATGTTATGGAAACTACAGTTATACCACTGCTGTAATTACTTTCAACATGCAATGTGAATCTGTAGTTTCTATTATTTTTTCGGGGGGGGGCATACATTTTTATTTTATTTATTTATTTATTTATTTATTGAACACAAACTTTTTGACAAGGTGTTGTGCAAAAAGGGTACAGTTACATAGTAGGGCAGTGTGTACATTTCTTGTGATATCTTATGCCCTGTTTTTCTATCTCTTCTCTAGGTCAGGTAGACATATATACAATACACAATGTATCAAGAACATATACAGTAGCCATGTGGCCACGCCCAAGAAAGTTTGCCTAGGGCTTTAAATGTAATGTCGATATTAGACCATATGTCGACAGTAGTCTTATATGAACGTACATACATAGCTTTTGAGCTATTGTATTCCCCCTGATAGGTCAATTTTTGACCTTTATATGTTGAGTAATTGTTTGGTTTTAGTTACATACTGTTGGGTAGCTGCCCCAATCCTGTGGGGAATACTATTTGACAAGCAGTTTTTGGTTTCACAGACTTGGTCTCTATTGTCTCTCCGTCTCCCTTTGTTAACAGTCATATATCAGGGAGATCATGCCCCTTTGTTTTCTGTGTTCTAGGCTTGTCTTGCTCAACATTATTTGTTCGAGTTCTGACCATTTCCCTGCGAATAACAATATTTCACCATTCCTAATCGCTATGTAGTATTCCATCGTGTATAAGTACCAGATTTTTTGGATCCATTCGTCTGTGGAGGGGCATCTGGGTTGTTTCCATATTTTGGCTATTGTGAATTGTGCCATGATAAACATGGAAGTACAAATGTCTTTTTGATATCCTGGGGTTTGCTGTTCAGGATAGATGCCTAGAAGTGGTATGGCTGGGTCATAGGGTAGGTCTATATTGAGCTTTTGAGAAACCTCCATACTGTTCTCCAATGTGGTTGTACTAATTTGCACTCCCACCAACAATGGAGAAGGGTTTCTCTTTCCCCGAACCCCCTCCAGCATTTGTTGTTGCCTGAGTTCAGAGTATAGGCCATTCTAACTGGGGTGAGGTGGTATCTCAGGGTTGTTTTTATTTGCATTTCCTTTACTAGCAGGGTGTTTCTTTGCCATTTTTATATCTTCTCTTGTGAAGTCTCTCTTTAGCTCCTTTGCCCATTTCCTAATAGGTTTATTGGGCTTGGAGGGGCTTAGTTTTTTGAGTTCTCTGTAGATGACAGATATCAGGCCTTTGTCTGTTGCTGTGCTGGTAAATATCCTTTCCCATATCGTTCATTGGCTATGTCCTTAGCTGTGCAGAAACTTTTTAATTTGTAGTTGTCCCATTTGTCGAGTCTTTCCCCTATTTGTTGTGACCCTGGGACTATATTCAGGAAGTTCCTTCCTGTGCCTATAAGTTCTAGTATCTTTCCTACTCTGTCTTTCAGTAATTTCACGGATTCAGGTCTGATATTGAGGTCCTTGATCCATTTTGAGTTGATTTTGGTGCATGGTGATAGGCTTGGGTCTACTTTCAGTTTTCTGCATATGGCTGCCAGTACTCCCAGCACCAGTAGTTGAAGAGGCTATGTTTATTCCATTGTATGTCTTTAGCTCCTTTGTCAAATATCAGTTGGCTGTAAGAGTGCGGTTTTATTTCTGGGTCTTCAATTCTAATCTATTGGTCTTCCGATCTGTTTTTATACCAATACCATGCTGTTTTTGTTATGCTGGCCTTGTAGTAGAGCTTGAAAACTGGTATTGTGATACCTCCTGCACTGCTTTTTTTGCCTAGAATTGCTTTGGCTATTCTAGGTTTTTTGCTGTTCCATATGCATTTATGGATTGGTTTCTCTATTTCAGTGAAGAATGTGGCTGGGATTTTGATAGGTATTGCATTGAATTTGTATAACAATTTTGGCAATATGGCCATTTTCACTATATTGATTCTGCCTACCCATGAGCATGGGAGGTCTTTCATTCTCCTTGAGTGTTCTTTGATTTCCCTTATTAGATTTTGTAGTTTTCATTAAATAGGTCCGTCACGTCCTTGGTTAAGTTGATCCCTAGGTACTTTATTCTTTTTTTGGCTACTGTAAATGGAATTGTTTCCATAATTTCCTTTTCTGTCTGTATATTGCTGGTGTGCAGAAAAGCTGCTGACTTTTGTGGATTGATTTTGTATCCTGCTACTTTGCCAAATTGGTTTATTAGGTGTAGGAGTTTGGGGACTGAGTTTTTTGGGTCCTTCAGATATAAGATCATGTCATCTGCGAATAGGGATAACTTGATTTCTTCCTTGCTGATGTGGATCCCTTTGATGTCCTCCTCTTGCCTTATTGCTATGGCTAGGGATTCCAGCACTATGTTGAAAAGAAGTGGGGAATGTGGGCATCCTTGTCTTGTTCCTGAGTTTAGGGGGAATGATTTAAGTTTCTCTCCATTTAATATATTAGCAGTTGGTCTGTTGTATATGGCTTTTATTGTTTTGAGGAATGTTCCATCTATTCCTGTTCTCTCCAAAGCTTTTAATAGGTATGGATGTTGTATTTTGTCAAAGGCTTTTTGGGCATCGACTGAGATAACAATGTAATTCTTAATTTTAGATCTGTTTATGTGATGAATTACGTTGATTGATTTACGGATGTTGAACCATCCTTGTTACTGTGGGATGAAGCCTACTTGGTCATGATGTATGATTTTCTTGATCAGTTTCTGGATCCTGTTAGCTAATATTTTATTGAGGAGCTTTGCATCTGTGTTCATTAATGATATTGTTGTGTAGTTCTTTTTTTGTTGGGTCTTTGCCTAGTTTGGGAATGAGTATGATATTGGCTTCATAGAATGAGTTTGGGATTTCTCCCTCTGTTTCTATTTCGCGGAAGAGTTTGAGGAGTATTGGTATTAGCTCCTCACTAAAGGTTTTGTAGAATTAATTGGTGAATCCATCTGGGCCTGGGCTTTTCTTTGTTGAGAGGTTCTTGATTACCTCCTGTATCTCACTGTAAGTTATTCATTTCTTTAGTTGATTTATTTCTTCTTGGTTCAGTTTGGGCAGTTTATACTTCTCTAAGAATTGATCCATTTCTGTAAAATTATTGTTTTTTCGGAGTAAAGGTTTTGGAAATAGCTCCTTATGATTGTTTGAATATCATGTGTACTTGTTGTAATTTTTCCGGTGGAGTCCTTGATTTTAAGTATGAGTCTCTCCTCTTCTTTTTTTTTTGTAAGTCTTGCGAGGGGTCTGTCAATATTGTTTATTTTCTCAAAGAACCAGCTTTTAGTCTTATTTATTTGTTGAATGGTCTTTCTATTTTCATTCAGATTTATCTCTTCTTTAATCTTTGTGATCTCTCCCCTCCTAGACGTTTTAGATTCTGTCATTTCTTGTTTCTCCCGTTGTTTTAGTTTCATCGTGAGGTTATTCACCTGCTCTGCATCCATTCTTTTAATGTGAGTGCTGAGGGCAATGATCTTGCCCCTCAGTACTGCCTTATCTGTGTCCCATCAGTTTCTTCGTGATGTGTTTTCATTGTCATTGTCGCTTATGAATTCGTTGACTTCATCTTTAATTTGGTCTGTGGCCCAAGTGTTGGATAGCAGTGTGGGGTTTAGCCTCCAAGGGTGTGTATAGCCTCTGTGGTATCCTTTGTTGTTGAGGGTTACCTTTAATCCACTGTGATCAGATATAATACATGGGATGATGTCAATACTTTTGTATTTGCTGAGGTTCTTTGTGTGGGCTATGACGTGGTCTATTTTGGAATATGATCCATGGGCTGCTGAAAAGAAGGTGTATTGAGTCTCTGTAGGGTGGAAGATTCTGTATAGGTCTGTCAGATCCATTTGGGATATGGTGTTACTTAGGTCCTCAGCTCCCTTGCTAATCCTCTGGGTGTTGGATCTGTCTCTTGGAGAGAGTGGGGTATTAAGGTCACCCACTATGATTGTGTTTGCGTCTATCTTGTTCTGTAATTCTGTGAGAATTTGCTTGACATATGTAGGGCCTCTTTTGTTCGGTGAGTATACATTTATCACTGTGATGTCTTGATTCAGGATTTTTCCTTGTATTAATATGTAGTGTCCTTCTTTGTCTTTTTGAGTTGATTTTAATGAAAAGTACAGCTTGTCTGAGATCAGGATGGCTACACCTGCCATTTTGGTAGGTGCATTTGCTTGGTAGATCTTGCTCCATCCTTTCATTCGGAGCCTGTTTTTGTCTCTTGCTGTAAGGTGGGTCTCTTGTGGGAGGCAGATGTCAACTTTTTGTTTGCAGATCCATCCTGCCAGTCTGCTCCTCTTTATCGGAGAGTTTAAACCATTTATATTTAAAGAGATCAAGGATAAGGGTGAGCTGTTCTTTCTGTTGGACTTTGGCTATTGTAGTTTCTTTCTGATTCTGTCTGTGTGTCTTGTACGATCTCTGTTGGGTGGGGCTCCCCTCTTAGAATTCGCTGTAGGGCTGGTTTTTTATTCACATACTCCTTTAGCTCCTCTTTGGTGTGGAAAGATCTGGTTTTCCCTTCGAATGTGAACTCCAATTTCGCTGGATATTTGATCCGAGGTTGCATATTGTTAGCCTGAAGTACTTGGATGGTGTTCTTCCACTCACTTCGTGCTTGGTAAGTTTGTGTGGATAGGTCAGCTGTTATTCGAATCCTCTTCCCATTGTAGAAATTTTTTTTCTTCACTTTGGCTGAATTCAGAATTTGCTCTATAATCTTGAGGTCTGAAGTCTTGAATATTATGTGCCTTGGGGTGGCTTTTCTGGGGTCTGGCCTGCCAGGTGTCCTATAGGCTTTGGTTACCAGGATGGGTTCCCCTGTGAGATTGGGGAAGTTTTCTGAAATAACTTTATTGAGAACATGTTTAAGCCCTCTGCTCTGGTATTCGGCTCCTTCTTCTATTCCAATTATGCACAGATTATATCTCTTGTCTTTGTCCATTAGTTCCTGGATTAGTCTGCCCTGAAGCTTCACCGTTTCTTGGAGTGTGGTCATTTTCTGGTTGTTGTCGGCTGCTTCATCGTCCAGACGAGAGATTCTGGATTCCACATGGTCCACTCTTTGTGTTATGGTTTCAATTGCAGAGTTTATGGATGTCAGAGAGCTATTTATGGTTGTCAGATTAGCTCTGATCATGGAAATTTCTTCCTTTAAAGAATTGTATTTTAATCTATTTTTTCATGCATTTCAATTCTCAGGATGTTAAGGTATTCTTTAAAGGAGGCTTGCATTGTATCCATTTTTGCTTCCATTTCTTTCTTGGCTTCCTGGGTATCCTTCAAGATTTCTGCTCTAAACTCCTGGAATTGTTTTCTGATTTCATTTCTGATGCTTTCCTTCATTCCTGTTAACATGGCCTCATTTGCTTTTTTATTCTCCATCTCCTCTTCAGTCGTGCTGCTTTTTGGAGCTGGCGAGTTGGCTTGCTCTTTGATGAACTGTGTTATGTTTCTTTGTGATTTGTGCATCTGGAGATCTGTGGATGGTTTCTCAGGTTTGGTTTGTAGCTCTGCCCTCCCTCCTGTGTAGGTGCGTCTACCAGAGCAGGCACTGGCTCTGTGGCCCCATCCACTTTAGCAGGGTATGCCTCCCAGAGCGAGCTCTGGGTTGTTGGGTTGTGTTTGTGCCCTCCTGGGAGTCCGTTGTGGGGGGCGGTATGTTTGGGACCCAGTGGGATCGACTGTCCGGGCCTGGGTTAGCACCCTCAGACCTCTCCTCCGCTTCGAGGTGGGGGACATGATCAGGCCCAGGTGTCCTTGCTGTGCTGGTATTGCCCACCAGCGCCTGTGATTTTAGTTGTAAGAGTCTGCGAGGTCCAGGCTCCTCGGGTGGGGCTTGCACTGCCGGCCGTCCCCCGGCCCCTGTTGGGAAGTGGGCAGGGCCAATTAGGCCAGATCTGGATCCTGTGTGGCCCTGGGGCTGCTCCTCCCTTCCCCTGCTAAACTGACTTCCCAGCGCCTGATGGGAGCTTCCCGCCTGATTTGGGGGTTCTTTGTTCCCTCAGGGTGGGGAGGGTGAGGGAGGGAGATCTAACTACTTTGTAGGGCTTGGGTCTCTGATAGCTGGTCTCCCGTTGTGTGAGGGGGTAATGGGGGACTCACTGATCCTGGATTGTGTGTGTGTGTCCCACGCAGCCCTTGGTCCTTCAGGGAGTGGCGAAGTGTCGTAGTGGAGTCCCCCGTTCCCTCCTTCTGCCGCGCTGGGTTCCCCAGCCGCCGTCCATCCGAACCTGGTGTGTACCAGAACTTCTCATCGCTGCCGTCGTATGTCTTGGTCCGCACCCTCCCTAGTGACCGTGGGGTCTCCCGCTGTCTGAATTCTGCACTCCTGGCAGCCTGTTTGCCGATCGCTGTGTTCCCCTTTCCCAGCCTGGCCCTGTTTGGGCCAGGGTTGGCTGGTGGGGGGGAGGGTGCCCCGGAGATTCTCTGGCTCTGTGTAGTTTTTCAGCTCTTCTTTTTTACTCCTTTGTGTTTTCCTGCGAATCTCCACTGCTTCTGGCTGCTGGTTTTGCTTGGTTCTTGATGGGGTGTTTGGTGTTGGAGTTCCCAGCTCGCTATTCAGTTGGAGCGAGTCAGGGTGCCTCCCTACTGTGGCGGTGCCATCTTTCTCCTTCGGGACCAGCCCACCACTCTTGATAACCTTCAGACTTGAACATTTCAGAGTCTGATAACTCAAGCTAAAAAACGAGTGTCAGCCTTTGGCCATAAGTCTTTGCCTTTTTCTTCCCTTTCTCAGTAACAAAGGTCATGGAGAACATCCACAAGAAGTTTTCTAATATTTGGTCCCTGTCATCCCAGCATAGAAATGGTAAACAGGATAGCAGTCCACACCAGCCTGGGACTGGAGGAGTGGAGGAAGAAGACAGTGCAGCAGAAGAGATGATTGGTAGATTTCAGCGACCAGTGACCACTGTGTTGGAGAGGCAGGAAGGAAGTTCTGTAGTTTCTATTATTGATGATCCTCTTGTATCCCCTTCCTGTGGTTGTATGTTCACTATCTCTGTATCTCATCTGAGTACACTGGGAACTGTGAATACTGGTGTTAGAACTAGGAAACTGAAAGGGAATACCAAAATCGAGAGACACAGGGTAAAAAAGACAAATGATTACAAAAGCAATACTTGCAAAACTATTTAGTGTAAATCTACTGGACAACTCATGTGGGGAAAGGGAAAAGGGGAGGGGGAGAGGGGAATGAGGGAGGAGGTAACAAACAGTACAAGAAATGTATCCAATGCCTAACATATGAAACTGTAACCTCTCTGTACATTAGTTTGACAATAAAAATTAAAAAAAGAATAAAACAAAAGTAAACAGGGCTGGGGAATATAGCCTAGTGGCAAGAGTGCCTGCCTCGTATACTTGAAGCCCTGGGTTTGATTCCTTAGCACCACATATACAGAAAATGGCCAGAAGTGGCACTGTGGCTCAAGTGGCAGAGTGCTAGCCTTGAGCAAAAAGAAGCCAGGGACAGTGCTCAGGCCCTGAGTCCAAGCCCCAGGACTGGCCAAAAAAAAAAAAAAAGTAAACAAAAAATTGTTTCTTGAACAGTCCAATGCAGAACTGGAGTAGTATGAAAACTAATTTCTCCCTATTAAATACACATGCTCTCACATAGCTAAAACACATTAAGAACTCTCTTTACTAATACACGTATTCACTATTTGTTTCAATATTTCACAAAAAACTTGCATTTATTAAAGATGAGTTTTGCGAAAAATGTAAGCACCTTCTGACAGATAGCTTATGCAAGAGGAAATAGTATAGGCTATGTAGAACCTGAGCATTTTTTCTGGTCTGAATCAGGTGAAAGCAAACTCTTATTTCAATCCAGAGTAGGTACATTCATGTGACAGTTTAAGGTACTCTGAGATACTACAGACTTCCATCACTACTTGGATTTCCTTTATGACTTGCTATTACTTACAGAGCTCTGAGGGAATAGAGTGCATGCACACAAAGGCATTCATATCATACATTTAGACATTGTCATCATAAATTGAAATAATGCCAACTTGCAAACAGAACTGGGAGAAAGGAACAATAGCAGAATTGAGGGCAGGAAGAGGGAGGAATATTCAATAGCATGTGTTGAACCACAGTCATCTTAAGAGTGTTAGCTGCCTCAGAACAAAGTACCTTACATGCGAATGAAGGTTAAGTTGGAAACATATTCTTCTAGAACCATAAACTAAAGATTTAAAAAACATACACACCATTTGTAAATATTGGACCAAATTTACTTGTTGAAATTATTTCGTTTTGTTTCCCATTTGATCCCTGAACTTTCTGATGCATGCCCAATCTTTTTACCTAGTGCATTGAACTTAGTAAGACTAACATATGTCTGCCCAAATAATATTGTAAAGATGATATCTAACATAGCTTCACTTCGTACCCTTCTGCTTCACCAGTTGACAGACAGATACACCTCCTCAGATGTGGCTAAAGATAATTTAAGAAAAATTTGAAGAGATAAGACTGGGAGGTTGCTGGGTACATATGGTTTACATCTGTAAGTCAAGCTTCTTGGGAAGCTAAGTTCAGAGAATCTGAGGCAAAACATTCACGAGATTTCATCCCAATAGAAAAGGGTAGATATGGTAGTATGTGTCCCTCAGTTACGGAAAGTCCAATTACAGTATGGCCTGGGAAAAAAACAAGACCCTGTCTCAAAAATAATCAGAAACCAAAGGATCAAATTATGGCTTAAGTGATAGAGTATCTGCCTATTAAGCACAAATCTCTGAGTTCAAACTAAATTACTGAAAAACAAAGCAAAAAGTAAAACAGAACAAAACAAAACACCTTGCCAAGTTGATTCACTGTGGGAGTAAATGAAAGACCATAATACTGGCAAAGGTTAATTTCACAGACATCTTTTTCCACATTTTATTTCTGCTTTTAAACATTTCTTCCACCATGTAAGGATATTGATGTAAGGGGCAATAGGATTGTAATCAGAATATTACAACTTTTAAATCAGTGTTTCCTTATCAGTAGGAAAATCTCTAAAAGGAGAGCTATCATACCCAGTGAAATATTGAAAAAGCTTTTATAATGGGATAGGACTCCAGGGCACATATTTGGTGCTTGGTTGTTGTTGTTTGAGTGATTTATTTTTTGTATTTGTAGGGATAGAAATCCATATTTGAGAGTAGTTTCCATGGACTAATAGACAATGAAATTGTTAATCATTAAGAACTAGTTAGACCTGGGATATAGTTTCACCCTGTAGCTGTGGTTATTCAGGATGTAAAATTAGCAGGCTCTAATTGAGAGGTGAATAAAAAACCAAAAAGTTAGCATGCTTCTCTTTCAACTAATAAGCAAAATGCTGTGGCATGTACTTGTGGTTCCAGTTATGTCAGAGGTTGTAGAGCTGAGGCAGTCCCTGGGAATCAAGGGTGGGGGTGGGGGCTACAAGACTATCTGAAAAATAACCAAAGATACTAAAGTTCATAGTTAGGTAGTAGAGTATCTTCCTAACAATTGAAAGTCTATGAATTCAAATCACATTGCTGAGACAACAACAAAATACCCAAATTGCTTACTTAAAAAGTAGACTTGGAAACTGGAAGCAATGAATCCCTGGGGTATATTAATGGCAATATAGTAGGGAAATTCTCTCCACATTGTTTAAAAACATGGAATGGGAGACAGTTATGCATATATTATACAATAATATGAGAGAATACAGAGAGGTCTTATAATCAATTTTGCAATTGCGAATTTTAAAGTTTATTTTTGAAGATAGAATGCTGAACTTGTATACTGACACTAGCATGTATGTTTCCCCACTCAAGAAGTAAGATTGTGTGTGTGTGTGTGTGTGTGGGTGTGTGTGTGTGATAAAACACAAAAGAGCACTTAGTGCTTTTTAATTAAAGACCATTTTCTAGTGTGCATGAGTCATTACTTAAGGGCATTTGACGGCCATTTATAAGAAAGCTTGATTTCAACAGGGCAGATACAACAATGACATACTGTGTGCACAGGGCAGCTTGCACCCATGAAAATGACAAAAGTAGTGACTGGCATGGTGACTCATTCACATCATGAAAGGAATAAACCCTGGTGTATTAGCACCCTGGAGACTATTTCAGTTTTTATTTTTCACTAAACCAGGTCTTTCTTTGTAGCTGGACAGCAGTACCTCTTTGTGATTTCAGCCTGTGAACATCTCCACTTTCCATTGATTATACTTTCAATTGATTCTTATAAACACAGTCCTGAGCGGGAGTATGCATGGTGCCTATAAACACATAGGTGATGATATTTATCATCAGCTCACATCATCTTTCTCCCTTTCTTTTGACTTAATTTGATGACAATGATGGATATGAATTCCAAAATGTTAGTTTCAATCTCTCTCTCTCTCTAACTCTTTTTGGTTAGTCTAAAATAAATATCTCCTAAGTACTTTCCTCCTTGAGCAATGTGTTTCTCATTTGTTTTGGCACTAAGTGTATAGGTACGGCTGACCGCTAACCTGACATGTGCCTGTCACCAGGGACGGCTGAGTCTTTCATCTTCTTAATGGCCTTTTCTCTACAGATGTCTGTGGCCTACCTGAATATAATCCTTTAAATTTTAATTCACTTTACATTTAGCTTGGTCATAAATACCATTTAGGTACCAATACTCTACTTTATGCAATCCCTGAGGTAGTGCTTTTATTTTAATGAGGCCATTTGCAACTTAAGAGCAAAAAAAAATCCATCTTTGACTGAATATATTTGTCAGTTTTATTCCCTATTGGCATTTACATGGGAAAACTTGGACAAAACTAGGGATGGCTGCTTACCAAGTGGGATAAAAGTTTCAGTATGTTTCTACATTCAAAATTAAATGGATAAATGATCTCTGAGATTCATTTTGAAAACATCAAAGTAAACTGTGGTTATAATCAAAACTAAAGTCCAGAATTCAGTTTTGTTACACAGGAAATTTCCACTAGCTCCCCCTACCCTCTACTGCAAGGTATAGGACACTGTGACTCTAGTAAAACTATTTAGGTAAGAGGCTAACACAACAGCAAATGAGAGTGAATGATATAGAATATGTGCAAAGAGTAGCTAATTCTCAATATTAAAATTTTTACCCTTTTATTCCAAAAGAGAGAGAGAGTGTGTGTGTGTGTGTGTGTGTGTGTGTGTGTCCCTCTAACATTTGGAAACAGGTAACATACAATTGAAAATTTAGTTAAAGTTTGTTATGGTTTAACTTAAAAATTTCTATGGGGTTTGTACCCTTTTTCATTTGTGAGTTCAAATTACCTACTGTGACCCAAGCACTGTCTTGAAAATGCTCACAGGTGCATCTGTATTCATGGAACCTAATTTACTTATATAGGCATCATCAGCATAGAATTAAAATTTTCTCCTGCCTAACTTTTATCTGGTGGAAAGAACATAGATGAATTTAATTTAAGAATTAATATTTAAATACTTTGTAAAATAAAAGACAAGTCTGAATATTTTAAATGTTATGACATTTGTGTTGTTAGCTTTAATTATTAGATTGAGATTTCCAGCTATGTTTAAGACTATTCCTTTAATAAAAATGATAATTGTTCCCTTGTATAAATGAAATGATAACTGAACAGATTTTTTTGGTCTGTTTTTCATTGAATCCTCTTATCCAGACTTAGTATGTTGTTACAACTATTTGCCTATTGTAAAAAATAAGGCTCAGAGAAGTTACATAACTTTGCAGTATCACATACAAGCATATGAAGCTTACACTCAAAATCATATCACTCATAAACATGTGAGTTTCTAGTCCAGATTGCCTTTCTTCTCTTTATTATATATGTTTACTTTTTTGTTTTTCAAATATTTTAAAGTAAGATAGTATCTTAACATTTCTGGGCAAAGATCAATCCTTTAACTCAATATTCTGACATATTTAATAATCTTTGTGGTAATAGGCATGGAATTCTGGACCTCTCAATTTCAAGTTAGGTGTTCTATGACTTGAACCATGCGTCTAGGCCACATTTTACATTAATTCCTTTTGGACACTATCTTGCTTGGGTGTCAATCTGCCTACATGTCTTTCCCTGTGTTTCTGAGAAAGACAAATGAGTGCTACCCTGTGCTGGGCACCGTATGCTTCCATTCCCAGCTACTGAGTAAGGTGAAGCCTTGGGAATGTTCATGGCTAGGCTGGCCTGCAGCTGCAGTCTCTGTATCTCTCTGGTAGGTATGCATTTTTTAAACTAATTTTTCTATCAAAGACACATTTGAAAGAAAAGCTGTACCATATGAAGCTAGAAATAATATTGCAAATTTTAGTAAATGTACATAAAGTTGATTTTTATTTGTACATTATTGTCCTCAAAAAACACGAGGAGTGGGTATAATTCCACACAAATAATGTACATTATGAGACTAAATATCAATTATAAAGCTTTGAATTTTAAATAGAATTGGTACCACTGCCATCCTAAAGCACACAGTGGCATAAATATTTGAACATTCTTCAGAAGGCTTGGCATTTTACTGTTTCATCAAGTTACTGCAACATTGACAATTGAAATTCTTGACTCTGATCTTGCATAGGTACACAGTACTCTTGGTATTCAAATAGGCACTGAGGGGATCGAGGTATTGATTCATGTATTACTTGTACCTTCACAGATATCTCAAACTCAATATTTTCAACATATATTCATTTAAAACTAAGATGTTTATGTATGTGCAGCATCTCAAATCACTCTGTGCTTCTCTTTACCTTCTCTGTTGCTTAGTGAAAATACCATCTTCTCCCTCTCTCAAAACCAATATGCATGCATGCCATAAATAATTGTTATTACCAATACTTTCCAAATCAGTTGAAACGAAACTGCTTCTCATCAACTAAAATTATCTGAATTGTTCTTGTTTCCTGATCTTCATTTTATTCATATCGCAGCCAACAGACAGATCATTGTAAAACATAAAGTACATCATGAGACTGCCATTCTCAAAATATCCCCAACATTCTGTTGAGGAGATTAGATATGATCAATATCCTTGCACTACTTTCTCAGAATAGACATGGTAATGGTCTTCACTCATATGCCTGTTTACGTGCTTATTCTCCACAATCACAGTAGTTGATGTTCAAGAAGTGCTGAGGCCATCGCGCAGTACCTTCCACCTCAGCAGCTTGGCACACCTATTTTCTCTCCACAGTGCTTCTCAAGACTGGTTTTCTTATCTTCTTCTTCTTCTTTTTTTTTTTTTTACCTTAGACGAATAATGTACAAGTTCAATGAATCTTTATCCCCTAGGCTTTCCGTGTTCTCCTTTTTTGCTTTATTTCAGTAGTAAGAGAAGTATGACCAACAAATCAAATCCCAAATCCTGACTGTCTTAATGGTATGAAAATATGACTCACGACTTGCTACTTATCATACATGGTTGTTTCTGTGCCGTGACAGAGGAGTAGAAGACTTGTCACAAAACTCTCTGCATCTCCCAGCTGAAAATATTTACATTGAAATAGATGAAAAATTTCCAAGCTTCTTTTGCTTGCTTAGTATTTATCATTTTACCCCACAAATCCAGCCCATTAAAAATATTGTCTATCTCCTTTTATTTTAGTGTCAATTTAAGACCAGAAGCACACAAGTTTTCATTATTGTGTTTCTCAAAACAACTTAAGCCCTCAGTCTGCTTTATTTCATATTTCTTAATGATATTAATGTTTTGTATAACTATCTCTCTGATGTACCTTATTATACAAAAGCAATCATCACCTGAGCAAGAGTATTAGGGTCAATAGTGAGTGGTGGTTAGCAACATCAAATTTCAAGTAGATAGTAAAGACACTTTTACTTTACAGAATGATTAATGTATTGTGAAATCAAAATATGCTCTATGTGATACTATAAAACAGTGTGGAAATTGTTCTTGTTGTTTACATTTTAAAGCAACTTGGTTTGAAAGAGCTCATGAGGCCTTCAAACAGCTCTAGATAAAACAGCTACCTAAGGCATGGATGTAGAAAAGAGTCCAGTGTCTAAAGTCAGTGAGTCCTGGCTCCACCTTATACCAATAGTATAAACCTGAGGGGAAAATTATTCAGCCAATCATCTAGCAGGTGGTTTTAGGGCACTAATGACGTGAATATGATTTTGCCTATCTTATCTATATTCAGAAAATGAAAATTTAATATAGAAAGTTTATAAAAAAACAAACAAACTAAGGGATTGGGGATGTGGCTTAGTGGTAGAGTGCTTGCCTAGCATGCACAAAGCCCTGGGTTTGATTCCTCAGCACCACATAAACAGACAAAAGCAGAAGTGGCACTGTGGCTCAAGAGGTAGAATGTTAGCCTTGAGCATAGAGAAGCCAGGGACAGTGCTCAGGCCCTGAGCCTAAGCCCCAAGACTGGCAAAAAAAAAAAAAAAGAAAAAAAAGGGGTGTGTGTGTAATTTTATTCTCTAGTATACCGGGAAAATTTTCTGATACACATGAATTTGTTTTGTTTTCATTGTTTTAATGTTCTTCTGTCTTTTGTTCACATACATTTCTGGACTCAATGGTTTATTAGAAAGTTGAGATAGAGTGACCTGGATTGATGCAACTTTTTTTTTTTTTTTTGCCAGTCCTGGGCCTTGGACTCAGGGCCTGAGCACTGTCCCTGGCTTCTTCCTGCTCAAGGCTACCACTCCGCCACTTGAGCCACAGCGCCGCTTCTGGCCGTTTTCTGTATATGTGGTGCTGGGGAATCGAACCTAGGGCCTCGTGTATCTGAGGCAGGCACTCTTGCCACTAGGCTATATCCCCAGCCCTGGATTGATGCAACTTTTATACTGAGTAGCTATGTATCCTTCAATGAAGTAGTATCTTTAAAATGGGATTTTTTGCTAGATAGAATTACAATAGTAATGAAACCTACTCCAAAGTGATGTCATGAGAAGAGGAATTTTATGTATAAAATACGTAATGGAGCATCTAGCACCTATGGTTCTAAAACTCGAATTAATAAAAATCTTCATCTCTTTTCCCATAACTTTTATTCCCAGGACTCAACAGTTGTGTAGTGTATCATGTTATGTGAAATATTCATACTGTATTTATTATTTAAAGGAAACATTTTGAAAGAGCTCAGAATATCTTTATAAAGTACAATCCCCTAGGATAGTGATCAAGTATAACAAACTTACTAAGACACATGGCAGAATGTATAATGAACTATATTTAGAACATTTGCATGCTTTTGGCCTTTTGACACACACACACACACACACACACACACACACACACACACACACACACACCCCACAGAACAAGAGAGAAGGAAACCACAATAAATTATCCATTGGCAATAGATGAAACTAATTAAGGCCAGAAACTCTTTCTCTAAGTCTTCAAATGATAAAATGTTGATAGCTTCTACATTCAAGGATCTAGCTTGAGGAGGGAATGTTGAGATTAACTTTGTTTTACTTTCTGAGTTTAAAACAACCTGCAGTACTGAAAAATCTATTCTCCACAAGCAGGAAACAAGTCTTTCTCATAAGTCAATTGTGAGCTTTGACATCCCAGACAAGTTGGTCTGCTTCAGAATGGAAACTCAGCATCTATTTTTTCTAATTGTTTCCTTTACTGCTGCTGTGCATGCACAGCAATGAGGAAAGAACTTGCCACAGTGCACAAGAGAGCTCTATCCTGGTAGTGCAGCTATACCTAACCACTTAGAAAGCACGTCTCTTTTTATTGGTGTCTCCGGTCCTCATTATTTTATCTTTATCTTCATTCTCCTGTTATTCGTCTGTGCCTTTGATCACACTGTACTCTGACCTACTTCTAGCTTGAAAAGGTTTTATTCATAGACTTTTCCCACCTTCCCTAACCTTTCTCAGAGTAAGTTATTTTTCGGAAGGTTCAACAGCTATGGAATTCAGAAAGCAAACTTCAAATAGTGACCTCTTTAAATAAATATTGCTAAAAGGAGTTGTTCAAAGGAGTTTGTATGGTCTAAATAAATCTGGGTTTAGTCAACATTGTGAAACACAGTTTATCTTTCACTTTCTTTTCTTCTATCAAAACAAGGCTATCCTATATTCCTTTTTTAAAAGTTTTCTTTTTTGCTTTATGTTAGCTGGTTGATATTAATGCCTAAATGGTAATATTGGTATGAGTACTTTTCATTCTGTTCCAAAGTACTATATTTTCCATTTAGTATATCTGAAGAATTCAAACATATTTTGGCATCATATACCAGCTCTGAAACTGAGTTAAATAACACAGTTGATGCTCTATCATCATCAGGTTGGTATTTATTATTATTATTATTGATATTGTTACTTTTATGTGAATGTGTGTGTGCATTTGCAAGTGTGTGTCATGCTTGTGCACTAGGGCTTGAACTCAGGGTCTGAGCGCTGCCCCTGGCATGTTTGCTCAAGGCAAAGAGTCTCACAGACTTTCCTTCCTGGGCTGAACTTGAACCATGATCCTCATACCTCAGCCTCTTGAGAAGCTATGATTATAATTGTGAGCCCTCAGCACTCAGTGGTAATAATTTTTTTTCCATTGTTATATACTATATAGTAATGCATCATGTAAAAATGAAATTTTAGATTTCATGAAGTCAAAAGTAATTTCTAAAAGCATGAAATAATTTTAGAAACCATCACTGGTTATAGAACGTAATTATTTTATATATATATTTTATTATCAAACTGAATTATAGAGAGGTTACAGTTTCATACACTAGGCATTGGATACACATCTTGTACTGTTTGTTACCTCGTCCCTCATTCCCCCCCTCACTTCCCCCTTTCCTTCCCCACCCATGAGTTGTTCAGTTCATTTACACCAAACAGTTTTGCAAGTACTGCTTTTGTAGTTGTCTTTTTTTACCCTGTGTCTCTCGATTTTGGTATTCCCTTCCAATTTCCTAGTTCTAATACTAGTATACCCGGTTTCCAATATACTCAGATAAGATACAGAGAAAGTGTAGGTACAACCACAGGAAGGTGATACAAGAAGATCATCAATAATAGAGGCTACAATTACATATGGCACATTGAAAGTAGTTACAGCAATCGTTTCCATAACATGGAGTTCATTTCACTTAGTATTATCTTATGTGTTCATAACTTACTCTCAATCTTACTTACACAGATAATTGCATATTTATTTTATTTTCTATGTAATTTTTAATTCTTATTATCTACAAGAAGTTATACTGAGCAATTTAATTTTGACATGTCAGTTTTTCAGTACAATGAATGGTGATTAATGTAACTATTTTTATCTTTCTCCCCTATCTCTCTTAATGCTTATATACCCTCAATTTGTCTGGTCCCATTTTCACATTTTTACAGTGAATATTAGGACTTCTCATCTTTTCTCTCTCCATTAATCATCTGCCTCCTCCCTTTGACCTCACCTTCCCCTAACAACACACATTTTTAACTTTTTAGTATTCTTTTGGCTAAATTATAAGTTAGTTGTTCATGGGATTTACACCATTAGAATCTTCCTTGAGTATACCATATGTTAGTGAAATTATTGAAAGAGCCCTCATGCCTTTCAGTGGGCAAGTGGACCAAGAACAATCTACACACACACACACACACACACACACACACACACACACACATTTTAAGTCAATTATCAGAAAGAAAAATATTATTATTATGTCATTTTCAGGGAAATTAATGGACCTGGAAAATTTTGTTAGGGGAAGTAAGTCAGGATTAAAGAGACAAAGCAACATGCTAAGTTATAAATAAATATATAAACATATATAATTTCATACACATAAACACACAGGGAAATTCTGACTATAGCTGAAAAATGTCTGGTCCTAACCTCAAAAGATCCAACTCAAAATGTAACTGTTGCAACCAGGTTGCATTGTGAAATATGAAGGTCTGGTATTATTTCTCAGTGATAAATGTCTGTTACCAAAATGTTTTATGGGAATATATAGTGTGATGGAGAGGAAAATTAACTGTACTTTTAAAAACCAATTAAATTAAACTTTATATAGTTATGTATATTTTATATATTAGTATATATATTTAATATATAATTACATATTATATATAAATTTTATATATAATGAATATATAAGCATATAAAACTATAATATTATATAATATTATTTATTATACTATTACATGTAAATATATAACATTAAAATATATAATCGTATAATTATGTGTAGTTATATATTTAAATATATTACATAATATGTATTATTATATGCATAATTATAAATAATTTAATGGATATAATGCATAAAATATATATTATATATTTATATTCTGTTATTTTTTATGCATTTTATTTCTGTATAAATAAGTAAGACTATATATTTTTACTTTTTCAACATGTCTTATTTACTTGCTTGATTTACCAGTATTTGGGTTTCTCATCATAAATTAGAATATAACTTTGTTAATGTAAATAGGGTAAAATGAGAAAAAAAATAAAGTACACAGTTGTTTTGTTTTCTGCCATTAAATGGCTAAATTTATTCATATGTATGTCTTCTAAACCTCTTTTAGTTATTAGTTCATTCAGAAATCTAGGAAAATATTATCACTTGTGCACAAGCTATACTGTTCTTCCTTGTATCTCATGTGGATTTATTTAGCCATGCATTTTTAAATTCTATTTTATGGTAAAGGTGATGTATAGAGGGGTTACAGTTATATAAGTAAAGCAGTGAGTACTTTTTCAACAGTGTTACCCCGTCCTTGGTTTTCTCTTGCTTTTCCTCCACTGCCATCTACTCCCTCCCCTACATTTTAAAGCTCATTTCCAACAGAGAGAGTGTCTAAAGTATGGTTGTTGCATTGGTTCACCCTTTGTCCCACCATTTCTGAGATTCCTAGTCCCTTCCCCAAATCAGATAAACTTATATACATGACAAAGGGTATTGAAATCAGAAACAGTGTCCACAGGGAAAAAAACAGAAGAGAAAAAAAAAAAAAAACAGAAGACAAAAGGAATAACTGAAAACAATACACTAAAAAAAACAAAGACAAAAACATAAACATAACAACAACAACAAATCTGTATTTCTATATGATGGAGGTCATTTTGATCTGCATTGTTTTATACGGTCATATGTTCATAGCTATTGAACTCTTGTGATCCTCTGGTAGAATTATCCTAGGCATATACTGATTGTTACAAATGCAAGAAACCACCTAGCCCATGTTTCTTTGGGTCTGGCTAATTTCACTTAAAATGATTTTTTTCCTAAGGCCCTCCCTAGCCATTATTTTTGAAAATTTTTCCTTGACTCTAGGGACCCTGTGCTTGCAATGGAGTAATTTGCCACTAGAGTGTGATGTTGCAAATTAACATGGAAAGTAGCTCACTCTTCTGGCGAATTCTACAGCCAGAAGGCAGGAAGGTATTTTATTTATATCTTTCTGTTATCCTTCTTACGTTTAACCATGCCAGAAAAGCCATGTAATTCACTTTTTTTTTTTTTTTTTTTTTTTTTTTTTTTTTTTTGCCAGTCCTGGGCCTTGTACTCAGGGCCTGAGCACTATCCCTGGCTTCCTTTTGCTCAAGGCTAGCACTCTTCCACTTGAACCACAGTGCCACTTCTGGCTTTTTCTATATATGTGGTGCTGAGGAATCGTACCTAAGGCTTCATGTATAGGAGGCAAGCACTATTGCCACTAGGCCATATTCCCAGCCCCATGTAACTCACTTTCATTATTAAAACTTAATAAAGATTATGAATGCAAGTTAGCTATTAGAGTACTATAATGCAGTTCAAACTGCCCACAATTGTCCTATGTTCCACTTAAAACAATTTAGGGATTCATTTTTGTTTGTTTTTCATGTATTTTTGTGTGTGTATATGTGTGTGTGTGTGTGTGTGTGTGTGTGTGTGTGTGTGTGCACTCCCTCATGTGTTCCTGCATAGATTTTACTACTGGGAGAGGGTGTTAAAAACCATGTTCATCTTGAATACATAGGATTACAGGTGTGAGCCACCAGAACCAGATAGGGATTACTTTCTATAAGACCACAAATTATTGATGTACAAATTATTTGGTTTGGTTTGGTTCTTTGCCAGTCTTGGGGCTTGAACTCAGGGCCTGGGTTCTGTCCCTGAGCTTCTTTTGCTTCTACCACTTGAGCCACAGTGTCACTTCCAGCTTTTTCTGTATATGTGGTACTGAGGAATCAAACTCAGGGCTTTCATGCATGCTAGGCAAGCACTCTACCACGAAGCCACTTTCCCAGCCCCTGATCAACAAATTATTGATCACAGATTATTGATCACAAATTGTTTATCTATGTCAGAGATAAGGCAAAAACTTTGAATTTGTAAATGTTTTCCAGATATTTTTGTAATGGGGCCCCCCGAAGGGAGGGGACCACAATGTAATGGGGACGGAGGGGGGGGGATCCTCCATCCCTTCAAGAGTCCACCACTCAGAGACAGTTTCAAGTAAAAAGATGGATTCATTGGGGAAGTAAAAAGTATACCCACTGGCCAGAGTCACGGCCCAGACTTGGGAGCTGGAACCGCACACTCCAGGCCACGCTTGGGGTCCGGTTATAAAGGCAAATACCACATGCCTGCCACACGCAGGTGGCCATTGAGGTTACAATCTGCCTCATAACAACTATTGGAACCCTCCTATCATTTTAGTTAGACTTGGTGCACGGATTTGGGGGGACTTACTTGATGCAGGTGGATACACCTACTCATGGGAAGGCAACAAGTTTATCCTTGAGTGTTCTACTACTCAGTTGATCAAACAGTTTACACAATCTTATCACAGTGAATTGGAACTTCCCTGGATTGGGAGGGGGAGATCTTTGTGAAGATGGAGTAGGCTTCTGCTCTCTTTAACTAATCTGAGATGGAGTCAATCTGATACCCCTCAACAGCCAATGATGGCACTGGCCAGATCTGATCTCCATATTACAATTTCTAACCATAAAATAGTAGTAAAAGTGGATTCAATTTAGTGGTCTTTAAGGTTCTTCTGATATACAATAATACATTTATTAACTTTTACTTGAATTAAAATATGTATCTCAAACTGTGAGTTCTGATTCAGTGTACTAAGCACTGCTTCACTGAAGAAGAAATATTCCAGTACATTTGATTATCTTTTATTCTAAATTTCAAAAATCAAATTTAGTCTCTTGAGCAAGTTTTACTGGCTATCTATGTATCTGTTATTAACCTGAAAGTGTTGTGTCCTGGTCACCAATGTGGGAAGTGAACCCCTGGTGGGACTCTAACCCACGACCAGACCTGCAGTATTTTATCCTGAATTCAAAGCAGACACCAAGACACTCATTTAATCGGGCTAGGATTTTTATTATTAGTAATGTGTCTGCACTCTACCATTCGGGGAGTGAAGTGCAGCTCTGAGCTTCAGTAGGCCTGGGTTTTTATTTTTTATTTTTATTTTTATTTTTTTTTCAAATTTTTATTATCGAACTGATGTAAAGAGAGGTTACAGTTTCATATGTTAGGCATTGGATACATTGGGTTTTTAAAGGCAAAAACTACGTGCAGCTGGTGGAGCAAGTTAGGCAAAGCAAGCTAGCAGACATACTGAAGCAGAATTGGCGGTTAATAATTACAGATGATTACAATTCCCGTAGATAAGATAATATTGACCAGACCACATTCCAGGTTTTCGCTCTCTTCCGAGTTTCACTCCTATCCACTGAATTCTAGTAACCTGATAGTTCATTCCCCAATTCAGTTCAAGTCTCTAATTCTGGAATTTCCCCATCCCCAATGGAGCGGTCTGTAGGGAGTCATCATAGTCTGATTATGGGCACAAATTACAACTATACATGATATAAAAAGGAGGATTACTAAAATAAAATTTCAAAACACTTTTTACAATTTTTTTATTTATGTTTTTCTCTTTTAAGCTAGACCCAAGAAGAAAAAGCCCAAGTCATTGTTGAAAGCTTCTCTCCAAAAAGAATGACATTTTATATATAGTCTGTTTCTATGTAGGCTGTTTAAATCTTAGGTGTACTGCATAATACATCTAAGGAATGCTTTATAGATCCATAATTGGTGATAGAAACTAGACCTAAGTAAACTATTACCTTAACATAACTATATAGATTTATCTGGACAGTCAAAGGTCACATTTCCCTTTAGCTATATCAACTGCCCCATGCTAAAAAACATCAAACAACTTCTAAGGCCATTAGGAATAAGAATTAACTAGGTTGCATTGAACTCAGAGCTGTGGGATTTTTTTTAAGTCATTGAGAGAGTCAGACACCAGTGGTTGACACTGGTAAACCTAGCTTATCAAGAGGCTGATATCTGAGGATCACAGTTCAAAGCCAGTAGGGCAGGAAGACTTTTAACACCAATAAACTACTCGCAAAAAGCCAGAAGTGGCACTGTGGCTGAAGTGGTAGAGCACTAGCCTTGAGCACAAAGAGCCTCAGGAACAGAGCCCAGCCCCAGAGTTCAATCCCCAGGACCAGCCAAAACAAAAAATGCTTAAGGAATAACTCATTGTCAAAAGAAAATATTAGCAATGTGCTATTGGTTGATATCATATATAAATAAAGAGCGTTACAACATCATAAAAGTTGAGAGGGAAGACTTGGTAACATAGTTATCAATTCTATGTTACCATGTACTATAGTTACATGAACTCTATACTACTTGTAACATAGAATATACTATTTGAAATAAGATTTTGTTATATATCTTTTTACATATATACTTGATGAAATATATAGTCAATTAAATATTTATGCATACATATTTGATTAAATATATAGTCATGTACCTATATCAAATTAAAGATATATCAAAGCTGTAATTTAATCATTCAAATATGAGTATATATATGTATATACAAAATGTTCATAGTGGACATATAAATGGGTAATGGTATATTTTTAACACAAAAATTTCTTATAAAGAATAAGAAATAAAAACAGAATGGTAAATTTTATTTTTCTTCTCTTTGTCCTCATTTTCTCAGGAACCACTTTGTTAAGCTCTAATTCATGTACACAAATTGAGTAATATAGAAATGTTCTGACCTTACATTTATTATGTGGTTATGTTTGTGGTTTTCTCAATAGAAACATAATAGATTTATCTTTACAAAATATTGTTGTTTGCACTATCCAAATTAATTACCTGAGTTCAATTATTTATTCATCAAGTGTTCATTGCATATCTTTTTGTCATTGACTGTGTGAAGGACTGCTGAGAGAATTCTAAACAAAACAGTTACAGACCTAGCTGACCATTTCCAGTTCTTATAAACTTATGAATTCTTGATAGGCCCATAGAAATTTTTCAGTCCTCATAAACGTATATGCTTTTCTTTCTTGGTAATGGTGGTGGGAATTAAAGTCACACTTTCTCCACAAGTGGTCAAATAGTTGAACACATGTCCATTTCCTTTTTGCCTTGGTTATTTTCAAGGTAGAGCCTCACATTGTGCTTAACTTGGTCTCGGGTTTGGTCCTCTTACTTATGGCTCTTCATGTTAGTGGAGTGACGTGAATGCACCAATGTGTTTGGCTACTGTGCCTCCTTTGTAGTTTGTAGCTCATGTGTCCACCAAACAAACAGCTTGATTACTGGCTTGACCCATGTGCCTTGCATAAAAATTTGTCTTTTTAAGCAGCTAATTGAGAATCATTGAGGAAACTCCTCTAGGAATATGTCATTTTGGTGTTGGGTGTTGTTTGTTGATGGTGTTGACTCAGCTTGAAAAGCTATCTTTATTGCAATTCCTAATACAATGTTTAATTGTGAAATGGAATGTTGTGTTATTTGTATGCTTACCTTATTTGTGATGAATTCATGGGACAGAATCCCCAAATTTTGCTTAATTTAGAACCACGCGGAAGTTTAAAATATTCCAATGTAAGCTGCAAAATAACACAATAATTGCTATGCAAAAAAGCTAAAAAAATGAAAAACTTATAATATGTAGACAGTTAAAGACATTGAAGAAGAAAGGTATGAGTCAGAAACCTATAAGCCTCAATCCTCATGTAGCATGAGAACCAATGTATTTAATTGGTTATAGGAAAGAGGAAGCTATAAATGTCACCACTAGCATAATAAGTGAAACTAATGCACATTTCCTTCAACAAGTAACAAAACACTACTAAGTATTTTACCCCTAGTACTCTCCTGAGTGCTAGTAGACATTTAAACTACAATTTAGATTGTAGAATAATTAACTTGGGAGAATTATTCCTGAACCAGAATGAAAAGTGATATCAACTTGTGATAAATATGTTAAATAGGGTGATTTATTATCATCAAATACTGGAATATTTTAGAGCATTTTCACCACACAAAAGACAGTTGTAGTAAATTATAAAAAAAAGTTTCCTATTTTATGGTCTATATGTAGTTATACATAAAAGAATGAAGGAAACACTTAAAAACAAAATGAAACCTGCTCTAATAGATGTGTTGTTTGAAGAATGCAGAAGTAAAAATCTTTTTCCACATTTTTATTCTAATTTGGAGTTTGGAGTCTGCTCACGTATCACAAAGTATAATAACCCCTTCATTAACAGACTGTAGTCTAGAGTGGAGATGCGCCTCTCTTGGCTATGTACTGAGAATGGTCATTCCAAAGAATGGAAAGACTTGTCCTTTGATGGAAAACTTGAGCCATAAAACCAACAAAGGAACATGGACTCTATGGTCTCCCTCATAGGGAATAATTAGCACAGGTTTAGGCTAGTCGCAGCAGAGGATCACAAGAGCCTAATAGCTATGCCCTTATGAATGCATAAGATGATGGTAAGTGAAATGAACTCCATGTTATGGAAATGACTAAAAAAGCAATACTTGCAAAACCATTTGGTGAAAACCAACTGAACAACTCATGGCAGGGAGAGGGAAAGGGAAAAAGGGAGGGGGAATGAGGGAGGAGGTACAAACAGTGCAAGAAATGTACCCAAGGCCTAACATATGAAACTGTAACCTCTCTGTACATCACTTTGACAATAAATAGGAAAAAAAAACACCAAAGGGTAACTTACATCCAGACATCTGACATAAATTTATTATTTCCTATTAGTTGGGTATTCGGAGTTCTGTGTTCTGATTCTTGAAATCAAATATACTGTAGTTTAAGCAAGTATAATTTTTTAATATTGAATTGCAAATTAAGAATGTTTACTCTCAAATTCAGGACATTTATTGTTGTATTATCCATTAGAGCACTATCTATCTGTCTATCGCTCTGTCATAATCTGTCATCTGTGTATGTCTGCCTCTTGTTCAGTTTCTCTGAAGAATGCCTACTAGTGCAGATGGTACTTCATGCTTCAGCGTCTTGTTCAGTTTTACATGGCAAAATTGTGATACAGCTAAGGAAATGTTAGAGAACAAAAGTCATAAAAGGTAAGATCTCTGTTTTTTTTTAGGAATTCAAAACTATTTTGCCTTTCTTTGAAGAAAAACAAACTGATGGGATGTTTATTGGATATCTCCTTAGCAGATGGGATAGAAGTATCTGATGAGTACTTGTACATCCTAGTGTTTTTAAAAGCCCCCAGATCATTGATGTCTCCAACCCAGAGGCATAGTATACTCCTAGAGAAAAGTGAGGGGTATTGGTCACTACCACACTGGACAATATCAATCGAATTTATCTAATATATTATGAAACCAATGTAAAATGCAAATCTCTGGCTGGGGCAGTGGATGTGGTTCACACTAAATATTTTCACTTTCAGGCTTTGTCAAACAGAGTTTTCTATTTGTGATAACTAGAAGCAAAAAGGGAAGCTGATGTGCATGTTGTTTCTTCTGGAGCACACTGAATTTCTGTAAGATTTCCTGAAATGATTTCAGAAGCAAAGGGGTGGGTTTTGGACTTCTCTTGTCAGGAACAGTTTCATCAGTTTTCCCAGGTATGGTCAGGCTCCAGAAGACTCATTAGTCCTAAATAAACTTACAAGAAAACGATTTATAAACCAGAATGCCAATTGATTCACTTACATTGAATGTGACATACTGTACTCTGTAACCCAATAGTTGCATCAGCTGGCAAGTACATGCTCCTTTTCAGTAAAAATGTATTCTTGGGAAATCAGAATGAGGTCAGTTGATTTCTGTGTTAAATCAAGAGGGAAAAACCAAAGCCATTGCATGAGATTAGAGGATATCAAGTTCAAGCAGCAGTAATACACCCAGACCTTCCTTTGTGCTTGTCACATTTCTACCTGCCAAGAAGTGAAGAGCACAGCTGAATACCGACTCTGAGATACTGTTAAACAAGTCCTGGCTGATTTTGTTGGTTTCATTTTATATTTTAATTTTTAAAATTTATTTTTAACAAGAACATTTCTTATCACTTAGAGATATGGTTGCAATATTTCTTTATGAGCACTATTTCACACAATTAGCTACTTTCAGTTTATGTTCCATTATTTAAATTTCTGATTACTGCCTTCTCTGTAGGATAGAGGGAAGAAAGTTTCATCACTCCTGGATGCATTTTAAAAGACCCATTCTTCTTATCATGAAGACATGTAAAATAGCCTGGTAGGGAGGGTTACTTCTACAAATGGCTACTCTCATTTGTTTTGTGTGAAATGATGTCAGCTTCAAATCTCAAAGTATGAGTTAATGACTGCATTTATATATATTAGGGTACTTTCTATTAAAGTAGCCTAATATCCACACACAGGCTATATAACCAGAATACTCAATTGCTGCCTAGTGTTGAGATCTTAATGTTGTAAATTTTTTTGTCATTACTTTTTAATGGGGGACAAGAGTAAAGCTCAGGGACACACAACCACAAACAATCATTGCTGTTTCAAAGATGGTCTTTTCCCAGCATCCAGGACAAAATATATGTAAATAAGGTGCCTCATCTTACAAACAGGAATTGCACTTAGTTACTTAAAGATGGAGAAGGTCTAGAATACAATTTCAAGGATATCTTGATTATATTAAATATAGATCAGAACTTGTTTCCAAGTTGAGAAATGATCATCTCTTACACATTTTCTTTCAGAGAGTAACAGAAATGAATTGGTTTCCCTTGAAAACTCCTTCCTAAAGCCAATAGATTCCTTATCGCCTCTCATTAAAGTCTTATAATTTTATAATAACAATTTATTCTGTGTTGAATGCAAATATCCCTAGAATAATTTACCTGGCTTTCTGCCATGTAAATCTGAAAAACAACAACCAAAAAAGTAGACGGCAAGAACTGTGACTCCAGCTCACTAGCTGGACAGACATCATATGAAATCACAAGTTATTTATGTGTTTCTCAATTTTAATTCTCTACAATCTCACCTTGGGTGATGTCATTATCCTGTATTGAATTCACTTTTATGATCTAATTGGAATGATTATAAATAAGGTATTTATGTATTAAAAGTAGAAAAATTTTCTAGTGATTGAATTGAGTTGATATTATAAAACCAAACATTCATGGGGGATTGATAATAGCATTAAAGAGACACAGATAAACCCAGATTCTTTACTAGTTTTTTTAAAACTGATTTATGTCTTTTCATCTGAGATCATGTTAAGCAACATTTTCTAAAATCTTATAGTACATTAGATTGAATGCAAAGATCATGCAATAGTTATTTTATGGGTAAATTTGACTACGTTAGGTGTGTGCAGATTAAATATAATTTCCAAGTGTGCCTATGAACATGCTTCCAGATGATATTAGCCTTTGAAAATAGAATGCCCTTCTCAGCGTGGTGCTGCATCATCCATTTTCAGAGGAGTTTTCTTTTTTCCTGCCTCGCTGCTTGAAGGAGAATACCTCATACCTTCTCTTACTTCCAGACCTGAGCATATTTTATCAGCCTTTCTGTTTCTCAGGTGTTATACTTCAAAATAAATCATACCATCAGTTTTACTGTTTCACCCCTGATAAACAGCAGATTGTGTAGATCTCAGCTTCCACAGCTGTTACAACTAGTTCATAAAAAATTTACATGCTTTATTATCTGTCTATCCATCTATCATCTATCTATCATCCATCTAACCATCTACCTATCTATCTAATCTATCACCTCTCTGTCTGTAGTTCTTGTTTTATTTCTTCAGAGTTCTTTAAAACTACAAATTGTACTGTATGCTTTAGATTCTTCCATAGTATTTGTGAATACAAAACCGTAAAAGATTAGATCTAGGCTGTTTTAGGAATTCAAAATTATTCTCTCTTACTTTGTGTAAAGGAAGACTGAGACCAGGCATAAATAATTGACTAATTTCAGTTTTCTATACCATGAGTAACCTGCAAAGACCAGCATCTTTGCTTCCCTTTGTCTCTTTTCTGGACACTTTGTTGTTATCAATAAAATCAAGATGCTGAAGATTTATAGAGTATTATAAAATTTATCTAATTTCCCCTTAACCTTTTAGGTGAGACAAATACACAATAGAATTATAGCTAACTACAAACCATGTCCTATAATGGATAACAAATACTTATATCTTTAGGTATTTTGATTAATTTTTAAATTAGGTAATGGTTATTTAAAATATCAAACATCAATTGGAAACCATAAAATCCTTGTAAATTTTGTACGTGCTAATATACTACAAACTCTCAATCATGAAACATTGTCATAACTGTGTGATACATACAAATCAACATAAAGAATTTAAATAAATCCTATTTTTCTTCAGCATAAATTCTATTTCATACACTGAGAAGTGATGTTCAAATGAGAGCCTGCTTGTGTCACTATGTGATTTCTTCTCATATTAAATAAATGTGATTTTTTTTCGGGATATTTGTACATCATACCAACTATATGTTCTTGATTACTTCTCTTTGTTGAGTTAAAACAATTTCTTCTATGCATATTGATTTTTAGAAACAATGTTAATTCCAGCAGTATATGCAAGCCATCAGTATAGCAGGTTTTTTCTTTTGTTAATTACTTCAGGCCAAGGCAAAATTAATAATGATAAGCAGTATTAAAATGTTTCATTAAGGGCTGGGGATATAGCCTAGTGGCAAGAGTGCCTGCCTCGGATACACGAGGCCCTAGGTTCGATTCCCCAGCACCACATATACAGAAAACGGCCAGAAGCGGCGCTGTGGCTCAAGTGGCAGAGTGCTAGCCTTGAGCGGGAAGAAGCCAGGGACAGTGCTCAGGCCCTGAGTCCAAGGCCCAGGACTGGCAAAAAAAAAAAAAAAAAAAAAAAAAAAATGTTTCATTAAGCTTATATTGATGCCTATAGGTCAGGAAAGAAGACAAATTTTAGTTTGACATCATGATAAAGCCTTGCAAATATAGAGCAACAATCAATATTCACATTCACTCTATTACAGTTGATATTTGAAGGTTATAACTGGTGAGACAGTCATAAATGAGTACAATGTTGGACAGGTATAAAGTTCATAAAGGTAATATGGATTCCAGTAGTTCATCTACCTCTGAATATAAATCAAGAATTCAGCCATGAGGTATTTAGGATATTCATTGCTCCTGAATTTTTCAAACACCAGTCTCAAAAAAATAATGCAACATTTGCCTTTACTTGTACATTTTTAGCTTTGATACTGGGGTTAAATTGTTAATGCTTTACTTTCACTTCTTTAAATTATTTTAAAATCAAACTTTTGCTTTTTTTTTCCTCCCTGGGGATCAACAAATGGACTGCTTTCCTCTCTCATATTCCTCTTTCCATTACCATCACAGCAGAATACATCTGAGACTGTAATAATTCAGTGATGAAATACAAAATGTCGCAATGCCATCTCTCTTAAAGTGAACTGAGATTTTGTTATGCCTTTTTAGGTGCACTAATAGGAACTCAAGTCCCATGGAGTATCCTAATGTGAATTTAATGAGCTGATAGCATATAAATGACAGTACTGCGAGGGTGAAGGTGACATAACCTTTTCCTTTCTACTTGATGTTTGTCTTTGAAAACCTACATATCTGCTCAAAATGTACTCCATTATTACTAAGTGGCACATCACTCAACCAAGAAGAGGCTACTATTGTTTTAGCATTTAAGAATATTTTTTCTCTTTTACTGGAACAAGTCACAAGAGCAATTTTTCTATCATTAGGATAATAAAAATCTGATGTCTCTTCTCTGAACAAACACAAATCATGTTGTAATACAGTGTCTGTTTTGCCATAGGCTCATAGTCTCCAGTGACGAATATTTACTCTCATACCCCAGAGCCTCTGAGTGACAGAGGCAATGATGGAGGAACATCAATTTAGACTTTAAAGGTGGAGAAACTTTCAGCCTTCTATGAGACATTATTTGAGGAAATAACACTCCATTTAATTATTGGATTTTTCCCAGTTACCACTGATTCCTTCATTTAGTTCTGTCTTTCAGGTTCCCCATTAGTTTGTGAAAATCAATATAATCAGTTTAAATTGGTATAAGTAGAATGGCTGGTTATAGGCACATATTGAAAAAGAAATAAGAAGAAAGAATTGACAGCATTTTTAAAAGAAAAAAAAGCAATTCCTCAGTATATTTAATAATGACATGTACTATAAACAGAAATGCTTTGTCAAAGTTGATCATAATCACATGCTACTTTGGAAGTACTTACCTTCTATAACACTAGACCTACATGAAAGCATGCAGGAAGATGAAACTTGGGGAAATTATTGGCATGAATGGGTAGGATTGAGAGGCGTGGGCATTGGTGTCTTTACAGTGAACATCTTTGATTCTCCTTTTATTTATAAAGCAAATATGGTTCTCTTTACTTTCTATACCTATATGAACTGTTTGAGCTCAGAGTTATATGCTTGCTCTACAACCTGAGCCAGATTTTTGACACTTTTTTGTTTTTGATGTTTTTTACATTGGGTTTTACTTTTTTGCCCAGGCTGAATGGCACCAAAATACTCTATTTATGCTTCCTAGTAGCTTGAATGACAGATAGGTACTACTCTATCCAAATTTTTTCTATTGAGATTGAATCTCACCAAATTTTTCTGCCCAAACTAGCCTGTGACTGTGATCCTCGGAATCTCAGCCTCCTAGGTATCAAGAATCATGAGGTTTCTACTATAAGAAATTATTGGTTGAGATGAGGGTCTCTTGAAAGTTTTTTGATTTTTTTTTTTTCCCAATCTGGCTTCGAACCTGTATCTTCCCTATTTCTGCTTCCCATGTTGCTAAGATTAAAGGCACAGGCCATTCACTTTTTAATCAAATTTCTTTCATTTAAACATGAAGAAACTGGAGTCAGGAGACTGCATGGTTTTCTGAAATTTCAAAGCTGTTTAAAAAGTATAGAATTATTACCAGCCAAATGAGAACACTCATATTCTGATTCCATGTTGTATGGTTCTTTAACATTTCTGGCAATATCAAGACATGACAAAGACATTAAGTTGATATTATGTTAAAAATCACTAGCAATTTATGGCAGTTTAAATAACTGTGCTTTAAATTGAAGTGATCATGCTGACTATGAAGCCAAACATCCCTTGGCAAAGTCTACCCAAGTTTCAGAAGTACAATTAGCTCTCAAAACACAAATATACCTTGGGTTATATTTTATGAAAGTAAAAATTAAGCCACTTTAGAGTCTTTAAAAGCTTAGATTTTGGCGAAGTCCAAAAATCTTTTGGTTGCCAGGTGACAAATCAAAACATATCACATATGCTTAACAACCAGCATGTACATATTTTGTCTTTCCAAGGTTTCTAGGGCTGGTCAGGCATAAATATGCATTACTGCTGAGAAAGCTCCCAGCAGGGACAAATGTTTATCTGTTTCAAGAAGCATTTCTTAATCCTTAACAAAAACAGCCTAATATTTCTCATTGTTTAGCGACTGAGTAAAGGTTAATGCTACCCAGTAGAGACTGCTTTCCATGTGATGTTTGTATTGTCTCAGAGACAGTAGTTGATAGTGTGGATGCAAACCATTGAGTGTATGGGAGATTTATCCTACTATGGACTAAAAACATTATCATATTCAGTGTGCCAAGTGCTATTAAACATGAAATAATTTTTATCTTGTATATGTTGTAATTTTTCATATATTAAAATGTACTTATTGGGCACATAAAAACTCCTTAAAGGCAAATGACCCTTGAACATACATTGTATTTCATTCCTGGCTAAGGAAAAATAGGTTTAATGATATATCATCTAACACAAATTCTGTATGGAATGAGTCTAAGCCTACAGAAGAGTAACTATTTCTTATTCTTTTTTTTGCCAGTCCTAGGCTTAAACTCAGGGCCTGAGCACTGTCCCTTGTTTCTGTTTGCTCAAGGCTAGCACTTCACCACTTGAGCCACAGCACCACTTCTGGCCATTTTCTATATATGTGGTGCTGGGGAATCAAACCCAGGGCTTCATGTAAAAAAGGCAAGTACTCTTGCCACTAGGCCATATTCCCAGCCCCAGAAGAGTAACTATTTCTGTCTACTTAAAAGCCAATAACTAGTTCATTTGTTATTTGTGGCAATGCACTTTTAGGTAGAATAGAAAATAACTGTTATTTGATCTTTTGAAAAAATCCATAGGTCTTGAACTCCTATTTTTCTTACTGTTTATAGCAAAATGTGATTAAAATATAGTGAAATATAGTGAAAAGGAGAGTAAATATTATGACAGGATTGGAAAATCACAATATTGTGTTTTTTCTGGCTTTTGGCTTTTAGAATTACTTTAATTACTTTTCAGTGGATACTGTTTATATGGGTACTAGAACTAAGGAAGAGAAAGGAAATATCAAAATTGAGAGACAAAAGATAAAAAGACAAACTATTCCAAAAGCAATACTTAAAAATCCATTTACTGTAAACCAACTGTACAACTCATGGGGAATGAGGGAGGAGGTAACAAGTTGAACCAGGAATGTACTCACTGACTTACATATGAATCTGTAACCCCTCTGTACTTCACTTTGACAATAAAGAAAAAAATTGAATAAAAACATTAAATGAATGCCACTAAAAAAAAAAAACAAACTTTTTTTTCTCATGGGAGGAAGTACATTTCTTGATTCATTGCACACCCAATTTGAGAAATTAATAACTTCATAAAAGAGAAGTGGATATTATGTATTCATTTCTAAATAACTGTTATTTTAAAATTTGTGGAAAATAATTCTGTTATACTAATAACAATCTCTCAAGAAATTAATATATTGTAAAATCTGGATTAAACTACATCTTTATTAAATACATATGATGTTATTTTCTGGTAGATTTATTTAATGATTTGACCCATTCAAATTTACTTGATTATTGTAAGACGTTAATTGATCTCTTTGTACAGAAGTTTATTTTCTCTGGTCTAAAATAACACACTTGGGTACAAAATTCCTACACCTGAAAAATTTATTCTGGATATTTAATGTCTCTCTTAATTCTTCCTCATGAGATGACTTCAGTCAGCTATTTTTTTTCTGGCTTCCTTCAAATTTCATCTTTTCTTCATGAAATAATAATTTTCTTAGTTTTAAATAAAATGATATAATATTAATGCTGTTCTTTGATGTACTATCTTCTATTTTTAAAGATGAGTTTAAGATAGTTTTCTTCTTATATATAACATACATATATAACCTATGAATATATTATTTATCAATTTACTCCTCAGCATAGATTACAATTGCTGATTTCAAAATATACAAAGCTACACTATACACTGTTACATTATGCTTTTACATACAAATTGTATTGTGGGAATATTTTTATAGAACAAATTCTTACAATTAGAAATGGTGTATCAATGGATACATAGACATTTCAGTTAAAATACATTACCAAAAATTTCCCCCAAAAGTCTATAATCACTTATACGTATTTAATTTTTTTTGGAAGAGCTAAGAATATGGCCTAGTCGTAGAATGTTGCCTCCTATACGTGAAGCCCTGGTCTCGATTTCTCAGCACCACATATATGGGGGGGAGGGAAGGAGGAAGCCCAGAAGTGGTGCTGTGGCTTAAGTGGTAGAGTACTAGCCTTGAGCAAAAAGAAGCCAGTGACAGCGCTCAGGCCCTGAGTTCAAGCCCCAGGACTGGAAAAAAAAAATGAGCAAGTACAATTACATTAATGCTGAATATTTACAACCTTTAAGATTCTCCTTTATAAACATGCCCTGTAAGAGGGCATTTTAAATTGCAATTCCCTTTAAAACCATTTGAAGATTAAAAGACAAATATATGAATACATATTTGGTTATATATGCATAGATATGTATACAAACACACTCACACATCCCACACACATGATTGTATACATCTAGGTATATATATATATATGTATATATATATATACACATATATATATATTTCTTTTACAAAATTTTCTTTGAAGTTATTTTTTAAATGAATTCCATTTTATTTTCTGGCATGGCTATTTGTAATGGTTTTTAGTGAATCCATTTTGTTGATTTGTAGAAACTCTTTGTATACAATAATTACAGGAGTATATATGTATATAATCCATATATATGGATATATACTGCAATTATTTTATCCCATTATAATACATACATGCATTATAATTTTTCTGATTTAAAAACATCCCAAATTTGTTTAGTTAAATATCAGACTTTTCTCTTATTACATTACAGCCTTATTTATTCTCTTAGATATATTCTGACACTTTCAGATTAATGGAGATGTCAGCAAATATTGAAATAAGGTCTATTTTAATCATCAATATTTTAAAGGTCTCAGATGACAACATGACTGAGCCAACATATTTTTGTATTTCAGTGGGATAGATTTTTGCTAATGCTGTACTTTTTCAAATTAAAAAATTCCAAAAATGAAGCAAACTGTATTATGGATGAGCTTTGTTACATTTCACTCAGTCAGCCCTTGTAAGGTTCTTAACCATACAGAAGCCATATGTGAATTACAGATATCTTGTAGTCCTCATTGTATTTGTGTATGTGTTCTATTAAGTTTTGAACCCACTTATTCAGTGGAATTCTTATTTATGATCTCATCAATTGGCTTGTGGGAAATTGTTTAGTACAGGATCTAACTAAGGAATCTATAAATTTAATTATCTGTGATAGTTGATAGTTATATTGTTATAAATGGTAAAATGACATTACATCATGAAAATATTGTTATTTTGTTGAATGAGGACTCATTCAACCCCCAAAATAACACACAAACACACACACACACACACACACACACACACAGTAAAGATAAAAGTATAAATAGATAATGTTTTTACCATAATTTCCACTCTTGACCACAGCCATAATTAAACAATCACCTGAGTAAATTTCAGAAACAAAAAGTAACAGATATATACACAGAATTTTACGTATGGTACAAGGATAGTATTTTTAAAGTTTTCCTTTAATGGATTATTTTCATGCAAATAGATGTCTGATAAATGGCCTAACAGGTCTGAGTTTTTTATATGCTATTTATCATGTTTGCTATTTTATTTTAAAGGCTTCTTGATCTTCTCTGATGCAAATGTGTAGCAGAGAGGTGGATTAAAGTTTGAGGAAGGAGAGGACTCACAACTTCTGATTTTTCTTCTTGTAGCCTAGGTGAAAGCACATATAAGAGTGAATTCTATTTTGCGTCTGGGTTCTACTAGTACCAACATAGTGGAATCCTCACCAGGATAGCCTAAAACAAAAAAAAAATATCAATCAAATATTTTGGCATATGTACTGAAAATTACTGGAGAGGAAACTAGCAGTTTTATTCGATAGCTGTACAGGGAGCCCCTTCTGAGGATGAGAAATACAACCTAAACACAGCATATAAAGCTAATACTTGGTGCAGCAAAGTTACATGCACCCTTAGTTTAACATTCACAAGATGTACAGGTTGCCTCTGAGAAAATAGGCATACCAGAAAATGTGCATAGCTTGTCAACATAAATCTCACATATGTACTCTGGATACAAATGACAGATGTGCACTGGAAGGCCATGTTTCCTGTGTGCCTCTGACCCATCCCTGCCATACTCTGTGATCCAGTATCTGTGACCAAGATTTAGGCACCATGAACATATTAGAATGAACATTGTCATCTGCTGAATGTGATTTGCTTGAACTTGAATTGATGGTTCCAGTGAAATAAATGGGTCACCACACTAAGAAGGTCATTCTTCTCTTGAAGAGTACTTACATGTGATGGATACAAGCATGGCTCAGAGAACATTTCAGTGAATCTGTAAGCCTGATTATCCTCTCTAACTATAGAGAGATAACTATCTCACAAGAGCTCTGTGGAGTGACATCTCATGCCTGAACATCAGAACATACAAAATTTAATTGGCACATATCTTACTTAAAACCCACTTTACCTTAAAAGGACAAATACTAAGAGGAATGTAAGTGGCTTAGATAAAATGAACATATCTCATGGAGCTTGCTCAAGAGGGAGACTGATTGGGAAACCCTTAAGGAAACAAAGCTGGAGACAGAGAAGCTTGTGGTCACTGTTGCAAAGCCCAGAAATGCGTGCTGTGTGTACAGAGGGATTGAGTGGCTTGGGAAGCCACACGTCCACCACAGACAAACACAAACACAGACACACACACACACACACACACACACACACACATACACACGCACACACACACACACACACACACACACACACAGAACGGCTTCTGTGTTCTGTGTTTGGCAGACAGACTTTAATCCTTTGACTTACGCAGTTTTGGGTTTCTGAGGGTTTGCTTGGTTTTCAGTTGTACCCTTTTTGCCTTCTTTCAATATATTTTAAAAAATGAAGGCAGGCACATCCTTTCCAAAATCACCCACCAGAACCTTAATTGTCCATACATCTTATATTATTTCATAGAATTTAACATATCAAATGAAATCTGGAGAGCTGCACAGATGTATTAGGTAAAGCTTTTCTGACTGAGATAATATGAAAATATGTGTAACCTGCAATTATAAAAAGCTTACTTACAGGAAAGAAATGTTTTCCAGTCTCTTCTGGGAACTCTACATAACTTATTTATTGACCCCACATTTGATTTATAGCAAATGAAATGAATAGCCATCAAATTTCCCCAAATGCAATTATTTCCATAGGTCACAGATTTAAAATGTGCCATTAGAAGTTCAAGTTAGACATGTGTAAGCCCTTCAGTATTGTCCAAATCGTTTAATAGACAAATGAAAAATTATTGTCCAAATAGTTGGTTCTGTGATGTTTTTCAAGATATTATAACTTGTTAACTAAGGAGCTCTGCTTACTTTCGCACTCCAGGCCCTGGGCCCCTACCTCAGTTATATGTTCTCTTCATCATAAGAAATATCCAAAGTTTTCAGAGCCCCAAATTGAATAATCCGTATTTTGGAAATGAGAAATTAGAACACAAAGAGTAGAAATATCTGAGGAATTGGCATTCTGAGGGACACAATAGCATCTATGAATCACTTATCCTCTTTCCCTTAACATGAGTCAGTCAGCCAAAGCATCAAACCAAGTCAAATGAACAAACAACAGGAGAGGAGGCAGAAAGAGCAAGAGAGAAAGTTACAGCTTTCCAGTGATGGAGTTGTTTTAAAGGGTCACAGTGAAATAGTCTCTCTTCCCTATGACATTGTAAGATTAGAATGATATTTTATGCAGATTTGGGACTAAATTAATCACTAGTAAGGTTGAAAATTTCTTTTTTTGTTGCCAAAGTGTGATACAGAGGTGTTACAGATTCATATGAAAGGCACCCATCCTCCTTTCTCTATTCCCCCTAGAGTTATGCTGTTGATTTACACCAAATGATTTCTAAGTGTTGCTTTTTGAATGGTTTGTCTTTTTGTTCTTTGTCTCTCAATTCTTGTATTTCCTCTTCCTTCCCCAGTTCTACTACCTGTATCAGACAATATTCAGGGTACTTGGATGTAGCACAGTGGTAGCGAAGGTACAGCCACAGGAAGGGACTACAAGAGAAACAAAACTAGACAAACCACTCAGTCAAACAAACTGACAAGGAAAAAAAGAAAAAAAGTTCACATGGCATGCTGAGAACAATCACAACAGTGGCACAACTCTTGTAATTTTATTTTATTTTTTACCTTAAATCTTATAATGTCCTAGAAAAGAAGGATGAGTTTTCTGTTTTGTTAATAGTTGCACAACAATACCTTTATGCAGATGACTTTTCTGAAACAATCACAGTCTTTCCAAATACTCCCAGAAATATCAGAATACAGCAAATCTGAACTCACTTCACATGCATTAGAAATGTAGATGATGTTGGGCACTAGTAGCTCATGCCTGTAATCCTAAGTACTCAGAAAGTTGAGATCTGAGTATTGTGGTTCGAAGCCAGCCCCCAGCAGGAAAGTCTCTGGGACTCTTATATTCATCCAGGCCACTGAGTTCATCCCCCAGGACTGCCACCCTCCAAAAAAATAGATGAAAGATTGGCATGTACCCACTATTAAAGTATCAGGATTTCATGGGAAAATTACAACTTCCTCAGTTAAAATTTATCATTCTGTCACATCCCTTCCAACTCCATAAACTTTTTTTCAGAATGCAATTTTAAGGCTTTAAAGTTCTGTTGGCTTTTGTGTTTAGCATCTTTACACAATCAAGAAATCCAGGATACATGTGAAAACTCAGCATCACAAATATTAATGACCACCTCCCTTTTCTATAAAGACATCTATTTCTTTGGTTTGTTATTTACCAGGAATGGAGAGAAGGAAATTACTGTTTCCTTCATCCTTCAGCCAAACTGTACCTCACTTATCTTCTTTTCGCTTTGTTTTTTTAACAGAGGGGTGATTTCTGTTTAAGCATTCACACTCTGTCCACTGCTTAGATTATCTTGAAGATATATTTCTTTATAGTTTTATATCCCTATCACCTGGTGCTCTCCTCTATATTCTCCCTTTACAACTTTATAGACATGTATTGTCTTGCTTTGCAGAGTTCCAGACACTTTTCTGACACTTCGTTCACATCCTGCCTGATGGGCTGCGTGCATCATCATTCACATTGTGTTGTCTGCAATCTGACATATGTGTTTTATACTCTGAATGGCTGAGTAGTCTGTTGCTGTGATAGGCAAAACCTATGGGTTATCAACTGGAAAGTGAATTAAGATGACTCTCATCACAGAACTGTTGAGGTAGAATCATTGGAAGCAATGGCCAAGAACTCATACATGTAAAGCACAATGAAGAATTGTTAAGTGACAAGAGTTGGAACTTCACTGTTAAGGAGTTCAAATCTCAGATGATCAACTTAACAAATTAATTGATTTGTAAATTAATGCTGAGTTTTTCATCTAGAAATAGGGTTAATTACAAAGAATCTGAAAAAAAATGTGAATTTGTCCATGTAAAGAACATGTATATACGTGTATTGGAACAAGGGTAGGGAAAAGAAATTCAAAAATAGTGAGACAAAGGATAAAAAGATAAACCAATGCAATAACAATACTTACAAAACTGTATGGTGGGGGCTGGGGATATGGCCTAGTGGCAAGAGAGCTTGCCTCCTATACATGAGGCCCTGGGTTCAATTCCCCAGCACCACATATACAGAAAACGGCCAGAAGTGGCGCTGTGGCTCAAGTGGCAGAGTGCTAGCCTTGAGCAAAAGGAAGCCAGGGACAGTGCTCAGGCCCTGAGTTCAAGGCCCAGGACTGGGACCCCCCCCAAAAAAAAAAAACTATATGGTATAAACCAACTGTACAACTCATGGGGGAGTGGGGGAAAGGGAAGGGAGCAAGGTGGGAGGAAATGAGAGAGGAGGTAACAAGTTGGACAAGAAATGTACATACTGCCTTACATATGAAACTGTAACTCCCCTCTGTACATCACTTTAACAATACAGAAATGAAAAAAAAGAGAACACTGTACAATGTAGTAACTCAAAAATTAGGAGCTGGTTGACAGTGGCTCACACTTGTAATCCAGGTTCTTTGGGAAGGTGAGATCTAAGGATCACTGTTTGAAGCCAGAGTAGGCAGGAAAGTCCATGAGACCCTTATCTCCAATAAACTACTCAGAAAAAGCTGGACGTGATGTTGTGGCTGACATAGCAGAGCACTAGACTTGAGGAAAAGGAAGTTGAGGGCCAGCACCCAAGCCCATGGTTCAAGGCTCAGAATAAAAGAAAAAGAAAGCCTTCTTTCTTTCCTCAGAGATGGTGGTGAGCAGAGTGATTATTATTAAAAACAGTACTGCTTAAAAGTAGCATATTTCTGGTTACTTTGTATATCATTCCCCTTTTCCCTCCTTTTCCCTCTCAGAATATGTCCTTTCAACTTTAAACTGAAATTCCTTTAATGTGAATTTGCATACAGTTTGAAGCCACCTCCATGACATTGTTTCTTTTCTGCTTGCTATTCTCCTCATCAGGTAAAGAAAGTTATGCTGTGTGCCCTTTCATTTTGCTGACCTTGACAAGGTTCAAGGCTCCCTTTGCTTTGGTGAAATATAACATTGCTCCATTGCTTTATTCTCCTTGAATACATTGATTTCTTAACTGCTTTTTGTGTAAAGTAAGTTGGGTTTATACACAAATTGCTTTTCTAAGCTTTAAAGTACAACACAGGGGAAAAACAACAAGCATAGGTTCTTTTATACTCACATTTGCAGGAAATAAAAATGCAAGGAAATATATTTGCAGATAGAGGGTAGCTTGACGTGAACAACAGACATCCTCTGTATCTTCCCCCCACCCCCCCAAAAAAAAACCCTTAAGATTTTTATAACAATGTCAACTGGACTTTCAAGAGTATTTCAAATGCCATGTCTTGCCATGGATATTTAAACTCTGTGTCTGATAATTCACATCTTTAGTAACCAATGAAAAAATTACCATGCCTGATGATCTGCTTGAAGTTGGTATCACCACTGACAATGTACACCTGAGTAGAACTAACCAGGAATGAAAAAATAGTCTCTTCTCTTTCTTTCACAGAAAGTAAACCAGAAAGCTTAAGAAATCAATGAAAAACAGTAGCCAATTGTAAAATTAAATTTAGGAGAGGCTTAATCTGATTCTGTAAAACAAAAAAGTAATTGGAGACTATTTTTTTTCCAGTAAGCAGGCTATATTTTTAGGATTGACAAATAAATATTACTCTCTACAAAATAAATCTGAACTAGAAACAGCCACTTCATTCTTTGGTCAAAGGAAGAATTATTATGGATTAAACATTCAAGGAATAGAAACCAATTCTGTACAATCTTAGGAAAATATGTATACCGGGTAAAATCTAACTGGCTTATTCTAAATCTCAGTATACTCATGTAACACTTTCCTACTCTAGGTCAACCATGCTTGACTCCTTGTGCAAGGATGATTAAAAGCTGCTTTTGCTAACTGGAATTATTTAGCCATGAATTACCTAAGAGTGGAAGGAAATATTAGCATACATTGTTTTGTATGTGTCTCTACTCTATGCTATTCTCTCTACAGCCACTTTGCAGTCACCTGGAAATTCAGGGAACACAAGACAAATCAATAACATCTTTATGACCTGGGACTGAAACTACTCCAAATCAAGCCTCCTTAGGACAAACCACTGAAAGGCAGATAATTAGGACTTCCTTATCTTAATCACTGATGGTTAACTCCTCCCAAAAGGAGAATTGAAACAATAAACAATGAGGCCAAAATTAGACCAGGACAATGTAATAATTATGCCCAGCTTTCCCAGCATAGCTGGTTTTCTATTTGAATTTATAACCATTGTCAATACCTAGGAAGTGGATGAAGATGGACTAAAGTGATATTTCTCTTTCCCATGATAATTCTGGCCATGTTGTAAACCTTTATTTTCTCTCACACTTGCTATTATTATTTATTTGGGATGCAGGGTTGAGTGGCTGGACCTGACGTGAAATCCTTGAGTTTGGACCTGGGTCTCATAATCTGTTTTCAGCTCTCCTTTCTTTAAAATTTTCTCCTAAGTATAACTTAAAGTAACCAATTTTCTTTTTCTTCTTTTCCAATTCTGTTATGTAAATACATATGAAACTTCATCTCAAGTAATACTAATTATAAACTATAATAAAAATGTATATGTAATTGTGTGGCATCACTAAATAGTTTAAGAAATATTTGAAGTGATTTCTAGTTTGCAAGTATTTTATACTTATTTCCAATCTAGTGTGGCTATAGTTCTTTTTCTGCTTATGAGTTCTTGTCCTTCCCAAGTACTCTACAAATCTTCATCCCTTTTATAAAGTCATACAGTCTGCTATAGTGGTGTTGGCTCACAATATATATGCAAGAAACACACACTGGAAACTTAGAATATGACTTTTAGTCATGAGTGACAATCACCCAATGACTTTTATCTTCTCAACTCTTTCAATAAAGTCTTCAGATCTTTAATATATGCTTTCTGGCTTGGTTTCACAGACTTATTCTTTGTAGATTTTTCACATTTTCTTATTAGTCTACAGCCACTTTACCTACTCTTCCAGAAATATACAAAAATTATTATTATCTCAAGCTCCTGCTGTTTGTTTGGCTCTGTACCTAGAAGTATTTCCTGAGTAATTCTTCAGATTTCCTTCTAAGCATCACCTGTAAATGATCTTCTGAGACACCCTTGCATAAAGCATCACCACAGATACTTTCTATTGACATTCTTCTGGATTTCCTAATTTGTTTGATGACATTTCCTTTAATGATTACTACCTCTATGGCATACATGTAAGCTCAGTGAAGTGGAGATTCTCATAGTTTCTCTGAGTGGTACTGGATTGGAATTCAGGGTATTGTGCTTGATAGGCAAATGCTCTAATATTTGAACTGAGCAGCCTCCAATCCTTTTTTATTTTAGTTACTTTTCAGAAAGAGTCTCACATCTTATTTTCTGGCTAGTTTTGAACTGTGATCCTTTATCACTGCCTTTCAAGTAATTGGGATTATAAGTGTGTGCAATTGTATCTGGTTGACAGTTTTATTTATGTGACTAGGGTTTATCACTGCAGAGGTTGGACAGTGAGAGGATTTCAGAAAATAGATTGAATGGTTACATTAGTTAGTGAACAAATAAATATCTATTATTGAAGCTGAAATTTTTTGAAAGTACTAGCAGTATATCTATATGACTTAGTTAATGTAATTCTACAACAGTTATGTATGAATTACCTACTTCTTTGAATAGAAAGCTTCATTTCCTATCTAAAATTTAGTATATTAATGCATTTTATGGAAAGGTTTTAATGAACCAGTGGGTGGGTCACTGTAAGACTTGCTATAGCTTTTAAATTGCAATTAAGATTAATGCTTTTAATTTCTACATTATAATTCCTTTAGAGCAGAAGCCAGTAGATACTCATATAGGCACCAGAAGAATAATGAAAAATGCATCAATAAAGAGCAAGATTGTCTCTGTTTTGTGGAGCCTAGCATCTATAGTAGCTTATTTGATAAAATTATGCTTCAGCTGTCCATTGTTGAAATAGGTTGGTTGCATCTTTGTTTGAAGTTACTGGGTTTGGATTCAAAAGCATCACCATTGCTATATGTGCGATCTACTGTTTTGAGTTAAACAAAGCCATTTTAATTTAAATTACTTTTCAGGCAAATTTTTGTTTTGTTACAATATATGCCTCATATTGTGAATCTCCTACGTATTAACTCCCATGTAACAAAGATGACACTTGATCTTTGACTCACTTACAAGATACCCCTAATAGATTAGACATAACTCTATATTGATAGGTTGTCAGAATATCCATTGTGTTAGATGGACTCTTCTTTCTTACTCAGTTAAAACTGCTAGGCAGTGTTTAAGGCCTGTGAAAGGTTGGGAGTGAATAAAACCATTTTATTAGCGCTAATCAAAATGATGCCTTGTATCAGATGTTGCTATTTGTCACTGACTTTATATGCTAGTCTAATTGCCTGATCTGAATTTCAACTCATGTGCTGTGGTTGCTATTTACAAAATGTTATGAAAAATTTTGATTCTTGAATTTGGAGAATCAAGCTAAAATGCAGTAAGAAATATGGCAAAGAATATAAGAGGAAAGATGAGTATATTTATGTACTCATGTGTGTACATAAACATGTATGTATTTTTAAATATAAAGTTAATCATAGCCCTATGGACATAAATCAAGGAGAAAATTATTTAGAAATCAAAGCAGCAATTAGAACAATTAGAAAAATATGAAAATATTTATCCCTGTAAAATAGTATCTGTTAGGTTCTTTAGAGGATCAGTGTGTTCAAACACATATTTTAAATTTATTTTATTCAAAAATTCTGTTAAAATCTTTATTTTGTCTCCATCTAAGTGAGATTTTTCAAGGGAATTTTATTACCTGATATAAGTTTTCTTCGGTATATGCCGCATTTTGATAATTAGATTTATAATGAATCAGGTTTTGTGCACCTCAAATTCTCATATTATTGGGTAAAAAAAATAAATATTTGCTTCATGGAAAAGTAAATTTGTCTATAGGTATTTTCCGTTATAAACCATTTTTCCCAAAAGCTTAGTGTTTTTTTCTCAAAGACAAAGAATGCAAGTATTTATTGTAAATATGAAGCTACACATTGGAAAGGATTGTAGTAATATTAGTGCAGTATCATACTTGACACAAATTTTTTGATATATAAATAATAACAATATGATAGCAATTTTGAGGCACTTGATATAGATATCCAAATTAAGCGTAGTAAATCTTTGAGTCTAATTCTTAAAGTGTATATATATATATATTTTACTTAACAGTTGTTAGGTATCCAAATATGAAAATGTGATATATAACCCTATAATAATGTAATGAATAAGTCTAACAGAATTACTCTTAGCTATTTTTTGTAATAACAGGAGATTTTAATTAATATTATTGCATAGTAAAATACTACAATGCAATAATTATTGAGTTACAATGTATGTTTCAAAATGAGAAATATCCAATCTCATTTAAAAGTACAACATTTTACTAAATTCAACTGGATTCTAACACCTGAGTGTTTTAACTCTATATTTCATCTGATTTATGCTTAAATCTCAGAAGTGAATTCCACAATAATCTTATATCAATCAGTTCAAAGGGGACTTTGAATCCCTCACTATGTCTTTTATTTGGTAAATGAGCAGGTGTTACTGAAGAGAATGTGCAATTCAAAATATATTTGATTCCATAGAAATCTTGCTATGACAAATGAGGGAAATTTAGAAACTGTGATGTAAGAAAAAAATCTGGGCAAAAAAACAACTAGAAAAGAAAAAAAAACTTTATTGCTTGAAATAATTGTCATCTGACCCATGTAAATTGTCCTTGAAAGTTTTTAAAAGCAATTATGCGATATTGAGATTTTTAAACAACAAAGCACTTTTGAATAAGTGCATCATCTTTCTTCTACTCTTTATTTTTCCTCTGAAGAAATATGGTAAATGGGATTAGTGTTCATAAATAAACTAACCCTATTTCAGGGAAATGTCATTTCCAATGTAAAAACACCTGTGCCATACTTCTAACTCTTGTGAGGGAAAGTTTTCTCACTGTGTGCTGTGTTTACTTGTTCCTCGGCAGGGTCTGCTGATGCTAATGGACTCACAGCAGTACATCCTACTTCAGTTATTACAGGTCTAATTCAGTCATTAACATTACATTAATGGACTGGCCTCCTGGCTGCAGGCAAGTCTGTGCAGATATTGATGAGCTCTGCTAAGAGAAGCAGTCTTTAAGGTGGACCATTTGAGACAGGAAGTGCCTTAGTAAGCCTTCCTGAGCCTTTGCTGGGGCAAATGAAGAATTTTCTGAGAGCTTAATGAGGTATTTGGTTAGAAGCCAATGGCAAATGAAAATAGTTTCGTTGTTACAAGATTCCACTGATTTTGTAAGTTGAGCACACATTCTTGGTGCAGTGGCTAAGTCATTCTATCCCTTCAAACAAAACAGCGTACTTATATCCCATGTATGAAATCTCAAGCAACTTAAACTGTTGTATTCCATTAGTGGGAATAGAAGTTTGAAGAAGTGCTTTCCTGAAGATGTACTTTATCCTTTTATTTTTCTTCAGCTACTACTGTCTTTGCGGAAAGGCATCCAGGGTTTACTTGTCCTTAATCATTTTCTGCATTTCATCACCTCAAATCATTGTAGTCAGGCTTTACACTTGTCAAGTAAGCCAATGACTCCATGGCATGATGATTTTCCCAGTTGTGTTTTCTTTGCTTTTCTTTTTTCTATTTGCTTTTCACTTAATGTCTCAAAAGCATGTAGCACTTAGCCAGCTCCTGTTTCTTTGAGGTCAGTTCCAAAACTGTCTTGCCCTCTTCCCAGCTGCTCCTCTGGAGCCTTCTTCCTGCTTTCCCTTCCCTATTCCACAATTGCAGGTTGTGATGTTCCTCTGCTTCTATCCCTTGGTGACTGAATGCAACTAAACAGCATTAATTACCATTTTTATGCTTGAGACTCCCAAGTCGTTTTGCCTCAAATTCCCTTTATGATCCTAGGAATGAGAAACGGTTTTTATTCTAGAGTTTTCACTACCTTTCTCTGTTCCATTGTTTATGTGAAATAGTTACATTCTTTTCTGCAGAATGAAGTTGTTGAACTATAGGATCTCTCTGGTCTCTTCAAGCTTTAAAATTCTATGAGTAGGAGGCTAAGTTCTGCATAAAGCTGGACAATCAGATCTAAGAGTATCCCCAGTTCACCTATTAAACAAATTGCTATCTTCCTGTGCAACCGCAAATTGAAATATATTATTTCATACAAATTTCTTATGTAAGTACTTTGTGAAAATTACTAATTTGATACCACAATTATGTTTGCAATGTAAAATTATTAAGTAGGGCCATAGTACTTTGACCATACATGGAACTTATATTGATGCAATAAAATGTGTTTAAATTCTATTATATAACCTTATTGTATTCTTTAATAGCATTCACAATTTAGATAGGGAAAAGAAGACACAGCTGCAGGCAACCAGGAGAATGATTATAAGTACTTCAAACACTACTCTTATGTTTAAAAGAGATAACTACTGAGTTACACATAAACCCATTTATATACATCTATGATTAGGGTACTCTAAGGATGACATCTGGAAGAAATAAAATTCATTTCTCATTACCTGGAAACATTTTGAATGAGACTACCTGTAAAAATATATACTATAATAATGTAAAAAGATGTAAAATTTTATGTTTATTTTGTATGATATCAGATACTCCCTTTAGGTCTCCTAGAGCCATGCCCCTAGTGTAAAGTTAAAAAAAAAAAAGAAAAGAAAATGAAAATCTGAAGTTATATTTTTGGATGGAGGTAATTATGAAAAAATAATGGTAAAATTGTGGAGTTAATGAAATCGAATATTATATTTCCCACAGAAAACTTCATCAGTATGTGAGTTATACACAGGGATATAGTGTATCAATTTTAAGCTGCCCGACTAAAATTTTATTTAAATTGATCTAGGATGATTTTATTTATATTAATATAACAAAACTCACAGCTTCAAAAGCTAGTTTACTGCAAAAGCTACAATATTTTAAAATATCTTCATTTTCTTCTTATATGTTATCATATTACTTTGCGTTCCCTCATTCTAAAGCTCCCATTCTATCAGAATTCCAGATATGCAGTGTCCAAATATTTAAATATGAATTGATTAAAAAGCAGAATACCCCTGTATCATTTAAATGTTAATGTTATATTTTAGATAAAGAAAAACAGGTAAAAGAAAAATTTAGTTGGTAATTTTATATTGTTCATAATTACTTTACCCAAGCCACAGTAGCAAACATAAAACATAATTTGTTATTATTCTTTTCGGTTTATAAACATTGGTTTCTCTTTTTTATTTAATTAATTGTCTAAATAATGTACAGAGCAGTTACACTTTCATATGAAAGGCAGTTAGTACATTTCTTATCAAACTTGTTACCTCCTCCATCATTTTCTCCAACTTTCCCACCTACCTAATCCCCTCCTCCACCCCAAGTTGTACACTTGATTTATTTGTCTTCTAAGTATTGCTGTTTCATTGGTTCACCTTTTACCCCTTTGTCTCTCCATTTTGGTGTTCCCCTTCCCTTCCCTAGTTCTATTAAATATATATACAATACTCAGGTACCAAAATCAGTTACAATGATATCAGGAGAAATATATCCAATGTCTAATGTATGAAACTGTAACCGCTCTGTATATCAGTTTGACGATAAATATTTAAACAAAAAAAAAAGAAAGCAAAAGATAAAGGCGTAGTTTTACATGGTATATTGGGAATAACAACAACAATGATAAATAACTTATTTCCATAACTTGGAGATCATTTTGCTTAGCTTCATCTTATATGACCATATGTACATAGCTATTGAGCTATTGTGATCTTCTGCTGGGACTATTCTAGACATATACTAATTATTACCAATGAGGGAAACCATAGAGTCTATGTTTCTTTGAGTCTGGCACACTTTACTTAATATCATAATTCTTTATTATTAATAAGAATAATAAGTACCTACATGACATAAATGTATACAACACAAATTTTAATATTTGTCATTCTCTCTGACAAATACTTTTTAATTTATTTCTATTTACTCATTTGAACTGTATTACTTCATATATTTTCCTTTCATCTGAGAGCACCTTTTAATGAACTATCAAAGTGTCCCAAAATTTTCTGCAATGTATGTTTTAACAAATGCTTTGATCTGGAATTTGGCAAATGTCTTCTCAATTGTAAGTGGGGACAGAAATAAAACATATTCACAAGAAACTTTCCATTATCCTTTTATGAAATATCGGCATCTATCATAATTGTCCCTCAGTAGCTGGCAGTTGTTTCTATGTCTCATTTGATTTCTTTTCTTTTCCTCTTCAAATTTTTCTACTAGGTTCCCAGTTACTGTGGAGATGGTAGAGACAAGTCATCCTCCTTCTTCCTTGTAGAAAATTCTTATTTTATGAAAAATAAAAACTTATTTCTTAGTCAACATTGTTTTCAGGTGGATTGTTATTTTCCTGCTCAAGGCTGGCACTCTACCTTTTGAACCACATGGCCAAGTTCTGTCTTTTGGACAATTAATTGTAACTAAAATTCATGAATTTCCATTTTTAAAACTTGTTTTTGTGTAGTTGATATACAGAGGGGTCTCAGTTACAATCAGAACAATTTTTTGAACCATTTTCCCTTCAGCCAATCTCTCCCTCCAATCTCCACCCATAAGACATCCAGTTAATTTTCTGAATTAGGTAGCTCACTTTTGTAAACCCAGCTATTCAGCAGAGTAAGATTGGATGGTCATACTTCAAAGCAGAAAAGTTCTTTAGATTCCATCTCAAGTTAAGTAGCAAAATACTGGATGGAAGGCATAGTTCAAATGGCAGGTTAGATCATTAGTTGTGAGCTAGAAATCCTAGTGAGAACAAGAGGTCTTGACTTTTGTGCTTGCACACTCACATACCCAGGTACACACATACATGCACACACACATGCGTGCACACATACACACACACAAAGGAGAGTTAAAACACATACGAAAATTCAGGTATTAAATTATTGCACCTACACAATAATTTTATTGGATAGCTACTTTTTATCACCTTTAGATTAAGCTGAGGGAAGACTCCAAGCCACACTATATTATATTTATACATGTATCCTGTACAAATGGACATGTATATATTTATTCTTTATTTTAGATGAAATTATGTTAGGTAACCTTTGAATTCATAATCATTCTGAATAAACCTTCAAACTCTTGTATAAGTACTAGTCTCCACATCTGGTATATATGTTCATTTTCATTTTATGTCTTTGTGTGTCCTTAGAATATATAAAAGATGCACACACATACACAAACACACAGAGAGAGGCATAGGTAAATGAATATAGCTATACCACGTTTTCTGGTAATAATGGGTATTATTTAGCTAGCATATTTTCTTCATTAGTTTACAATGACTATAATGCAGTTCCTGGCTAATAATTGTCTTTTCTAAAACATATTTCTCTTTAGAAATGTCCCTTGAATAGAATGTTCTAGCTGAGGGGCTCACTGCTGTAACAGTTCCCATAGCCCTCAGTACATTAGCTGTACTGCTGCTCTAGCCACAGCCATTACGTTTTTCCCAGAAGAATTCAGATGGGAAAAGGAAACTGTTAGTGCTTACTGTACACCAGGTTTGAATATAGTTTCAAATGCATTCTAGCTGAGCCTAAAAGGAGAATATTTTCTTCTATCTTTCAATGAGCAAAATACTATTATTGAGCACATTACAATAAAAGCAGTGATATAACAAAAATGCACAGACATAGGGAAATGGAAAAGAATTCGGAACACCATTTTAAGTATAAATATTGAAGCCAAAGGGGTAAACTTCCAGTTGAATCCCTGAACTCAGACATTTTCCAGATCGTTCTTTCTCATTATGAAGTAACAAAATTCATTTAATTTCAAACAAAGTTGAAAGCCGAAGATTTTTAAGGACTTCAATTTTCATCCTAAAATTATTTTTCTTCTCCTGAAATTTCATATATGAGCATGAATGTATGTATTTATGTACACACACATATGTATATTTCTTTGTCTAATTTAAGTCTAAATGTTTTATCATTCTTTACATCAGTTTTATTTACAGTTTTCATGCAAATGTTTAATTCCAAAGCCTTGGAATTGTCTTTGAAAATTAAACCCTTTGTCTTCAAAGCATTGTAGTGTGATTGCTTCCTTCCGAATGGGACAGTTACAAACTGGAACCTGCTGCTAAATGACTTTGCTCAATATGTTTGAAGGATGGCTTCCAGGAATGAAGTGGGTGCTTCCTTGCTTCTGTGAAAATACATGATACTTCAAAGTCAATAAGGTAACATCTGACTTGCATATAGGAAGGCAATGGTGCAGTATCAGATTGAACTGATATAATTAGAAAGTGGAACCAGAGCAATTGGAGAAATGTAAGCCTCAAAAAAAAGTAAGGATACAAAAAGGGAAGGGACAGTTAGTAAAGTTTCTCATAAAATATCATCTAGATACATAGTTCTCTTAACTCTCAGAAAGTATCCATCCCTTTAGAATTATAAATCAGTAATGTTACAGCAGAGAAAACTCAGAGATAAATGACTTTAACAATTCTAGAATTCCATGAAACCACATTTATACTTCCATCAACTCGTCTATTACTATAATTGGTGAGAAAAGTCCATGTGACCTCTGACTATCAGGGACAGCAACAGACAGTAGGGTATTTTGTACATCATAGTTACTATAAAATCAATTCTTAAAAATTAATAAGATACAATAATACAAAAAGTGACTGGTTTTTATTGGTTCTAGTGCTTCTGGCATATATATTATTAGGGGAGTATATGAAAATGATATAAAAATTGTTTTCTGTGAGGTATTTTAATCTCTTTAATTTACAAAAAAATAAGGGAAAATCTATTTTCTTTTAATTCTTACCAATACATTACATGTTCTCATTTTGTTCTCTATGTTTCTACATTATTTCCCAATGTGTCAAAGTGTGAGATAATACATGACCATTCATGAATGAGTAGTATAGTCAAATTTGAGTGGTAGTGAAAGGTCATTACTGAATTGTCCTTAAAATAACAGTAGAATTGGGTATATAGCTGTTGTAGATGGGCAGCATCTATGGTCAGAGTACTTTACTCATTCCTGTCTTCAGAACCTGTAACCTGTACCTTGGCTATCCCTATGAAATGAGTTGGTTTCTATTTGCTCACTTTTACTTGGGCTGGATATAGACATTAAATTTCCATTAGGGAAAATGATACTATCAGGTTTATTTATTTTTATTTATTTTTTTGCCAGTCCCCAGGCTTGAATTCAGGGCCTGAGCACTGTCTCTGGCTTCTTTTTGCTCAAGGCTAGCACTCCATCCAGCACTTGAGCCACAGGGCCACTTTCAGCTTTCTTTTATACATTGGTGCTAAAGAATCGAATCCAGGGCTTGGTGTATACGAGGCCAGCACTTTACCACTAGGCCATATTCCCAGCCCCGATACTAGTAGATTTGATACAAGCAAAGTCAGTGTTTCTACTTACCCCTGAAGGAGCTTACCCGATGAAGGAGTCAAGTTTGGAGTTCTAAAGAAACCATGTCAACAGAGTTCAATCATCCAGGCCTACAGCCTCCTAAGTCAACTTCTCGGCCTATTAGCAGCAGATCACAGACGTATGCAGAAGTCTAGACCCCAGGGGATATTAGTAAAAATGAGGAGAGTCCCAGCCCCTTGGTAGGGACAGAAGGAAAAGGATGTCATTATTAGATGAAGCTGTTAAAAGTATGTGGTATTTGTGAAGCTGAACAAACTTTCCAAAGATTTATCATTTGAATGTTTAAAAGGGGGTGGGGGGCACTAGAGACCAGGTGTGTGAAACAAAAATCTTCTTGTCAAATGGTATTTCCCACAGGTTTGGGTCAGCGACCTTAAATTATGTAACTAAAACCAAACAACTACTAAACATAAAAAGGTCTAAAATAGACCTCTCAGTGGATCACAATAGCTCAAAAGCTATATATGTATGATCACATAAGACAAGGATAAGCAAACTCTATTGCTGATGTCATATTTAAAGTTCTAGCTGAATTTCCTTTGGCGTATGCCATGTGGCTACGGTATATATTTTTGGTACACTGGGTATTGAATATATGCCTACCTGATCTATGGAAGGGGAAAAAAAATGAGGGTGTAAGATATCACAAGAAATGTACTCACTGCCCTATTATGTAACTGTACCCCTTTTGCACACACCTTGTCAACAAAATTTAATTAATAAATAAAAAAGTATTATCATTTGAGACTTCAATGTGTTTCAATCTGCACTGGTCTTTGCCAGAGCCCCCAGAACGAACCTGCTATAAGAGTAACTTATTTTTATCATGCTCACAATCTTACCACATGAAAAAAATAAAATAAAAAATTTAAATTTAATTTATGAAGTATAGAAAGATTTCAATGCCCAGTATCATATATTAAATATGGTCTGACTTTAACCCAGGAAACTTGACTCCAGGATTTTAGGATTATAGCTATAGATTCTTATTACATAAGTTTACCATCATTCTGATAGATCACTACCTTTTCAATCATAGGATAATACTATTGCAATTTTATTCATTAGGATTTTCTCCCAATGACCACTTTTCTTTCAATGGTAATATTTTTCTACAACTCATTAAGAATGGTCCATGGATTAATTTCTAAGATTTCCTAAAAGATCACAAAAATGTTTAAAGTTTGTAGAAGTTGTTCAGAATACTGAATGAGTATAGTGCTCACATCTGCTTTAGCATCCTATGAATATGAATGTATATGTTCAATTACTTTTGAAAGAATGTTTAACCTAAGTTAATATTTTTTTCATGTGTTCTTCACATGTTTGTTTACTTAAGCAATTTTAAGAACAAAGACCGAGCCAGCATTCTATCACATGCTGGGACAGAATTTCTCACTTAACAAACTCACAGGCCCTGCAGCAGTGAAGTCTAAGAAACACCCTTGTGGGAATCAAACAGGAAATTCTAACACCTGACTTATTTTACCTGTTCACCCTGACTTATTTCAGGCAGAGAAAAGTGATTAACAAAATACCATGTCCCCTTCCTGTGTGTGGTCTAGTTCATAGCTCCAGGGAGATCCCTCTTCCTGGATGATTATTTCCCAATGCTTTCCCGAAGATATTGCCTTAAACCTGTGATATCACTAGGGATATTTAAAATAACTGAGAGAGTGGAGGAGGCACTTTCTGTAAAGTATAAAAGTAGAGCTTAGCATTTTGGTAAGAGACAAATTGTGCATGGATTTTTATGTTCCAACTTCAGAGTCAAGAGACCATTGGCAGTCCCTCTTGCTCCCTTCTCTGTGAAATATGAGAATGAAGGGACCCTCAATGAATTTAAAGAGGAATAAATGCAGACCAAATAAGAATTATTTTCTTATTTAGTACATAGTCCTTCTGTAGCATCTCTGGCTCAAGAGATCATTTAATTAAGTAATCTTATGACTGCAAATGACATCTCCTGTGCCAAAATGTTCATAGAGTAAAGGTAAATCAACCTTAATCTTTCCAGCACAAATTAATTGCCCATAGAAGATGAGAATAATTTTTCTTCCTGTTACAAACACTGGACCACCCAGTAAACCGAACTGAATGCCTTATGAGTAACAAGAGAGAAATTTGGAATAACCTTTCTCCAGTCATGAATATCAGACCCCCATTTAGACTACAACACTGGTGCCAAAAATCTTAATGGTTGAATATTTTTGGTAAAAATTTAGGAAAAAAAGATTTGCTATGTTATATTTTATGTTCAACTAACGATTTATACTAAAAACATTTTTAATGTGAGGAAAAATAAATTGGAGAAACTAGTAATAGATGTGAACAAATTCAACTATGCAATTCAAAAGAAACAGAAGAGTTTCATGATCCTCAGGTATTCAGAATCTGCTATATCCAGGCAAGTTTCATTATTCGAATACTAGATAATGTTTTAGAGCAATGTTTTAGAGGGGATACTAAGTATAAGAGTCTGCTAAGTTTTCCATAACAAAACAGCAGAGATTAATGGTTTAAATAGTTGACATTTCTCATTATTTTGAAGAAAAGAAGTCTAAGATCAAGGTAGTCTCATCAATATCCAAGGTTCAGGAAGTAACTAAAATAAATTTTGATAAGGAAAATTATATTAAAAATTAATTTTTCAGACAGTTTAAGACTCTTACAGAGTTGTGAAGATAAAGGGGGCCAAAAAACAAAAGCAGACAATTAAGGAAATATTATCAACCATAAAGAAAGACCTAATGAGAGTCTAGTTATAATAGATCTGGAGGAGGTACTTAAAAGTATGGATATGAGCTGAGCACTGGTGGCTCATGCCTGAAATCCTTGCAACTCAGGAGGCTGAGCTCTGAGTTTGTGGGTTGAAGTCAGCCTTCTCAGGAAAATCCATGAGTTTAAACCCCAGGATTGTCACACACACACATACACACACACACACACACACACACACACACACACACACACACACACACCACAAAGAACAAATAGAAGTCTTGTTAATGTAAATGTGCATCCTGGGCAGGATGTAAAATGCAATTAATGACTTATTAGACAAATGACTAATATTAAGTATAGCGAAGAAAAACTTTCCTATTTTAAAATAAGTGAGATTCGGAGCCGGATGAAGACACTAGCAGTTAAAAGAACATGAACCATAAAAGGATTTGCAGAAACTGAGCCATTATACATAGATATATAGCATATATGCTTTTCTATTTTTACTAGAATGTATATGAAAATCTGAAATCTATTGCTAACTAGAGGTAACGAGTACTTTGAAGTGATTGTGCCCATGAATATACTTATATAGTACATGTATGAAGATGGAGATCCAGAAAACCCAGGGAAGAAATAGGAGAAAGAGCACCTTTGTAAAATGGAAGGAATAAAATATGTTAACTCAGTAGATAGTATGCTCTGATAATGAAGAAATATCCAGTGGAGCTTGTCAGTTTAACATGCCCCACTTTATTTCTCCTGTAGCAGTAGTTTCTAATATGAAATGATTCTATCTTATTCTTTGGGGGTATTTAGTAACCACTAGAAACATGTTTTACTGTCACATTGGAGTTGTGACTATGAGTTAGTGGGGAGAAGCAAGGAATATCCAGGAATCACAAGATACAATGACAAAAAAAATCATTATCCATTCTAAGATTTGAATTGTGTCAAGGTTGAGATATGTTACTCCAGATTTTTCTGAGGATGATTGATCATAATAGTGAGATTTTTTTCATCCTGGTTAGACTTCCCTACCATTTTTCAAAATTAGGAAATAATGGACTTCCAAATGCCATAATTTTTATGGTATTTCATAATTTAGAATGTAGACCCAACACTCATTTTTCCCTTCTAGACTAAGTATTACCAACATATCCTATATGTTTGTAACCCCAAATGCCAGGTCTATTTAAGAATCATGAAGTGGGCTATATTTACTTTGTCTAATCCAATACAGATTTTTTTTTTCAGTGCACTGCTGGGAAGTGAGTCTGCAGTAGGTTCATATGTTACAAGTTAATGTTCATTTTAAATGCATTAAGAAGTACTTAAATGAATCTTATAACCTATTTGTTAAGACCTGTGAATGAGATATACACAACTTAGCAAAATGTAATCTTTTCCCATTTCTCACTCTAAGACAGTTATAAATTTAGAGTAGTTTTAGAAAATATGTTTGCGGAAAGAAACCCATTATTAAGGAACTTAAATTTCTGATAACAGTATAATTTTTGCCCAAATACATCTTAAAAATAATTTTTGACACATGTAGCTCTTCCTCAACATTGAGTGTTTTTAAAAAAAATATCACCGGTTTCATCTTCATATGAAGCAAACTTCCTAAATTTACTAACTACAAAATGAAATATCTTCCAGGGGATACTGATTTATTTATGTGAAAAGCAAGATAATACAATGTGGCACTGGGGAATTATTTCCCTTCTGTCCTGGGCCTTTGAATCATGGACTTCCTCATGCCGTTCAGCTGTTGGCTCTGGACAGAGTCCAGAGCAGCACAGTACTGTGGGAGATGCCAGAAAGACACATCTCCCCATAGTAAATGAAGTAAGAATTATCTTTTCTACAAACTCAAGAGGATAGCAGAGTGATTTGTATTGCAGTTGATATGCGGAACATTTGTCTTTAATTTTCAGTGTCGGTCAGGGGCACTTGTAGTTCACAAGATGGCTATTGCTCTCCTAGGAAGTGAGGGAAAGAAAATATTTTAGAGAACATGTGCCCTATGCTTGCTGAGGGAAACCTAACATGTTTAAATGCACAATGCTGATTTCTACATTTAGCTCTACGATTCTTTCTTACCAAGCAGGTCAAAGAGGATAGTAAAGAAAAACAAGCACTAGTTGCATGTATCAAGGCCCATGGCAAGTCCATAAATAAACCACTATTCAGATTGCCTTTTTAGCAGCATCTGGCTTGAAATTACTCAGGAAGTAAAATTGGTGAGCTCTTCATGTTCTGTGGTGAGAACAGCAGTATTCTACCATTTTCTGAACATGCTCACAGCTTCAGCAGCCAGTATACTTGCTATTTGCTTAAGTAGCTTCCCAGGTCTAGGGAAGTTGCCAGGTATTGCAGCTGTGCAAAAGTATGGAGTCTTATTTTACAGGAGAGACTTTTTCATGGGATTCCGAAGACATTTCATAATGGAGAAATGCTTGGCACTTTAGGAAGAAATAATTTATTTTAAATTTTCTTGGCAGAGCTTCTCAATGACAATAAAGTGCCAGGAGAGCAATGCCTATTAGGATGCAAGTCAGTCTAGGGCCAATCTTTTGAAAGATAATCATAACCTTTTTATTAAGATGTGAACATCTCTTTAGTTTAGTAGATATGACCAGGAATGGAGAATTCCCATTATACTTTGTCACATGGGCAGTAAAATAATACAATTAGTGGGCTAATGACTGAGTCTCAGAAATCTACTAACCAGAGTCCAGTCATGCTGCCTTTAAATAATTTACATAATGGCATTTGTTTTTGACAAGATACATGAATTAACATAATGCCAAATGCAACATATATAGAGAGAGGAATACAGGTTATGAAAGCTAGTTTTGTCACCATTTCAGTAAAAAAATAGGTATGCAAAGGAGGTTTTACTGCTGGTAATAATCTCAATATACATGAAGGTATATGATAAGAAAATAAATTGTGAAGAGATATCCCTTAGATTTTTGAAATCTAATTTGTATTTTGGGAATTATTATCTTCTTTTGAAATTTATTAACTGTAAGAGGCAAAAAAACTGCACTTCTACATTTGAAATATCTTCATATCTTTACTAAACATTGCAACTTACTAAACATTGCAACATTGCAGAAAGTAAGGGGTACTATGTATGCATTCAGCACCCACCATATATTCAATAAATGGTAGTGAAGAAAATCATTAGTCATTGATAATACCAAGAAAAACCTAGTTTTCAATAAAGATTCTATGATTAATTTTTAATATTTATTAGTAAATTAATTCCTACTTTGTATGTCATATGTATTCTCTTATTATTTCTTCTTAAGAAAAATCTAAAATGCATTTTGGGGAAAATTATTTGCTTATGAGAAATTGCAAAATTCTATGCCAGGATACACATGCAAACACATACATGCATATTCAGTTTTCCTTATCATTAAAATATCTTCAATGTAAAAATATTTGCAGTGTTTTCTCTTTTTATTTAAATCATTTAGGATATATTAATAAAATTGTTGAAATTGGAGTGTAAAAGACCCAAGAACTAACAATCAAGTCTGAAATGGAGAGGCAGAAAAAAACACAAACCACATATTAGAAATTAAATGGCCATAGTCAAAGCAGTGCTTACAATTTTCATGTACTTGCAATGAAACCACTTCATATTGCAGGTAATTGTAAGATTCTTTATATATATATATATATATATATATATATATATATATATATTTTTTTTTTTTTTAAATTATCAAACCGAATTACAGAGTGGTTACAGTTTCATACATTAGGCAATGGATACATTTCTTGTACTGTTTGTTACTTCGTTACTCATTCATTAAATATGCATAAACTGTGGGTTCATTACTGGGTCTTCAATTCTGTTCCATTGGTCTTCAGGCCTGTTCCGGTGCCAATACCAAGCTGTTTATTATTACTATAGCTTTATAATACAGCGTGAAGTTAGGTATTGTAATTCCTCCAACACTGTTCTTTCTGGTTAGGATTGTTGTTGCTATTCTAAGTATTTTATTGTTCCATATGAATTTCTGGATTGCTTCCTCTATTTCATTAAAGAATGGTTTGGGGATATTAATGGGTATTGCACTGAATTTGTAGATAGCCTTTGGCAATATTGCCATTTGGTTATATTAATCCTCCCAATCCAGGAACATGGGAGTTTGTTCCATTTCCTTAGTTCTGCCTTAATTTCATTTTTCATGTTTTTAAAATTCTCATCATAGAGGTCTTTCACTTTTTTGGTTAAGGTTATTCCTAGGTACTTTATGTTTTTTGAGGCTATTGCAAAAGGAGTTGTTTTCCTGATTTCAGCCTCAGTATTTGGGTCGTAAGCATAGAGAAAGTCCATTGATTTTTGAGGGTTTATTTTATATCCTGCAACTTTGCCAAAGTTTTCGATCAGCTCTAGTAGCTTGGGGTAGATTGTATGGGGTTCTTTTGGTATAGGATTATGTCATCTGCAAAGAGAGAAAGTTTAATTACATCTTTTCCTATTTGGATCCCCTTTATATTTTCTTCTTGCCTAATTGCTCTGGCTAGGAATTCTAGTGCTATGTTGAAGAGCAGGGGAGAGAGTGGACATCCCTGTCTCGTTCCTGATTTTAAAGGGAATGGCTTTAGTTTTTCACCATTTAGAGTTATGCTTGCTGTTGGTTTGTCATAAACTGCCTTGATTATATGCAGGAATGTTCCCTGGAATCCCAATTTTTCCAGGGCTTTTAGCATAAATGGGTCCTGGATTTTATCAAATGCTTTCTCCGCATCGAATGATATAACCATGTGGTTCTTTACCTTGTTCCTGTTGATGTGGTGGATTACGTTAATTGACTTGCGTATATTGAACCAACTTTGCATCCTTGGGATGAATCCAGTTTGATCGTGGTATATGATTTTTTTTATGACCTGTTGAAGTCTATTGGCCAAATTTTGTTAGTAATTTTTGAGTCTATGTTCATCAGGGAAACCAGTCTATAGTTCTCTTTCCGTGATGAATCCTTGCCTGGTTTTGGGATGAAGGTTATACTGGCTTCATAGAGAGTGTCTGGTAGTGAACGTTCTCTTTCATTTTCAGTGAAGAGTTTGAGAAATATTGGTGTGAGTTCTGATTTGAAGGCCTTGTAGAATTCTGCTGTCAATCTGCCTGGACCTGGGCTTTTCTTGGATGGGAGATCACTTATTGCCGTTTCTATTTCAATACTGGATATGGGTCTGTTCAGAAGGTTTAAATCTTCATCATTGAGTTTGGGGATGTCAATTTTTTCTAGGAAATCATCTATTTCTTCCAAGTTCTCGAATTTGTTGGCATAAAGGTTTGCAAAATAGTCCCTTATTATGGTCTGGATTTTGGTTGTTTCTGTGGTGATGTTTCCTGATTCATCTCTTATCTTATTTATTTGAGTGTGCTGCCTTCGTTTTTTGGTCAGGTTTGCTAGGGGTCTGTCTATCTTGTTGAATTTTTCAAAGAACCAACTCTTTGTTTTGTTGATTCTTTCGATGGTTTTTTTTTTTTGTCTCTAACTGATTTGATTTTAAATATTTGCTTCCGTCTATTGTCTTGGGGTTTGCCTTGTTGTTCTCTTTCAAGGAGATTAAGGGACTTCCTTAAATTATTGAGTTGCTGTTTCTCCAGTTTGTTGGTGTATGCATTCAGAGATATAAATTTTCCTCTGAGTAATGCCTTTGCTGTGTCCCAAAGGAGCTGGTACTTTGTGTCCTTATCTTGGTTGAATTCCATAAACATTTGAATTTCCATTTTAATTTCTTCAATGACCCACTGATGGTTCAGAAGTGTGTTGTTTAGTCTCCAGGAACTGTAGGATTTTCTGTGGTGGCTGTTTGAGTTGAGCTCTAATTTTATTCCTTTGTTGTCTGAGAGAATGCAGGGAATGGTTTTGATACTTCTGAATTTGTACAGATTTTTTTTGTACCCTAAGATGTGATCTATTTTGGAGAATGTTCCATGTGCCACTGAGAAGAATGTGTATTCTGTTGTTGCAGAGTGGAATATTCTGTAGATGTCGATTAAGTCTAGTTGGTCTATGTAATTGTTTAATTCTGTGGTTTCTTTGTTCAGTTTTTGGAGTGTTGAGCTATCCAGAGGTGATTGTGGAGTGTTAAAGTCCCCAACTATCAATGTGTTTGGGTCTATGAGTGTTTTTAGAGTCAGTAGTGTTTGTTTGATGAAGTTGGGTGCTCCTATATTTTGTGTGTAGATATTTAGGATGGTTATATCTTCCTGTAGGAGAGATCCCTTTACTAGTATGTAGTAACCTTCTTTGTCTCTTCTTACCTTTTTTAATTCGAAGTCAATTTTGTCTGATACTAGGATTGCAATGCCAGCCTGCTTATGGGGGCCATTTGCTTGATAGATTTGATTCCAGCTTTTCACTTTTAGAAGATGTTTACTTTTGCTGGATAGATGAGTCTCTTGGAGGCAGCAGAATGATGGGTCTTGATTTTTGATCCAACTTATGAGCCTATGTCGTGTGATTGGAGATTTAAGTCCATTAATGTTGAGAGTTAGGATTGAGAGATGATCATTTGTTCCTTTCATTATCCCTATCTTGTTAAAGGCTGAGTCTTCCTATATGTTGATCTGGTATTCTGGTTTACTATTTAGGGTTCATTCTTCTGTCTGCATTGGGATCTTGATTATTTTCCCTGTATAGTACATCTTTGAATTGTAAGATTCTTATTAGACCACATATTGGATGATATCTGGGAAAGACATTGTGATTGGACCACTCTTCAAGTCCTCTTAAAGTCATTGACTCTCCTTTTTCTGTGTACAACAGATATTTCTTAATTGCCATAGAGACTCAAAGTCAAAACTTCATAGTAAAATAATCACCTAAATTTAAACATATTGTCTTCTTCAATAGTATTGATTGATTATTTGAATTCAGTATATTCAATGTATTATGCCAAGCATTTGAACATAAAGGTATATTAAATATAATTCTTGTCCTAGGCAAAGTATCACTTTTCTCAGAGAGAGAAAAAGAAAACATCAATAGATGGACAAATTGGTATTTTCCAGGATCCCTTGGGGAGGCAGGCTAGCCCTGCAGATGTACTTCCACAGTGGTAAGATAAAACATCCTTGTCCTCTTGGATTTATCTGTTTAGATCTGAGTGAGTCACATGACAGGAGGGTAGAATACAGAAAGAATGGAATACAGGGAGACATACAATATATTTTCAGATTCCCTTCTGACTACAAAAGCCACTGAACTTAGGAAAATAGAGACATAATTGAGAGTTTGCAGGAAGACACAAATTTATTGAGCTACTTTTATTTTCATTAGATGTGACATAGGGTAGATTGGTGTAAGCTGGTGGCAACCTACTCAAAATGCTAATAGAAGAACTTAACAAAATTTACTGGAACTAAAGAAACCTGTAGAAGGGGAGAGGAAAGATGTCAAAGAAGACAGGGAGAAGAGGAAAAGACTTTATGGAGTTGAAGGTAAAGTGTCTTCAAGGGTAGATTAAGCATTTGAAGTGCAAAAGTAAAAAAAGTGAAGGCAAGAGCATATGGTGATTAGATAATTACCATTTGTTTCCAGCAGGGTGAGTTGTGGAGAAAGAAGCCAGATTTATAAGACGCCTGGTGTGTATTGTCAGAGAACTTGAACTTTATCTGTCTTGCAGTAGAAGGCCCTGAAAACTTTTAAACAAGGGATTGATTTGTTTTGATAGTGGGGATAGGCTTGTAGTCCAGTCCACAAAACTTCTGTGCACCACAATATGCCTGGAGCCTTGGAGTGGTGATGCTACATCAATCAGGGAAAGCAAACAGACATCATGATTTCAACAAATCTCATCATCCCCCAAAGGCCTTAATAAGTTCCTGTCATCAAAGTCATTCTAGCAGCTGTGTTGTGTAAACAATATGTCTATGGCAAAATGTTTTGGAATTCAGCAGTAATCCTTGCTTTTCTACAATAGGATAGGATTTTCAAACACATCATTTTTTCTCCAGCACATATTTGGTAGCAGAACTAGGAGTAGCTCCTGCAGCTTTACACATAGTTACAGTCAAGCAGAGGCTGGTGGACTTGGATGCCTCTAAATAAGGGCGTTGGAAGTGTATTGAGAGAGGTAGCTTTTTCTGCAGGGGCTGCCTGGGAACTCAAAAGTATTGCATCACATTGAAAAGATTTACACTATATTCTCTCCAAAAATTTTGTGTATCTGAATATATGAACACACATATGTTTATAGTTTTGACTGCTCATATTGAGGATACTGAAAAGAGCTACTATGCACATTTGTTTTCTTTTTTCACATTTTCTATTGTGAGAGTGGAAATGTATGATACCCTCCCTCATACATTATCAGGATCATGGGCAACACTCCTACAAGAAGTATAGTTTAGCATGATAATGGCATCATTGATTTATTTAATGAAAATTTTATGGAACAAGAGAATCTCTATCAAGGGATGACAGAACATCTGGGAAAACAATGTCATTGCTTCTTCCAAAGTAAATTTGACAGTCAAACAGAAGTACAGAATTACACATGGATATGATCGTATGGCTGGAATATTGAGCAAGAAAACCTAAAAAGGCTGCTTGTTCCAAATAATTTTCTTTTGTCTCCATGTAGAATTCATTCAACCTTGGGTATGAGGAAGGCCCTCTCTGGAATGAGGATTTTGTAATCTTCCTTCAGTTGTGAGACCAGAGAAGCTACCATGTAAAAGGCCAAATTTGGAGTTTTTCCGAGCTTTAGCAGGCAAAAGGTCACAAAGCCCTGCCACACTGAATACAATTAACACGTGGCTTATAAATCCAAAACCACACAAGGTGTATAAAATTAATCTTAACAATGTAGAAACCAAATCAGATAAACAAAATAAAAGTAAATAAGAAACCAGTGAATACTCAAATCAAAGATTTTAAAAATAAGCCAAAACAAATCAAATGTGAACACAATCAAGGAAGATCAAGAACCTGTCTTTTAAGGAGAGTAAGATTTTTCTGGGACCCACCAACCCAAACTACATCTGTGAATCAAAGAATGTCCTCCACCAGGCCCATTGCCCAGACCCAGTCTTTCTATTTCACTTCCAGAGAAAGATTGGTAGAATGCTTCCTGTGGCCAGCTCTTAATGGAAAAGGAAAAACAAAAACAAAAACACCCAAGAAGGTCAAAGTAACCTTGCCGACTTTATTACCCCTTCTCAGTCAGTATCAAATTCTTTATTTACAGTGGTGGTTTCTGAACTCTGGAGCTTTCATTTGCCTTATTATTGGCTTTCTTAACATTGTAGTGTTATATTTCTAGAACAGAATAATATGGTGTATGTGTCTGTGTGTGTGTATGCGCGCATGTGCATGTGTGCGTGCATGAGAGCTTTTACCTTTTCTATTTAATAAAAGACAATGATGGAAAGACATGGGGCCTCATGGATGATCTTAATGACAACAATGACTAGCTGCAGAGTGGTCCAGTAGTAGGGTGGATTCACAATGTGGTAGAAGGTGGAGAAATATTTGTTAGCCTCGCATTCAGACATTCTTTTCAACCTCTTGTCACAACCCCTATATTAATGTTCAAGAACTTCATTAGGTTTTGCATTCTCAATTCTAATTCAAATCGTCCTGCCTAGTTACCCTTCATAAACTGAAAAGGAGGACAAAATTAACAGCTTACAACAATAAATAAGTATAAAAAATTAACATCACAAAAATTAAAACCTTAATGGCAAGAATTGATATAAGGCAAATTGTATGGTGGAAAATTTGTTCATTTTTTTATTTGTTCCCTCAAATTCTTTGTCTTCTTTTGTTTTGCTCTATATCAACAGATTCCATGCTCTATATCAACAGGTTTGCTTTTTTGGCTCATTTTAGTTTTTACTGTTATTCTGGGCTTTCAGTAATGTCCAGCTGGTAATGAAGGGCTGAGGTACAAGCAAGGTATAATAAATTGGGATGGAAATGTTGGTTATTTATTTTTCTGCCAAGTGCTTTTGCCTTTTTATCCTCCTTTCTCCTTCAGAGGCAGAAGAAGCAATGACTCCTGATTGATTAAATATATTGATTGCTGCAAACATCTAATTGTCCCAAGCATTGCCTCTCTATTAAACTGTTCTCAGATAAAATGTTTTTGGGTACTCACATATTCCTTGCTGGAAACCAGTTGTCAGAGTAGAGAGTTCTAGCCAATGAGGACAAGGAGGAAAAGTTTGTGAAAGCTTAAAACCAGAAAACATGTTAATGGGTCTACAGTACAAAATTAGCATATTCTTATGGGGTGAACTGTCCTCTCAATATATGTAATCTGCATGGAATCTGTCTACTTTCATAACTTGAGCAAGAGCATTTTCTCAGCTAGTGAAGATATGTTTGTATTTTTATCTCAAAGAAGAACTCGAAGATGAGCAGAGGTGATATGTAAGGAGGGAATTTGGGATTCAGACTTACCTGTAATTTTCACTCTAGCCATCTCTAGCATTCATTCAGAAAGCTTCATATGAAACACTGGGTCAGAGAAAATACAAGTGATGAAAACAAATCCCAGGTGGAAGTGTGTATTTCCTGATGATTAGAAAGCTTGGAAAGTAAAACTTTAATAGCTTAGAATTGGTTTAATGCAAGATACTAACAGACCACATAATTCACATGGATAGAAATGACATATTGTTTTTAACCTCCTGTACTTGGCTGCCCTCGTCACTATCCAGCCCTCTCTGGGATACCTGGGACAAACATTAACTTCTGAAGCAAACTCAAGATATGGCACTTTTTTTTTCCACTACTTAACTTTAATTCCTAAGCTTGCAGCTTATAAATTTGCAGACTTTCCATCCATCTTTGAAATAAAGAAATATTCACTGGTTCAATGAATACTTATTTCTGACATCATCTTAAAAAGCATCTTATATTTAGAATTAGTCGTAGAGAAAAAGACATTACTTGCATTTGTCACAACAACAAGTTAAAATGAACATATACATGTTACCTTTTCATTGTTCATATTATAGTAACTTAAAATAGTATATTATATTCTTATAAGCTATTCAACTTTCATACACAATCTAAAACTATGCAAGGTTTATTTCATGCTTATTCCTATAGAAAAATTACTTTGGAATTATGTGAGTTAAAATATATGTAATATTCAAAAAGACATTCTTTGTCTAAAGTATGATTATACACAAACTTGTTTTGTAGGACTAATCACTTTATTTTTATCTGTTAGAAGTGATGACAATTAAGTTGCATACAAGATTGTAATTATTTTCCCACGGATTCTAAAGTACAAGCCACCACAAGAAGCATAGGCACCACCCACAAGGTCTCAAATCTTCTGGATTCATAGCTACTTAGCAAGGTTACCAAAACCATGCTGAATGACTGTACTAAATAAGATTGATAACTTAGACAAGCATTTTCTAAAAACGATCATAGTGTTTTTCTTCTGTATGAGTGGGATCAATTTATTCAACATTTTTATAACTCTAAGGTTGCCACTAGGATACTTAGTGAACATTTTGTGAAATAGGGTGGAAGTATCAATGTTCACAAGGCTTGAAATATGTTTTAATTGCTCCAGTTAGACATCTAGACATCTTTAAAATACATGCCATTGGGTCAAGAAGAGGTTTGGGTGGCAAATTAATTTATGTTCTTAATTTACAAATGTGTTAAATTTATATTTATTGATGTATCTCTTATATTTATCAATGTATAATGCTTCATTTTATCGAAATAAATTTTGTCTCCTTTTTTAAATTTAATTTTATTGTCAAAGTGATGTACAAAGGGATTAAAATTACATATGTACGGTAGCGAATACATTTTTGTCATACTTTTGTCTCCTATTTCGAGGAAACTACACGGTAGACTACATGTGTTTTGTTTCGTATTGGTTTCGTATTGGCTTTTTACACTTTACCACTCACTCCTATGACTTTCTGACTGAAACAGGTGAGTCTTCATTAGAAAAAATACCTTTATTTTCTGTATCATATCTCTGCTACGTAATTAAAAATACAGGTGGTATGTTATTGACTGAGACACAAGGACTCCATAAGTTTCTTCATTGCAAAATTGATGCTAGAACCTCATGCAGAATTTCAGAGTAGAAAAACTTTACCTGACTCAAAAGATAATTCAGAGAGAAGAAGAAAAGCTACATGTAGAATATTTTCCTAGACTACTGGTCACATGTGCAAAGCTCAGTTCTCTGATTTCTCTTTCCCTGAGTTGGTGTGAGAGTTCTTGCAGTTCCCTGCATTCATAGTAAGTGATGATTTTTGTCTCACCAAGATGGTATAAGTAGTAAGTGCTATGGTCTTTCACATAGAGCCTAGTATAAAACTAACTCATTTATGGAAAGAAGATAAAGTGTGACATAGAGGAGAGTTCAACATCAGTGAAAGACCACAATATGATTTTAAAAAGCAGGAAAACTCATAGATCTCCTGGAAACATGAATATCTTTGGTGGGAATAGAACTTGAGGCCATTTTAATATAAGAAAACGAATTCAGTGAATACTATGTAGATCTCAAATGTCTCATAGAAAAAGATTGAACATATCTATGTTTATTTAAAATTTGAGGAATTTATCTCATTCTGAGAACTGAAGTATTACTACATTCATCTGAATATATGTAACTGTACTTGTTATATACATAGTTTATGATTATATGTATGTTATATTTGTAGTTGCACACTAGTTGTTTACCTAGTTATATCAATATGAGGAGAAAGAAATTTTAAATAAAAAATAAGAAGTTGAAAGTACATTGGAACTTAATGGTTGTGAAACTAAACATGGGGAGAATAGTAAAGAGAGTTACAAGGATCAAAATACACTGTATTTATAAATGGATTTGTTGAATTATATCTCTTTGGTACAACTATGTAAGGATAATAAAAATCAAATACAAACATACAGAGAAATAGGAATGTATTTTTTAAAGAATTCGTATTTCTAAAATGAAGGCTGAATTATGATCTTTTCTTAATAATCATCCACTTCCAGATTAAATATACTCAGCGATACTGTTTTTAAAAAGCAATTTTAAAATAAAGATTTGCAGTATAGAATAGATTAAGTTTTATAGACTGTTTAAAGATGGTTTTGAGTTCCCATACAAATCGCACAGTATCACCTCTCCTCAACATCATTTATTACCCTGGTGCATTTGACAAAATGAATGAACTAATGTAATTACTAATTTGATTATTTTAAGATCATAGACTATTCACATTTCCTTCATATTTCTTTAATTCTATTAAGATAGGTGTACAAAGGAGTTGACCCTCAACAGAGCAGTTTACAAATAGAGTGCCTTTTGATGAATGCCACCCCTTTTGACATTCTCACCCACCACCGCTCTACCCGTTCTCTCAGTTTTCTTAAGTTTTAGTTTATAGAGTGATTTTTTTTGACATTTAACAAAGCAATTTATGTATACAATGCACCTTGATCTGCATCAGCCCTTCAACAATTCTCCTTTCTTCCTGCCAGCCCTTCAATTATTTTCCTCAGTTCTATAGCATATGCAATGTATTTTTGCCTGAGTTCTACTCATTTACCTCATTCATTCTTTTACAATCTCCTCCTTACTTCCCCGCTCTCCCCGCCCCCCGCCATCCCACAAGTATTTATTTCCTAGTACTCATTTTGTTGGGCTTTGACGTGGTCTTTCAGAAGTATTATACTACTTGCATTCTCCATACATTTTACTGAATTTCAATTTTACTAAACTTCAGTGTGTTTACTTCTAGATTTATAGGAAATTCTAGTCCCCACTACTGTGGGAAACCATGCAAGCTGTGCTTCTCTGTTTTTTTTTTTGCTTAGTTCACTTAGCATAATCCTCTCCGAGTCTTTCCATTTCAATCACCTGCATTCATTTTTTCTGTCTAGCAATCTGTCAAGGGCTTGGCCTCAAACAAGAAGGAACCATGACCTGTGGTGGATTCAGCAACCAAACTGATTATAGTAGTGAGGAAATGAGTTTTGGGGGGCACTGGAAGAGATGGAAATGAAAACTATAAAGGCTTCACAGGTGGTTGCTTCCCAAAGGATCAAGACAATCTAAGTGTCAACTTTCACACAAGAGAACAAAGATCTGAAGAAAAGAGTATTTCATGAGTAGGAGAGAAAATAGGAAACAATATTAGTTTATGATCCCAAGAAAGAAACGTTATGAGAAGATTATGGGAAACATTTACTTTAGAAACATTTATCATATATCCTCTGATAAATGTTTTGCAAAGACTGCAAACAGAACTGTGTAGAGGGGAACATTTGAAAGCACCTAAAGCACCGTAATCCAAAAAAATTTATAACAAAAATAATACACTTGTTCTCATTCTTCCGGGGTTGTGCAGTTAAATAGGCTCCTCAAATGTGTCCCAAAATAAAAATAGTTGTAGCCTTTTGTAAAATTCAGTGATTAATTGAATGGCATGGCTCAAACCAGGCAGGAAGCTTCGCAAGTTGGACAAAGAAGGGAACTTCATAAAAAGGAAAAGGCATGAGTTTTTTCACAGCAAAATTCCAATCATCTGAAGGAATGAGTGTTTAGGACCTGAAGTGTCTGGTTAGTGTAATTCTCCTATTTCTTTATGAACTTCTCTGAAAATAACTTGTTTGTTTCCTTTTGATTCTAAAGCACCATACAAGAGGTTTGGAAGGTTTGGTGTATGCACTATTATTTTAGCTGCATTAAGACACCTGTAACAACTATAAAATCTCCTCTCTAGTATCTATCCGAGGATGTTCTTACCCTTGGTTAATATCTTATGGGCCTAGACTACTTCTTATTAAAGTTTTATAGAACATTTTGTCTTATTTTAGCTGGACATCGGACCTATAGCTTGTATTTAAAATGCTTGGTGTGTTTTTTAATAGAAACTATTTACTCTGGGAATTAGCTCCTATGGACTTGCTCGTCTCATAAGATGTCTTCTGCAAACATGTGGATATACAAATTCATTTATAAGTTAATTAAAATTGATGGAGCTGGAAATATGGCCTAGTGGTAAAGTGCTTGCCTTGTATACATGAAGCCCTGGTTCAATTCCTCAGCACCATATGTATAGAAAATGCCAAAAGTGGCGCTGTGGCTCAAGTGGTAGAGTGCTAGCCTTGAGCAAACAGAAGCTAGGGACAGTGTTCAGGCCCCGAGTTCAAGCCCCAGGACTGTCAAAAAACAAAACAAAACATAAATTAATTAAAAGTGAATAAAATAAAAATGAATTCTTTAGTCACCTAGGCCCCATTTATCATGCTCACTGGCAATGTATGTGCTGAAGATGGATACTGAATACAATTATCATTGCTCAAGTTTCTATTTAATGATTCTTTTTTAGACTCTTAGAACCTAAATTTTATGTGTCAGGAAGCAAATGCTCCCTAAGCAAGATCTACAGGATGAAGGAAATCTGGGTTACTCTGTTACTTTCATCCCCAATTTCCTTATTTTGTGGAATATGTTTTTTGTATGACAATTTAAGGTAAATGACATGTTTCATCGAATATATCATATCCAGTAGAGCAGCTTCAACTGGGGCTACTGCACAGTTTTGTATACAGCAGTCAACTTTTTTCTGCTTAGTTTTAACTTTTTTGCATTAAATAGTGATATAAGGAAAACCACCACCACTTCCTTCTTCCTTCCTTCCTTCCTTCCTTCCTGCCTTCCTTCCTTCCTTCCTTCCTTCCTTTCTTTCTTTCTTTCTTTCTTTCTTTCTTTCTTTCTTTCTTTCTTTCTTTCTTTCTTTCTTTCTTTCTTTCTTTCCTTTTCTTTATTTCTTTCTCTGTCTATCTCTCTCTCCCTTCCTTCCTTCCTTCCTTCCTTCCTTCCTTCCTTCCTTCCTTCCTTCTTTCTTTCTTCCTCTTCCTCCTCCTCCTCTTCCTCCTCCTCCTCCTCCTGCTCATTCTTCTCCTTCTCCTTCTTCTTCTCCTGGATCAAGGGTAGCACTCCACCACTTAATCCATAGCTGCAATTCTGGATGTTTTGGTGCTACATTGGGCAAAAGAGTCTCATGGACTTTTCGACCCAGGCTGACTTAGAACCATGATCCTCGGATCTCAGCATCCTGAGTAGCTAGTGTTATCAGTGTGAGCTACCAATCCCTGGCATAAAAGATGGATTCCATTTCTTCCATTGCACCCAAGTTTCAACATTCTTTTTCCTTTATTGTGTTCATGGGAGTTGATGGCTGTTTCAGAGGCTCACTGTACATTTTTGTACACAGTACCATTTGTACTTAGCTCTTCTTAATCAAGAGAGCTAAGAGGTAATCCTCTCATGGATAGCTCTGTAAGTCCAGGTGGAAATTTGAATTGTCTGTTCACAGCCCAGTATATCCATTCCAGTTGTATATCTGGAAACTAAATAGAAAATATAAACTTCATTTATTATCTAAATCACTTATATTCCTTGCTATAACATGGAAGCTTAATGTACCAGAATATTAATGTGAGCCTAATATCTGTGCCTAATAATACATAATATTTGCCTTTATCACAGCAATGGCCATCAAATAAATGGTACATTTTCCTTCCTTGTTTTGTTGGACAAACAGCAGTACAGACCAATGGAAGTGATTACCTTCTCTTTTTCTGTCCCTCATCTACCCAATGGCAGAGGTTCTACCAAGTACATATGTGCTCTGGGAGAGCAGGTAGGTGTCAGGTATTTAGGATGAACTGTTTCTCTCAGCATTTCAAACTTCAGACAGCTCTTGCATATCATTGCTCTTCTTTTCCATACAGATAGACAATAAGCTATGGGTTATTCTTGGCCCTCATGCCCTGAACTGGCATCCTGAGAAGGTGAGGTCAATCAGAGTTTCTGTTAATAGCCTGTCCTCCCTCAGGAACACGGTGATTGTACTTGTTCACTTTCTTCATCCTGGTTTTGTTGTTTATTTAGCATGTTTTTATAATGGGTTAAACTAATATGTCTGTAGTTTGTAAGTACAGAAAGAATCATTATTACATAAAACTGCCATGCGATGACAGGCTTTTTATTTATTTGGCATTTTACCTATTCTTCAGTCAACCAGTCAGCATGATTCATGCTCTTTAGTATTCTTACTTCTTTTTCTGAGTCAGTTCATTCAATACCCTACTATGCCACACTCAGCACTTACACTTTGCTCAGTATGGGTCATTGCCTTTTCAAAGCTCCTAAGAAACAACCTAGTAGCACATCAGTTTCAACCCTCCAAGTGTTTGCCAACACATTAAACTCTACATCATGGAAGAGTGCTCTTATTTGGATGAACTCTTCTATAGTCAGCTTTATAATCTACCGTCCTGCATGCAGCACCCTCAATCCAACCTCCTTAGTCTATTAGCCATCCTTGGCTGTCAAAGCCTGTAATTCCCAATATTTTATAATATTTTTCTGAAAAGTCACTTTTATTATTCTGTTCATCATAAGAAGACAGGATAATAGTTCCTGGAAATGTTAATACAAACTACAGTTCTCAGCATTGTATTCATTGACAGAAGAGAGGGGAGAGCTGACTCTTAAAGAAAGAGAAAAAATAAAAACCCTTAGGATATATATATATATATATATATATATATATATATATATATATATATATATATTGCCAGTCCTGGGGCTTGGACTCAGGGCCTGAGCACTGTCCCTGGCTTCTTCTTGCTCAAGGCTAGCACTCTGCCACTTGAGCCACAGCGCCACTTCTGGCCATTTTCTATATATGTGGTGCTGGGGAATTGAACCCAGGGCCTCATGTATACAAGGCAAGCACTCTTGCCACTAGGCCATATCCCCAGCCCCCCTTAGGAATATTTTAATGTTCAAGGAAATAAGGTATCCAAAATCCTTGAGTGCATTAACCACTAAATAAAAATATGAAGCCTCAGAGTCCCATTTCTTCAAATTAGTGCTCTAATCATAATGTAGCAAATGGGCTATGGATAAATACTTCAACTTCTCTGGAAGTTCCTCCTCAAATTAATAATTTTGGGGCCTGATGTTTGGCTTTTTCTACTTTCTGCCTAAGGAAATCAATCTACATTTATATAATGGTATGGTATTCTTAACAACAACACTATGGTTTTTGTCAGAGTTTTCAATCTATTATTGTTAATCGAATGCACTTCAAAAACATATTCCAGTTGTAACTCTTTACAGTTATTAATTTATCTGTTTGTCTCAAACATCTGAGTTAATCCATTTTCCATTCTACTAACCACCCAAATAAGTTTCATAACTGCAACCCATTTACATAGTGTTTGTTATTCAATATTGGATATTTTACTGCCAAATATTTTATTCATGTCATTAGTTATCAGTGTTCAATTAATCAGTTGTTAGTATTCTGTATTGCCATTGGCAATGAAATTCTCAATATTCAAGAAGTCAATGATTCAGCACTCTCATCCTAGGAAGTCATCATCTTAGGTCAGTTTTCGATACATACACTCATAGTGATTTTTAATCAGGAGTTTTATTGCAGATTCTTTGAGCAAAGATATATGTAAGGAAATAAGTATGGCAGAACTAGAATAAGAGAAAAAATTGAACTGTACTAAATTCAACAGAAATATTAACTTAGCAAAACCAGTTCCATGGAGAGACATGAAACTAAAAATAGCCCTCAAGAATTGTCTCAACTTGTTCTTCATTTAACCCAGGATTCCTCAGGGAAGAAAGGCAACACCCAGAGAGAGATGCAGCAAAGAGCATTTAGTAACCAGCACTCTGGGAAGCTATTAAAATGTGCCTCCATTTCATAGTTGGTATATAATCAATCCACTACAGAGCAAAGCTTTGAGAAAGGAAGATTTATAAATTGGCTATGGCTTGACATTAATTAAATATAAACTAATGTTAGGTCACTAAAAGAAACAGTAAGGGACACAAGGACAATGAAATAAAGATTTGTGAATAAATGAATCCCAAAGAATGATACATGTTAAAAATAGAAAGTGTATGTAGAAGAAGAGGGGAAAATGGTGACCAGAATGTTAAAATTTCAACCAACTTGTACAAAGACAAGCTCTGAACAGAAATGTACATCTTACTAGAGCAAACATGATGCTATTAATGGCTTTATTTCAATAGTGGAAATTCCTAACCAACTTCCACAATTGTATTTCAATGGCAAACATAAATATTTTCTCTTCCATTGATTTTAAATAGTAATAACAATAGAAGTATAATGTCTGTTCAAAAATACCATGTACATTTCTGCTTGTGTTTAAATAGTTTTATCCTCATCAAAGCATGAGAGGTGTAGCGATTCTTTGTTGTGGAGGCTCTCTGTGTTTGGTGGGATGTTTAGCAGCCTTTCTGGTGTCTTGAACCACATGGAGGTAGAACTCTCCTCCCACCACTTTAGACAACCCAACATGTCTCCAAATATTGCTGAATTTCCCTAGTTGAAATGTAATGATTTAAAGTCATGTTTAGGTACAGTTGTTGTTTCAAATGTTTATATAGAGAAGAAATTATTTCTAAAGTAGGTCAATCTTACGTGCATGACCTTTGGGAATGTAATTTATTTTTTTAATTGAAAAGTAAATACTGAAGGGAAAAGGAGTTAAGAGAGCACACATTAAAAAGGGTAAGGCTAGATGGTTTTTTAATGGTGGATATTAATCAAAACATTAAGTATTTGTCATTGTAGGTAACAGGAACCCATATTTGTGCTGCTGCCTATTTTCCTATGAGTGGAAAAAAAGAGAAAACTTTTATGAATCATAAATAATTTAAATTCTAAGAAATAGGATCAAAATTTATAAGACGGAAACCTAAAGTTTTTAGAATAGAAAATAGTTATTTCTTTAATAAAATCTAGTGTTCCTTTCTGAGTTCAAAGGTATGACTGGGGCTAAGGTATGGTCCTTATGCAAAAGAATCTTAGAATGTAAAGTGTGGTTTTCAAGTTATCCGCACATTAGGATAGCCTGGAGAGTTTCTCAAGCATTATTGCTCGGATGATGCAGACAGATCAATGAGAATGTTAAGTTAGCAGTCTGAGTGACAGTATACTTGAAGCTTGGCAAATGATTACAATGTGCTGTTATTGTTATCAATAAATTTATGAGTTAATAAACACTAATTATTGCAACATAGAACTATATTTCCCAAGATATTGAAGCAAAAATAATTAAACACTTAGAGATAAATATATGGACTTTCTCTGAATTGGGATATTATTCTTACACAAAATATGCTGGATATCTAGAAACAGTGGTGTATGTCTATACTACCAGTATTCATTCAAAAGGCTAGCTAGGAGTAGCATAAGTTCAAGGTCAACCTGTCAATGTAATGATACTTTTTGTAATCATCAAAATGTCTGATGAATAAATGATAAGTCATGTGAAATATGGACTTTAATGAATCAGGGAAAGGAGAAAGGCTTGAAAAAAGTATTTAGTGTCACTCTGCCTGGAAGTTCATAGAAGCAGTTGTAATCAGTATTTTTTTTTTAAATTCATACTAAAATTTACAAGTCATTCATAATGACAGAGGAGAAAGTAAAATATATAGAGGGTGCTGCTTAATTATAAAGACCTGTCAATGTCAGTCACTGAAATTTCCGGCCAACAGCCGGAAATTTTTATAAAACAATTCAAATATCAGATAATCCACTGAATTTTAGTAGTTGACTTAGTGCGAAAATGGATAGAATAAGTACACCTACTATAAGCTTTTCCTGGTTAAATTAGTTTCAGCTTCCCACAGCATGGAAATCTTTCTATCTAACTGAGAATTTTCTCCAAATATTCAGCAGATCCAGGACTTCTGTTCAAAAAAGATTTCTGTTCATTTTTGAATGAATTTTTGAAAATCTAATCTTACTTGGGTATTAAATTTTTTCTCTCATTCTTTTGACTAAAAATGCAATTAAGTTCCCTGACCTTTTATGTACAGAATACATACTGTGACTGATGTAATCCAAAACCTAGTAGTATTTCGGTGTTTATCACATTTCAGTCTTGAACTATTGCAATGTTTGCTTGAAAGTATGGGGAATATCAGTGTTTGTGAAAGGACAGTTGACACACACACATATCCTAAATAGTCATTTTGATTTACTACTTAAGTTTTATGAGAACCAAATTCAGAACTAGAAATGCAGATACTTAAACATCATTAGTTTACTTTTTACAATAAAATACACAAATAAAAATGTGCACATAAAGCACATCCTCAATTATTCTGCAAAAGAATGTCCAAGAACTTCCACAAAGACAGTGGAGGAGCAGCAGAGCTCTAGCAAAGCTCCCTCCAACATCACAGTTTTACCAAGCCAGAGACACTTTTACTCCTAGAAAGACAGCCCAAGTAAGTTATAACAGTATAGGGATTCTGACCAGGAAGAAAAAATCGACTTTGCTGGCCTGAAAACACAGATTTGAGGTCCGGGCCTCTTCCCACCACCGCACAAGTGCTGGCACCGACACAGCACCTCACACCCCGCTCACCTAAAGCACACAGAGGGGACCAGGGAGAAATCCTTCAGACAGCGGCAGACAGATGCAGATTGCAGCCTGAACACGGACAGCCTGAAATCACAGAGAAAGAAAGCGTGAGTACCCCACAAAAGACATTCTCACTCGCGCTCACAGAGCAGCTTCTTGAAGGTAGCCCTTCCCCCACCACCAGAGCAAAGCGCCATCTTTGACACTGGCATAGGGTCAGAAGACTGCAACTAGAGCGAGCCTGGGGAAAGCGAGGACAAAGGAGCCATCTTTGAAAAGGGCAAGAGGGACCAACCAGTGAGAGCCAGCTCCACCCAGGAGAACCACCCCTGCACAGGTGAGAGGCTCTTTCTGGGCTGCAGCTCACACACTCAGGTGAACTCAGCCAGAGGTGCCCCACCCTGCCTGCCAGAATTTTTAAATTAAAACCGCAAGGGGCAAGCAGCTACCAGCAGCACGGAACAACCAGATGGGAGAACAAACAGTTTCTGAGACAGATAAACGGTCCCATCACAGAGGAAGCCCAATTCCCAGCTGGAAAATGAACGGAATTCCATAGCCAGCTCTGCCCAGAAGGCCACCCTGCACAAGAGGGAGGAACCTCCCTCAGGAAAGCGACTCTCAGCCCAGTAAACCAGGCCAGAGGCACCCCACAATGCTGAGTACACAGCCTATTCAAAGCCAGGTGTTAAAGGCAGTAGCCCCACAGCAGACAGGAGGAGCCAAGGTTCCCAAGACTGTTCACGTCCCCCATCAACAGTGGACGCCCAAGGCCTACCTGCAACCTGTGTGAACCACAGAGCCCCAGGATTTCACTAACAGGGGAGGGTGGTCAGAGCAGATCCACCCCCTGCAAACTGACAGCAAGTCAAACCAGCCAAGCAGCAAAATAGACTGCAGACCATCGCAAGGAAATCAGAGACTGTAGAAAGCCCACCCAAACAAGAAAGAATCCAGTTTTTTTCAAAACATTTTTAAGCTTTTTTTTTTTCATTTTTGAAATGTCATTTTTTTTATTTTACATTTTTACCTGTTTGTTTTAGCAAGATTTTTTTTATTGGTTTTTCATTTTTCTGTGTTTTTTTTAAATAACTTTTCTCTGTTTTGTGCATTTGTCTTCCAGTATTTTTTCTTTATTTCTCTCTTCAAATTCTCTTTCTTTAAAAATTTACTTTCTGGGCGGGTAATATGGCCTAGTAACAAGAGTGTTTGCTTCATATACATGAAACCCTGGGTTCGATTCCCCAGCACCACATATGTTGAAAACGGCCAGAAGTGGTGCTGTGGCTCAAGTGGCAGAGTGCGAGCCTTGAGCAAAGAGAAGCCAGGGACAGTGCTCAGGCCCTGAGTCCAAGGCCCAGGACTGGCAAATAAATAAATAAATAAATAAATAAATACTTTTCTATGAATAACACCTCCACTCTTTTCTGCAAATACTACATTGTCTATCATTTTAACCTTGTACTTTCAACTGAGTCTACTCTTCTCTACATTTCCAAGTCACAGAAATTAAACCAAATCATCACACACACACACCTATACATTTTACTCTATTCTCTTTACTACCTATAACTTACCCTCCTGACTTACTTCCAGGACCTCCAGATTACATTGACCCCTGGTTATTGGATAGAGGGTATTGCTGCTCAATCAGAGTGAATCAAAGGAGTTCAAAGACAAAGCCAGCCAGTCCAAAAAGAACTTAACATAAGAACAAAAATTTCTCATAGGGTTGTAACAGTAAATAAGTAACTACTGAATACAGGGCTCAGGATTGGTTGTTATATCAAAATTGTACTCTTTAGGGACACCAAATATAATTTTATATACAGGTATACAAGGTATCTATATATAATTGTGACCTTCTAGGATTTACACAACAGTGCTTGGTAAGATCTGCTTTGGGTCTTAAATGGTACTCCCAAGTGCTTGTAGACTGGCAATCCCAATTCAAATGGGCAGAAGAAACACAAGAAAGATGGCAAACAACGGAGTCTCATCCCCCACTCAAAACAAGCAGGAAGCAGAGCAGTCAATCAAAGACATAGAAGAGAACCCTCAAAAGTCTCTACAAAGTCTATTGATAAAAATGATAAATGAAAAGTTTGAATCTCTTCAGTCAACTATTTTAGAGCGTGAGGAGGCAAAGCAAAAATTAATGGAGAATTTCATGGCCTCCACAAATAGAAAGATAATTGAACTTAAAGAGTCAAACAAAAAGATAGTTACCCATCTAAAAAGTTTGAGAGACAGCACTCAAAACCAAAGTAATGAAGTAAAGAAGTCCATGCAGGACCTAAGAGATAATTATAGCAAAGACATGGAAATCACCAGGAAAGTCCAGTCAGAAGGAAAAGAGATTTGAAATCAAGTAGCTAGCCTACAGTCCCGACTAACTGAAGCAGAGGATCAAATCTCAGGAGCTGAAGATTCCCTAGAAGCTATGGAGAAAGATCAAAAATCAATACAAAACCCATCCAATCGACAAAGCAGATCACTCCAAAACCTCCAAGACACAATCAGGAAGCCTGATTTAAGGCTAATAGGAATTGAGGAAAACCTGGAGGAAGAAGTTAATGGAATAGGCAACCAATTTAACAGAATATTAGCCGAGAACTTCCCAAATATCCAGAAGGATAGGCCTATACAGATACAGGAAGCATTTAGAACCCCAAACCGACCAGACCAGAATAGGATATCCCACTGACATATGTGATCAAAACAGGATCAATAGAGTCCAAGGAAAGAATCCTTAAAGCTGTTAGGAGAAGAAAACAAGCACATATAAAGGAAAAGCAGTCAGAATTACCCCAGACATCTCAGTAGAGACCATGAAAGTGAGGAGAGCCTGGAATGGTGTATACCAAACCTTAAATAAGAATAACTACCAGCCAAGAATACTGTACCCAGCTAAACTCTCATTCATAGCCGAAGGTCAAATAAAAGTCTTCCACAGTAAGGAAAAACTGAAACAATATATCTCCACCAAACCAGCTTCACAGAAAATCCTCAAAAATGTACTATACAGGGAAAATAATCAAGATCCAAATACAGACAGAGAAATGAACCCTAAATAGAAAACCAGAATATTAGATCAAGAAATGGGAGCACACAGCTTTTAACAAGATACATATAATGAAGGGAACAAACAATCATCTCTCAATCATAACTCTCAACATTAATGGGCTTAATTCTCCAATCAAATCACAGAGGCTCATAAGTTGGATCAAAAATCAAGATCCATCTTTCTGCTGCCTCCAAGAGACACATCTATCCAGCAAGAGTAAACACCTTCTAAAAGTGAAAGGTTGGAATCAAATCTATCAAACAAATGGCCCCCAATAAGCAGGCTGGCATTGCAATCCTAGTATCAGATAAAATTGACTTCAAATTAAAAACGTTAAGAAGAGACAAACAAGGTAACTACATTCTAATAAAGGGATCTCTCCTACAGGAAGATATAACCATCCTAAATATCTGCACACCAAATACAGGAGCACCCAACTTCATCAAACAAACACTATTGACTCTAAAAACACTCATAGACCCAAACACATTGATAGTCGGGGACTTTAACATTCCACTATCACCTCTGGACAGACAGACATGCCAAAAACTGAATAAAGTAACCACAGAACTAAACAACTGCATAGACCAACTAGACTTAATTGACATCTACAGAATATTCCATCCAGCAACAACTGAATACTCATTCTTTCCGGCAGCACATAGAACATTCTCCAAAATAGATCACATCTTAGGGAACAAGGAAATTCTGTACAAATTCAGAAGTATCAAAACTGTTCCCTTTGGGGCTGGGGATATAGCCTAGTGGCAAGAGTGCCTGCCTCGGATACACGAGGCCCTAGGTTCGATTCCCCAGCACCACATATGCAGAAAACGGCCAGAAGCGGCGCTGTGGCTCAAGTGGCAGAGTGCTAGCCTTGAGCGGGAAGAAGCCAGGGACAGTGCTCAGGCCCTGAGTCCAAGGCCCAGGACTGGCCAAAAAAAAAAAAAAAAAAAAAAAAAAAAAAAAAAAAAAAAAAAAACCTGTTCCCTGCATTGTCTCAGACCACATGGAAAAAAAATTAGAGCTCAACTCAAACAGCCACCGCAGAAAATCCTACAATACATGGAGACTTCCGAACCATCAGTGGGTCATTGAAGAAATTAGAAGAGAAATTCAAATGTTTATGGAATTCAACCAAGATGTGTACACAAAGTACCAGCTTCTTTGAAACATAGCAAAGGCAGTACTCAGAAGGAAATTTATATCTCTGAGTGCCTACATCAACAAACTGGAGAAACAGCAACTCAACAACTTAAGGAAGCACCTTAATCTCCTCAAAAGAGAACAACAAGCCAAACCCAAAGAAAATAGACAAAGCAAATAATTAAAATCAAATCAGAATTAAATGAATTAGAGACAAAAAATATCGAAAGAATCAACAAAAGGAAGATTTGTTTCTTTGAAAAAATTAACAAGATAGACAGACCCCTAGCAAACCTGAGCAAAAAAAATGAAACGAACAAAACAAGATAAACAAGATCAGAGATGAAACAGGAAAAGTCACCAGATAAAAACCAAAATTCAGAACACAATAAGGGACTATTTTGCAAACCTTTATGCCAACAAATTTGAGAACCTGGAGGAAATGAATGTTTTCCTAGAAAAAATTGATATCCTCAAACTCAATCATGAAGATGTAAACCTTCTGAACAGACCCATATCCAGCATTGACATAGAAACGGCAATAAGTGATCTCCCATCCAAGAAAAGCCTAGGTCCAGGCAGGTTCACAGCAGAATTCTACGAGGCCTTCAAATCAGAACTCACACCAATATTTCTCAAACTCTTCAATGAAATTGAAAGAGAAAGTTCACTGCCAGACACAATTTATGAAGCCAGTATAACCCTCATCCCAAAACCAGGCAAGGACTCATCACGGAAAGAGAACTATAGACCGATTTCCCTGATGAATATAGACTCAAAAATTCTCAACAAAATTCTGGCCAATAGACTTCAACAGGTCACCAAAAAAATCATACACCATGATCAAATTGGATTCATCCCAGGGATGCAAAGTGGGTTCAATATATGCAAGTCAATTAATGTAATCCACCACATCAACCGGAGCAAGGTAAAGAACCACATGGTTTTATCGCTGGATGCGGAAAAAGCATTTGATAAAATCCAGCACCCATTTATACTAAAAGCCCTGGAAAAACTGGGATTGCAGGGAACACTCCTGAATATAATAAAGACAGTTTATGACAAACCAACAGCAAGTATAATTCTAAATGGTGAAAAACTAAAGCTATACCCTTTAAAATCAGGAGCAAGAAAGGGATGTCCACTCTCTCCCCTTCTCTTCAACATACTACTAGAATTCCTAGCCAGAGCAATTAGGCAAGAAGAAAATATAAAGGGGATCCAAATAGGAAAAGATGAAGGTAAACTTTCTCTCTTCACAGATGACATGACCCTATACGAAAGAACCCCATTGACTCTACTCCGAAGCTACTAGAGCTGATCCAAAACTTTTGCAAAGTTGCAGGATATAAAATAAACCCTGAAAAATCAATGGCATTTCTATATGCTAATGACCTGGACACTGAGGCTGAAATCCGGAAAGCAACTCCTTTTGCCTCAAAAAACATAAAGTACCTAGGAATAACCTTAACCAAAGAAGTGAAAGACCTGTATGATGAGAACTTTAATAACATGAAAAATGAAATTAAGGCAGAACTAAGGAAATGGAAACAACTCCCATGCTTCTGAATGGGGAGGATTAATATAATCAAAATGGTAATATTGCCAAAGACTAACTACAAATTCAATGCAATACCCATTAGCGTCCCAACACAATTTTTTAATCAAATAGAGGAAGCAATCCAGAAATTTATATGGAACAACAAAAGACCCAGAATAGCAAAAACAATTCTAAGCAGAAAGAACAGTGCTGGAGGAATTACAATACCCAACTTCAAGCTGTACTATAAAGCTATAGTAATAAAAACAGCTTGGTATTGGCACCAGAACAGACATGAAGACCAATGGAACAGAATTGAAGACCCAGAAATGAATGCACAGAACTATGCCTATTTAATCTTTGATAAAGGAGCTAAAAAAAAAAATAGGATGGAAGAAATACAGCCTCTTCAACAAATGGTTCTGGCAAAACTGGTTCAATACATGCAACAAACTAAAACTATATCCTTATATATCACCCTGCACCAAACTCAATTGCAAATGGATCAAATACCTTGAAATAAAAACAGATGCCCTGAAAACACTAAAGGAAAGAGTAGGAGAAACACTTGGGCTCCTTGGCACAGGACTGAACATCCTTAACAAAGACCCAGAAATGTGACAAATCAAAGAAAGGATAAATGGGAATGCATCAAATTGCAGAGCTTCTGCAGTGCAAAGGACATAGCATGCAAGATAAACAGAAAGCCCACAGATTGGGAAAAGATCTTTACCGCCATACAATGTACAAAGGCCTCATATCTAAAATATATGCAGAACTAAAAAGATTACATTCCTCCAAAACAAAACAGCAAAGAACCAATAGCCCCCTCAAAAGTGGGCTAAATACTTAAAAAAAGACTTCTTTGATGAGGATATGAGAATGGCCAAGAGACATATGAAAAAGTGCTCCACCTCACTGGCCATAAAAGAAATGCAAATCAAAACAATATTTAGATTCCATTTTTCCACAGCAAGAATGTCCTATATCAAGAAAACTAACAATGACAACTGTTGGAGGGGATGTGGCCAATAGGGAACCCTATTTCATTGTTGGTGGGAATGTAAATAGGTTCAGCCACTCTGGAAAGCAGTATGGAGATTCCTCAGAAGGCTAAACATAGAGCTCCCCTATAACCCAGCAGCCCCACTTTTGGTCATCTACCCAAAAGACCACAAACAAAATCACACTAAACCCACCAGCACAACAATGTTCATTGCAGCACAATTTGTCATAGCTAGAATTTGGAACCAACCCAGATTCCCTTCAGCATACGAATGGATCAGGAAAATGTGGTACATGAACACAATGGAATTTTATGCTTCTATCAAAAAGAATGACATTGCCCCATTTGTGAGGAAATGGAAGGACTTTGAAAAAAATTATACTAAGTGAAGTGAGCCAGACCCAAAGAAACATGGACTCTATGGTCTCCCTCATAGGGAATTTTAGCACAGGTTCAGGCTAGTCACAGCCGAAGATCACAGGAGCCCAATAGCTATACCCTTATGAACACAAGTGAAATGAACTCCATGTTATGGAAACGACTGTTATATCAATGTTTTAATTATTTTAAACATGCGATGTGAAACTGTAGTTTCTATTATTGATGATCCTCTTGTGTCCCCTTCCTATGGTTGTACCTGCACTATCTCTGTATTTTATCTGAGTACATTGGAAGCCGTGTATACAGGTATTAGAACTAGGACATTTAAAGGGAATACCAAAATCTAGAAACACAAGGTAAAAAAGACAAACAATTATAAAAGCAATACTTGCAAAACCGTTTGGTGTAAATCAACTGAACAACTAGTGGTGGGAAAGGGAAAGGGGGATGGGGGAGGGGGAATGAGGGAGGAGGTAATAAACAGTACAAGAAATGTATCCAATGGCTAACATATGAAACTATAACCGCTCTGTATATCAGTTGGACAATAACTATTTAAAAAAAGAAAGAAAGGTGTAGCAAGGATCAAGATGCATTGTACTCCTAAACCAAGACATTGAATTGAAACCCTTTTGTACAACTACTTAAGAATAATAAAAATAAAATTAAGAAAAAACGAATTTCCAAGAAACAGTTCTTTTTATTTAGTTCAAATTTTTACTATCAAACTGATGTACAGAGAGGTTACAGTTTCATACATTAGGCATTGGATGCATTTCTTGTACTGTTTGTTACCTTGTCCCTCATACCCCCCTCCCCCTTCCACTTTCACTTTCCCCCCCTGAGGTGTTCAGTTCACTTATACCAAACAGTTTTACATGTATTGCTTTAGTAGTTGTTTGTCTTTTTTTACCCTGTGTCTCTCAATTTTGGTATTCCCTTTCAATTTCCTAGTTCCAATACCAGTATACACGGTTTCCAATATACTCAGATAAGATTACAGAGATAGTGCAGGTACAACCACAGGAAGGTGATACAAGAACATCATCAATAATAGAAGCTACAGATACACATGGGACGTTGAAAGTAGTTACAACTGTGATATAACAATTGTCTCCATAACATGGAGTTCATTTTCCAAGAAACATTTCTATCCAGCTTTTGAAGAACATATATTGTTTGCATAAAGATTGCTTGTGTACTACTTTCAAATTCAAATTTGAAAAGGGACCATTTCTATTGTTGTTAGATGCTAGTTTATGTTTCACTCTCAGACAGAAATATTAGAAATGTCAAATTATTCATCTTTCATTCCAATACAATGACCATTTGTAAAAATTTTTTTTGACATTTTGTGCTTTGTTTTATATTTTTAATTCCATAATGTCCAGAAAGTTGTGAGCTAAATTTAATCCTGAGTTACAGTAACCTTATTACACCAAATTCTTGGAATTCTGAATTTCTCACATCTTGTGGTTTCAAGTTTTCTTTTTCTACTTTTATATTGTGTTTTATGATTTTTTAAAAATTGCATCAGATGATTTGGACAAGTAATAGAGAAGAAATCATGTTAAAAGCTTAGTTAGATATTAATAAAAACAATATAGGATTCATTTTGATCCTTGTTTTATGCAGCATTTTATCTTTTAAAACCTAATGTTTACTGCACCCTCTCTGGACATCAGTTTGATAATAAAAATTAAAAAAATACAGATGTGAGGAAATGAAGTAACTCGCTCAGTGAGTAAGCAATGAGGCAGCATTTGAACTCAGGTCTGAGTAATGAATCCTGTGGTCCCCAGCAGCCATACGTGGAAGAGTACATATAGCTTTGGTACTGCCCTAGTTATTGGAGATGCAATGTCATAACCATCCAGGCAGTGAACAGTTTAGGGAAACCCAAGGGGAACGGCACCCTACCAAGAGCATAGGAAGCCCATCATAGTGAGCTTCAACACAGTGAGAACTGTTTGCAAAAAAACAAAACAAAACAAAAACCTAATGTTTAAAATTGTCATTTTCATTCAAGATGCATTGGTAACAAAAAATGTGTTAGTTATATTGTTAAAATCTATACTTCTTGGCAAGTGTATTTGTTTGGGATGTAAATGGAAAACCTCAAATCACTGAGGCTCTTTTCTATTTAAAAAATAGCTGAAGGTAAGCGTGTGGATGTCTTGGGAGGAGGTCCAATTATATTTGCATCAAGGAGGTTGATAAACATCCTAAATACCGACTATAAACCAATAGTAAAGTGACTGCTTTTTAATTTTGTCAATGTTCATGCATTTTTACTGTAACATTTATAAACTTTCTTCTAAATTAACTTTCCATGTGATTGGAATGAAGTTCAGCCCTGAGCACTAGACCAGATTCATGAGGCTCCCCATTTGCACCAGTAAAAAGAAAAAAAAAAAAGCAAGTGAAAAAAAAGTAAATGTATACTTATCCAATGTTACTTTGAAATGACTTGCATGACTTTCCAAAATTTAATATCATTGAATCTAGTGCCAATAATAAATAGCATATTATAAGATGAGAACGTTTTCCCTCAACAATGAATATGTCATTTCTAGAAATAAGAGGAGTAGTTCAGGCATTTGGATATCAGTTTTATGCCATCCTCTTTTTTTCTGCCACTCTATTATATTCATAATTTTGTTTCCTGTGAAATGACATGTGTCACCTGTGCAGTAATAAAATGGAAGCCAGTGGTCTGTTATAATAATTATTTTAATCTGCGTTTTTAAAATGGTTGTTTTGCCCAGGTAACCATTTTAAACTAGTGATGTAATAAAAATATATGAACGCATGTAATGATGTAGATTTACGACATGTCACACTTTGCATGCCAAAATAATAGAGGTACAGTACAAGCAGCTTGTGTTTACTGATCTTCAGGAAACTCCTTCATTGGTACTTTTCAAAGAAATTCAGATTCATAAAATGACAATTCAGATGATTAAATTTATAATAGGATTATAGACAAGAAATTTGTATGAGGATAAATATATTTAAAAATTATTGCTTGAGAATCATTTGCCTCAAATATACTAAAATTTGTATTTTAAAATCACATCAAAGTTTTATCCATTATGCCATAGCCTAGAAGTGCCTATCACTTTTTCTATTAACAGTTGCATCTGTTTATCCTTCCCATGATTAAAAATTACCTAATTATTTTTAAACCAGTACTCACTCAAAGAGACAGATAACATTTTCCTTTTGTCCACTAAAGATTATTTGCTAAACATAAAAATTTGAGGGAGACTGACATATGAATTTTCAGAAAATTAAATTTAAAAATCATAAACTTTATTAAGGTATCACAATGACATATATTATTTATTGTGTATTGTCATTCATTTCAAAATATTTATTGTTTGCCTATTTAGCTGTTGGGTATTACATATCACAACATCTCATTGTGATGTTGTTTGCAAATTATATTTTAACTGACACATAAAATGTATAAAGTATACATTACAGTAGCATAATACACCATTTAAATGCAAACCTGTATTTTTTTTTTAATCAAGATAAAAAAACACATATTTTCACAGACTTTTCTCATGGCTATCATGAAAACATTCAACTTTCTTTTTGAAATGCAAAGCACATTATTATTTATTGTCATTCTATTGTGAAAGAGAACTAGAACCTCTTTCAATAGATTCATGATGGTTATCCACCATCAGTACTTTCCTCCTGTCTTTTCTCTACAGATTCTGGTATCTACCAGTCTATTCTCTCCTATAAGAACATCATGTTTATATTCTATACATAAGTGACACAAGGCAATGTTGTACTTCTGTCTATGACTAATTTTATTTTGAAATATCTCCAGAACTGACCATATCGGAATGCCTGTTAACAACTTGCTATTTCTGTGGCCAAATCATATTACACTATGTAGAGGTGTTGCAATTATACACACACACACACACACACACACACACACACACTCCCTATACATGTATACATATGGAATACAATATTATTAAAAACAAAAGTGTCCTTAATTACACATTTGTTCTATTTCATACATCAATTTTTCTATTGTTAGTTGCCACAGGGCCTCCAAATCATATAGCCTCTTCCATTAAGAATTTGATGTGCCTCGACAAATGGGACTACTACAAATTAAAAAGTTTCTGCACAGCTAAAGACATAGCCACCAAAACAGAAACACAGCCAACCATATGGGAACGGATCTTTACCAGCACAGCAACAGACAACAGCCTAATATCTGTCATCTACAGAGAACTCAAAAAACTAAGCCCCTCCAAGCCCAATAAACCAATTAGGAAATGGGCAAAGGAGCTAAAGAGAGACCTCACAAGAGAAGAAATAAAAATGGCAAAGAAACATATGAGGAAATGTTCAACATCCCTGGTAGTAAAGGAAATGCAAATAAAAACAACCCTGAGATACCACTTCACTCCAGTTAGCATGGCCTATACTCTGAACTCAGGCAACAACAAATGCTGGAGGGGGTTCGGGGAAAGAGAAACCCTTCTCCATTGTTGGTGGGAGTGCAAATTAGTACAACCACTTTGGAGAACAGTATGGAGGTTTCTCAAAAAGCTCAATATAGACCTACCCTATGACCCAGCTATACCACTCCTAGACATCTATCCTAAACAGCAAGTCCCAAGATATCAAAAAGACATTTGTACTTCCATGTTTATCGTGGCACAATTCACAATAACCAAAATATGGAGACAACCCAGATGCCCCTCCACAGATGAATGGATCCAAAAAAATATGGTACCTATACACAATGGAATACTTCATAGCGATTAGGAATGGTGAAATATTGTTATATGCAGGGAAATGGTCAGAACTCAAACAAATAATGTTGAGCGAGACAAGTCTAGAACACAGAAAACAAAGGGGCATGATCTCCCTGATATATGACTGTTAAGAAAGGGAGACGGAGAGACAGTAGAGACCAGGTCTGTGAAACCAAAAACTGCTTGTCAAATGGTATTTCCCACAGGATTGGGGCAGCGACCCAACAGTATGTAACTAAAACCAAACAATTACTCAACATATAAAGGTCAAAAATTGACCTCTCAGTGGAATACAATAGCTCAAAAGCTATGTATGTACTTTCATATAAGTCTACTGTTGACATATTGTCTAATATCGACATTACATTTAAAGCCCTAGGTGAATTTTCTTGGGCCTGGCCATGTGGCTACTGTATATGTTCTTGATAAGTTGTATATTGTATATATGTCTACCTGACCTAGAGAAGGGAAAGAAAAACAGGGCGTAAGATATCACAAGAAATGTACACACTGCCCTACTATGTAACTGTACCCTTTTTGCACAACACCTTGTCAAAAAAATTTGTGTTCAATTAATAAATAAATTAAATTTTAAAAAAAGAAGAAGAAAAAAAGGAGTTTGATGTGCTAGCTAGTACTGGTGTTTCATGCCTGTAATCCCAGTGAATAAGGAAGCTGAGATCTGAAGGTCACAGTTTGAAGCTTGCTTGGGCAGAAAAGTCTGTGAAATTCTTCTCTCCAGTTAATCACTAAAAAGCTAGAAGTGGTACTGCTGCTCAAATAGTGGAGTGCTAGGCTGGAGTACAAAAGCTCATGGACAGCAGCAAAGCCCTGAGTTCAAGTTCCAAGACTTACACACATAAAATCATTGATTTAATAAACTGTGTTGCTTTAGTGGACATGTGGTTTTAAGAGAAACAGAAAAAAAAATAGCCAAAGAAATGAGCAGAAATTTGGGAAGGAGGTTAAGAAGAATTAGATGAAGTGGGTGGAGTGTGGAAGAGTTGTTCCAGAGAATGAACAAAGATGTCCAGTGACTGTTAGATGGTGGTTCACTAGTTGAAAACCTGCCAGTGGGATTAATCCAAGTAGATCCTTGTTTGAAAAGTCTAAAATACTCCATTTGTATTTTCTTTTTGTGGACAGTTCTGGGTCTTGGACTCAGGGCCTGAGCACTGTCCCTGGCTTCTTTTTGCTCAAGGCTAGCACTCTGCCACTTGAGCCACAGCGCCACTTCTGGCCATTTTCTATATATGTAGTGCTGGGGAATTGAACCCAGGGCTTCATGTATACAAAGCAAGCACTCTTGCCACTATGCCATATTCCCAGCCCCCCATTTGTATTTTCTGAGTACTAGAATTGCAATACTTAAATACTTTTTAATTGCAACTTAATTTTATGAAGTTCATCAACTATCTGAAATTCTGAGTCCCTTTAGGAATCATTACATTCTTTTTTTTGTGTGTGGGGGGGTGGGGGTCCTAGGCCTGGGCACTCTCCCTAAACTTTTGTACTTACAACTGATGCTCTACCAATTTGAGCTATAGCTCCATTTCATGCTTTTTAATAGTTATTTGGAGCTAAGAATCCCATAGACTTTCCTGTGAGGGCTGGCTTTAAACTACTATCCTCAGGTAGATATAAGCTTTCTGAAAGCTAGGATTATAGGAATGAGACAATAACACAAGGCTTATATCTTTTTAATCTATAATTTCTATTTTATTTTCCTTATAATAACTAGAAGTTTCCTCTTCAGAAGTGTCAACATAGATTTGCCCATCTGAGAAAAAGCTTCATGGAAAATCAAAAATATTATTCCTTATAACATTGTTTTGGATTCACATTAGAAAATCATGCTTCAATAGTCTATTTTCAATTTAAGAAATAAGGCATTTACTTTCTTTTTGTAATGTCACATTTTTTGAAAAGCCAATGATCCTTTCTTCCTTGGTTTCCCAAGAGTGCTAAAAAATGTTTTTCAGTTAATTATATATTATGTTTTATGAATTATACCATTCATATGGCTGAAGAATAAAAATGTAGTTCTTTGTATTTGAAGATAAAAAAATCTTGACTTATTTTGAAGAGATGTTTTCTTAGTTGCCTAGAGTTATCATAATAAATACCACCAAATGATTTAAATGTTATAAACTTTTTTTTTTATAATTTCTCAAGCATGAATTCAAAAATCAAGGCCTCAACAGTATCCTCTAAGACCTTCTCTTTAGATTAAATATGGCCATGCATTCCTTGTCCCTTTACAATGTCGTGCCTTTGTTTTGATGTCTCTCTGATTGTCCAAATTTCACTGCTAAGTACACCTATGATATTGAATTAGGATAAAACCTATTACTTCATTCATACTCAATCTATTTAAATACCCTTTCTCCAGATACAATCACACCATGAGATCATAGGCTTAAGACTTCAACACTTCAATTTAGTGGTAGGGGCACACAATTTAGTACATAACACTGATGAAAAGATATTTGTAGAATATAGAGCAGGACAGCAAACTCAAATGCCTAAAACATGAGAGGAAAAACATTGCTAAATAAAGAGGATGAAATGAGGGAAGGTAGCAGCACACAACAGGTGAGTGTAGTTGCTACATAGGCAAGCAAATTCTCAAAGGTGATTGTTCTCTAAATAATAAATACTCTCTAAACACACACACACACACACACACACACACACACACAAACACACACTTACCTCGGGGGGGGGAACACCTCTCTTTTAGGCCTGAGAATATCTGATATCTTATGGGTGCCAGCTCTGACATGAAGAGCAAATATTGAGTAGTTCTAAATCTATATGTTTCTGGAAAGTGTTAAGAAACTCAGGATCAAGTAATGAAGCATTTCTTTCCTTGAAAAATGACAAAAGAAGCTTGGCTATATTGGTTGGTAACTGTAATCTCATGTTCTAAGAGGTTAGATTTAGGAGGATGGTTGTTTGAGGCCAGAGTAAGAAAAAAGTTATCAAGATCTCATTTCAATCAATAATGTAGGTGCGTGCTATGTGTCTATGATCTCAGGTGCATGTGAGGCCACAGGTGGAAAGGTGATGATCTGAGACTGGCCTTGTGGAAAAATATGAGACACTACCTGAGAAGTACGCATAGCAAAAGAAAAGGGACTGGGATATATCTAGAATAGCACAGGGCCTGCCTAGCAAACAAGCATGAATCTGAGTTCAAAGCCCAGTAATGCCAAAATAACAAAACAAAAACAACAACAAGCCCAGAAATTAAAATCATTTCCATTTTGAGTTAGAAATTTTGCTAGTATCAATAATTTCTAAGGAAATTAGAAAAGATGGGTTGAATAAATAGGGATAGTAAATACAAGAAAAAGTAGGTAAACAAAAACTAAAGAAATATTCAGTGGAATTAATATATCAAATTCAAGTCTGTGGTTTCTTCTCTATAAGGATGTCTTCATTATGGTAATGTCAAAAGGAGTGTGGAGAGAAAGCAATCACATTCAATCCACAATAAGAGGATTCCATCTTTTCTGCATATAAAGCTTTAGACCTGCATTTTATTTCAAGTTTGGCGAACAGCAATCAGTTTCCATTTGTGATTAGTTTCTGTCTTTTCATTGAGTAGAGGGATTGAGACACAGTTTTTAAAGGTTATTCTACACCAGACAAAAGGAGTACATGGAAAATAAAAGGCTTTTCAAATGATCTAAAGAGCACTTGAATCTGCCACTTTGATATCATTAGCAAATTGTGATTGATTAAGTATCACAGTTAAATCTCTTTATAAGCTTTTTGGTAGCAAAGAGGCTATGGTAAATGTGGATATGCACAGTATGTGGTATTATTGTCTCGATGTAGAAGTGATATTGTTCAGATTGTATAATCTTGTCTTTCACTCTTGAAATTATAAAGTTTGTTAGAATCTTGCAAGTAGTTGTTCCTATTCAGTTCTAAAGCAGGTGATTGTCTTGTCATTTCCAACTGGGCATTAATAGTAAGAGTCTTGGGATGATGTTAAAGATACTCCACAGATGATATGGAGCATGACAGAAATGTAAATTATTTTATTGTTTTAGTAATTTACTGTTTAGTTAAATGTCTTTCCTTATCATAAGATCGTTTCAATTAAGACTGAGTAAATTTCTTTTATTTTCCCCATGGGACAAGAAAATGCATCTGCTTAATGATGCTTAAAAATACAGCCCAGGGGCTGGGAATATGGCCAAGTGGCAAGAGTGCTTGCCTCGTTTACATGAAGCCCTGGGTTCGATCCCTCAGCACCACTTATGTACAAAAAGGCAAGAAGTGGCACTGTGGCTCAAGGGGCAGAGTGCTAGCCTTGGGCCACAAGAAGCCAGGAACAGTGCTTAGGCTTTGAGTTCAAGCCCCAGGATTGGCCAAAAACAAAAAATACAGCCCAAATATCAATACATTTCACCAAAGTTCTATTATTAAACAGACAAAATAACATTAGATCACAATGTCTTGAAATACAGAGATGATGTAGGTTAGCATACTACAGACTGCCACAGTAATACCAAATTCTCTAGTTCTTTTATTTATTTTATTAAATTATGTGATAGAGATGAGAGTAGCTGACAGTGTAAAAGTTATATGTGATATGAATGGAAGGTTCAAATATTAAAATCCAGTTGTAGATCTGCCACTTTCTGTATATTTCCTAATGGGAATTTTTCCTTCTTAGACTTCTTGCAATATTAAATAGAGAGCAGTACGACATTATTATTATTTTTTTTTTTACTATTTTAGTTGATACAGTACATTTAAAGTTATCATTAAGGTTTACTCCTAAAAAATATTCTTGTTGTTTTTTATATATGTATTTTATAAAATCTCATATCTTTATGCTTTTTTAAAGTTGGTATATTTGACAATAAATAGGAAAAAAAAAAGAAATGTACTTGCTGCCTTACATATGAAACTGTAACCTCTCTGTATATTGCATTGACAATAAAGAAATAAAAAAATAAAGTTGGTATAACCATGTGATTTCTTCTAGCCAATAAAATTTATGTGTCAAATACTAGTCATTCATAGGAAAAGGCTTGAGAACCAGCATGTAATTGTTCATGTCCACCAAGATAGTGGGAGAGTCATCAAGGTAGAGAATTCATAGTTTGGGTACAAGATTGATATGATAAATTTGGATCCCCTTCTGATTCTGGACATAAATATATAAATATATTTAATTATATTAATATATTAATATTTAAATATAAAAATATATTTAAAATATATTCCATGGTGATCTTACTTATTGTTATATAATATAGTCTCTACTGTTTTATATAATAAATTTCATCCAAAAATTATTTCACAAAATTATAAAACTAAACATAGCAGGATATTAAACCAATACAGACTTTAAATTATAGTGTAAGTGATGTATAGGTAGATACTTTTTGTGAATAGTTAAGATGTATAAATGTACCAAAATTTAACTTGTGTATACAGTTTTCCTAAATAAATTTTGTAGCATTTGTTTATTATCATTTTTCATTCTGAAAAAAAATATAACTGCCAAACTTATACCTACATGGTATTCTGACTTTGGTGTACAGCCTGGTTTTGTCATTTCCTCTTAAATTAATGGAATCTCAGATATGTACTTTGCCATGAATAGTTTCTTTGGCTTACTATTATATCTGTTTGTTTGTTTTGTTTTGTTTTGTTGCCAGTCCTGGGGCTTAGATTCAGAGCCTGAGAACTGTCCCTGGCTTCCTTTTGCTCAAGGCTAGCACTCTGCCACTTGAGTCACAGTGCCTCTTCTGGCCTTTTGTATATAAGTGGTGCTGAGGTATCAAACACAGGGCTTCATGTAAACGAGGCAAGCACTCTTGCCACCAGGCCATATTCCCAGTCCCTTAGTATTATATCTGTCATGTAGTTGTATTTGACAGTAATATCTCTTGAGATTTTTTTCATTGGAGGATGTATGCTATTTCTATATACAAATGTATTGTAGATTATTTGCTTGCATTTCTGTTGATAGATATATGTGTCTTTTCCTGGTTTTATTTACAACAAATAAGGCTGCAATGCATATTGTTCTGCATGTATTTTGGTAATGTGTTTATGTATACAGCGTTGGGTAGAAGTGCTGGGCTTGCAAGATGATAATGATATATATTTTAAAAATAATCTACTTCTTAGTGCCAAGTATATAATATAAGAACTGTAGCTGCACAAAAATCATGACATTATTTGATATTTTCAATCTTTTCTTTTGGCTATACTAGTGGGTGTGACTGTATTTTCACATTAATTTTAATTTCTTTAGGGAATAATGATGCTAGGTAACTTTTCATATGCTTATTGGCCATTTGGAAAGTCTTTTTAGTAAAGTATTATTCAAGTTCTTTGACAATTTTCCAAATGGGCTGTCTTTCTTTCATTTATTTATTTAAAAAATTCTCAATTGTAAGACTCCTTTCGACATTCTGGATAAGTGTCTATTGTTTGTTATGTGCATTGCAAATTTTCTCTCCCACTCACTTGTTTGCCATTTCATTCTCTTAATATTGTCATACAATGAACAAAACTTTTAGATTCTAATTTATTATGAATTATAAATCTTATAGTTAGTGCTTCTTTGTTCTGTGTAAGAAATGTTTGTGCCAATTTCATGAAAACCCTTTCCTGGGTTATGAAGATTAGATGCAGTGTGGGATCTTTTACATTTAGGTAATTTGAATATAAAATTATTTTGACGTATTTTCTCCTGACCAATTTGCAGTACTGCCTTTGTTATTTAGAGTTGATTGCATATATGTGACTTTTCTGGTTTGTTTCTTTATTTTGTTTTTTTTCTAGACTTACTAAGTCTTTGATATGAATCATGTTCATTCTGAAGTTATATTCTTTTCCTCAAAGCTATCCAAGTTATTCTGTATATACTGAATGTTTTATTTGTTTAGAATCATTTTTCTTAATTAGCAAAGTAATAGCTGCAGGTGCTAGGAGTTTTTGTTTTGTATTTGTAGCTAATACACATAAGTTTACATTTACCATGCTTTAAAAGATTCCAGGAAATTACTAATTTTAATAACGCAAAACATATTGTTTCTTCTTTGATACATGACAAAAAGGCTTCTGTTTCATATTTATAGAATAAAATGTCTGAGTCTTTGACTTCTGGTGTATATTTTGGTTTTTTACTAGTCCTGGTGCTTGAACTTTGGGCCTCAGGCACTGTTCCTGATGATTTTGCTCAACTCCAGCACTTTAACACTTGAGTCACAGCTCCACTTCTGGTTTTTGGTGGTTAATTGAAGATAAAAGTCTCAAGGACTTTCTTCCTGGGGCTGGCTTTGAAACAATATTCTCTGATCTCAGCCTTCAGAGGATTTAGGATTATAGATTTTAACCATCAGCACCTATCCTGAGTTCTATTTTTAAATTAGTGTTTGGTACATTCATAATCAGACCTATATATACTTCCTTATTTTTTTCCTTCCCCATTTCCTACTTTCTTACAGACACTGTTAAAGTATTTTTTACCAGCTTCTACTAAAATGCCATTACATATTCATATATAAAGTGTGGTTCATACCATAAATATATCATAATTCAAAATCTTTATCTTTCCGATAAATCCAAACAAATCTTTAAAATAAAATAGAATAGCTAACTGAAAGGAGAACACAAAAAATAGTTATTAGAAACATTAAAACATCAGAAAAAAATGAGTAGCAGTTTATCTTATGACCCATCAGCAAACAGAAGAAGATGACAGTCTCTACTTTTCCTGATCTCTGATTTAACAACAGAATGTAGCTTAGGTTTGCTAGGTTCTTCTCTGGATTGTTCTGACAACATCATCGTAAGAGAACATCGGCATCAAGGAGGATCTACTGTGAATCCTATTGATAATAAAGGATCAACGGAATTGTTCTCTTTCTAAACTGAAAGTTTCCTTCACATAAAAACACTCTACCACAAAATAAAGTCATGAAAACCTGGGGAAACTGCTTCTAAGTGTTCTATAAACATCACCCAGAAGAAGTCACAACATTAAGCAAGTATTTAAAAGATTTTGATTTATACATTTTTATCAAGCAAAAATAACCTTTAGGATGGAGAAGACAGAGACTTTATCAACCAAAGCTAAAACATATTATTGCCAAAAAAAATTATCCTTAAAATCTTACCTTGGACATTTTACGTACTTATCTTGGACACTGCCCCAAAAGAATTTATTCATTGGCCAAATTATGAAATGGTTACTTCACCATATAATGACATAATAATAAAATGGAAATTATATTTTTAAATATATAAAACGGGAAAAAAAGAGCAAAAGGACATCAAATAATGCCAATATTTGAGTACATGAAATACTTGCATTATTAAATTCTGACAATTATAACTGAAATTTTAAGATTGAAAATGAAATTATAACATCTTATATTCAAACCAATCATATTTAGAAGTGCTAAAGATTAAAAGATAAAAAAGAAATGTTCCCATGATACATACAGATCAGTTAAATGTTCATAGTAGCTAATATACTATAATAAATCCAATGTGAATATTATAACTTCAAGAGCAGTTGCTATGAAACTGGACACAAGTTATACTCAAGAAATCAAATCAGAATCAGTATAAAATATGTTTAACTAGAGGAAAATCAAGAAAAACAAAACAAATACACAAAAACCCAGAAAATTAAAGCACAGATTCTCAAAAGCAGACAATTCTAGTATATCAATAATTGCCTACTATGTAAATAAGACAATTAAAATTGAAAGGTATATGTTGGTACAATTGATAAGAAAGTATGACAAAAACATAATAAATGTATTTCAAATTTAACAATCTTGGGTAGGGCCAAGACAAAAAGATTCTTTCAGAGATGTTTGCATATACACACTATCAAACTGACTGAAGGATAGTAGATATAGCAGTAAGATCTATCCCACCATGTAACATTTTTTTTTTTTGCCAGTCCTGGGGCTTGAACTCAGGGCCTGAGCACTATCCCTGGCTTCTTTTTGCTCAAGGCTGGCACTCTACCACTGGAGCCACAGCGCCACTTCTGGCCTTTTCTATATATGTGGTGCTGAGGAATCGAACCCAGGGCTTCATGTATACAAGGCAAGCACTCTTGCCACTGGGCCATATTCCCAGCCCACCATGTAACATCTTTGACCAATTAATGGGCATTTTAACAAAAAAGGAATAGAAAATTACAAAAAAATATACCAGTGAAATTATTTAAAAATCGATAGTGGTTGCATGTTTTTCCCACATACCATGTTGTAATACATAAAGTACACACATTCTAGTTCATTAAGTGACATAATTTGAAAGGATCCAGCTCATACAGAGCATGCTCCTCAAACATAATAGACGCAAAAAAGTCTTCAGCAACAAATAGACAATGGAAATATTTTAAATACATTGAATTATTATGAAAACTAGAAAAAAAACCTAGATACCCTTTAATAGCTTAATGGATAAGTAAATAGCAGTATTTTTGAAATATTACCGTGCAATTCTTTAAAAAAAACTATTATTTGATGATAATATTTTGTGAGAGATATGAGGCCCTCAAATGCCCGAGAAAGCAGATATTACAAAAGCCTACAACTGAATGTAATTTCCTTGTTTGCTAGCCCCTTTCTATACACTGTGAGTGTAAATTTAGCAATTTGAGATATGACCACAAAAGTAGTATGAAGTTGTTTTCTTCCAAATTTCACAAATAGGAATACATTCCTACTAAAAATCTGAGCAAGCTGGGAATATGGCTCAGTGGTAGAGTGCTTGCCTAGCATGCATGAACCCCTCAGTTTGATTCCTCAGTACCACATTAAAAAAAAATCTGAGAAAATTTAGGCCACATTTCTTTTCTTCACTAATAAATAGAACTCTCTCACTTTTTTTTTTTTTTTTTTTTTTTTTTTTTTTTTTTTTTTGCCAGTCCTTGGGCTTGGACTCAGGGCCTGAGCACTGTCCCTGGCTTCTTTTTGCTCAAGGCTAGCACCCTGCCACTTGAGCCACAGCGCCGCTTCTGGACATTTTCTGTATATGTGGTGCTGGGGAATCGAACCCAGGGCCTCATGTATATGAGGCAAGCACTCTTGCCACTAGGCCATATCCCCAGCCCCCGTCTCACTTTTTAATTTAAAGAAAGAACTTTATGACTTGTCCTTGACATATATGAATTTCTGGATTCCCTACCTATGTGATTTTGGGTAATGTTAAGTAAAATAACTGTTATTTGAACATAAAAAAGTGATACTACCACAGTTGTTCAGATTCCTGGTTACCATCAGATGAGTATATATCTATCATATAAAGCATGGATATACTAAATAGTGGAAATTTTCAAAGGAGGGAAGGTATTGAAAAGTTTTACCATGGTTCTCAGAATGGTGTATAGTATTAACATTCTGAACTATTTATTTCTAGAATTTTCTATTTAATACTTTTAAAACAGTTGACCGTAGTAAAGCAAAACCATGGATTAGAGAAGAGAATATGGTAAGCTCAATTTAAACAATTCTTCAATAATTTTTGAGAAAAATAAACAATAATAACAAAAATTGATAGCAAAAATGCATGTATGTATAATTCCATTCGTAAAACATTTTTGGACTTATATATTTTAGAGTAATGAATGAGAAGTTAGTGGCTTTCAAGGGTTAAAGTGAGTTGTGAGTGAGAAAATGTTGTTTGTTTTGTTGGAAATGGTCATCATGAGAGGCCTGTACTCTGGTGAAACTTGTCAAGATTCTTCTGCGTGAGACTAGTGCCTCAATTTACACAGATTACAAACAGCATGACAGGCACATATGTACACATGTAAGTACAATTGAAATTGAAAGAAAAAAGATTAAACAATGATCAGTTAGTTGTATCAAAACTAACATTCTGCTTGAGGAACCATATTATAATTACACAAATTGCTACCAATTAGGAAAACTGTGTAAATAATACAGGAGTAGCTCACAGCAATATTTCTCACATTATATGTGAATCTACAATTTTCTCAAAATTCAACAATGTAACTAAAGAATGCACAATGCACTTTAGTGTGTTATTTAATCCTTAATAATATGTATCATCAAGAATAATAAGCATTTTTGAACTGAATTCAATTTACATATAAAATTCTTTATACTTTTTCATTTGTTTAAAAATTAAATCAATTTAAAATGATAAGCCAATCTGAAAGTAGGAAAATAATGCATTGCTCACAATCCCCTCTTATTCAAATTGTACACAAATCTCTTGAAAGTCCTTTCTTCTATATTAAATATTCCTTGAAATATTGCAAATACAAACTTGAACAGTTTTGGATATATACTGTAATGCAATTTTCAACCATACTTTCTGGAATAAATATTATCTTATTTCTTATTTAATCTGCATGACAGCAATGAATTAATCTATTGTAATAAGAATAAAATGTAGTTTTTGTATTTTAAAGCATTGTTTTCAGATCACCATTCACTTTCTGAAGAGAACTTCCACCATTTAAGGATTGGTGATTAGGCTGCTAAATAAATATTTTACTATACATAATTTTAACATAGATAAAATCATCAAGCATCCATCAATACAGTTTGTTAAGTACATTTAAAGTAGGTTTGTTGACTTTTATTACATTTTAAGGGGCTACAACCTGGCTGTCAAGTCTCTTGAGAAGCAGCAAAGTAGTATATCTTATTGTAGCAATACTGATAATTCGCTTCAAAATTCTTTGCTTGTGAAATGAAAATGTAAGAATTGGCGTCGTCAGCGTTTGCAGTATGTTATCACCTCGATGTCATAGGCTTTCATTGATGCCAACTCTGATGAAACTGGGTGTGTTATAAGTCAAGCATGAGCTATGGATTTTTTTATGTCAATAATGTGTTTCAACTCTTACCTTATTACAAAATTTCTTAGATACTTTGGGATAATATCATGTAATTTTTTTTTATACTGCTGGCAAGTGAATTGCAAATCGCAAATAATACTGCCAAGTGCAGTGAGAGTTCATAAGTTTTTCCTGACATTGGTTTATTAAATGCTGATCCGTGAACATTTAAATGTCCAAATCCTTATCTATCAATGAGGTCAATTAAACCTCACCCAGGTCCTTGAAAATGCCATTTTATTACAAGAATTGAAAATAAATTTTTGTTCAAATATATAATGTCCTACAAAAATTGCTTTCTGTGGTATGGAGATTCCTCAGACTGCTAAACATAGAGTTTCCCAACAACCCAGCAGCCCCACTTTTGGGCATTTACCCAAAAGACCACAAACAAGAACACACTAAAGCCAAAAGCACAATGTTCATCACAGCACAATTTGTCATTGGTAAAATATGGAACAAACACAGATGTCCCTCAGTAGATGAATGGATCAGGAAAATGTGGTACATATACACAATGGAATTTTAAGTGTCTCTCAGAAAAAATGACATTGCTTCCATTTGTAAGGAAATGACAGGACCTGGAAAATTTATACTAAGTGAAGTGAGCCAGATCCAAAGAAAAAAGTACTCTATGGTCTCCCTTATAGGGAATAATTAGCACAGATTTAGGCTAGTCACAGCAGAGGATCATAAGAACCAAACAGCTATGCCCTTATGAACACATAAGATGACACTAAATGAAATGAATTCCATGTCATGGAAACAAGTGTTATATCAGGGTTGTAATTATTTTCAACATGCCATGTGAAACCATACCTTTTTTTTGTTGAGGATCCTCTTGTATCCCCTGCCCGTGGTTGCCCCTGGATTATCACTATATCTCATGTGAGTTCCCTGGATACTGTATATACTGATATTAGAACTAGGGAAGGGAAAGGGAATATCAAAATTGAGAGACAAAGGATAAAAAAGGACAAATGACTCCAAAAGCAATACTTACCAAACCATTTGGTGTAAACCAACTGAATGACTCATAGGGGGAGAGGGAAAGCGGGAGGGGAGAAATGAGGGAGGAGGTAACAAATTGTACAAGAAATGTACCCACTGCCTTACATATGAAACTGTGACCCCTCTGTACATCACTTGACCACAAATAAGTAATTATTCAAAATTTCTTTCTATCAAATGCCTTTTATAAATTCTTAAGATGTGTGTATTACTCTGTAAGCATTATATAGTTAAATAGAAATAATATATCTGAATTTTTAAAGTTATTTTTAAATATAGTCATCTAAGTAATAACTGAAGAATACTGATAGCCTAAGGTTACATGCATCTGGCATAAACAGAAGACTGCACTAAATTTTTTTTAGAGATAGAAGAAAAGTTCATCATGTTGTAAGTAGGAGACATTATGAACAATGTGAACCCATATAAAGTATATTTTATTTTTCTTGCATGGGTATGTAGTGTCTTCCTATGAAAAGGTTAATACCTCAGGAGAGGAATAGAATTCTCCTCATGTTAAATAATCCAGACAAAAGTGAATAGAGATTTGCTTTCTTCAGAATTTGTTGATATTAATTGTTTTATTGAACTAGCTGTGGGAACAAGGGTTTCCCAATGCCAGCATAAAGGATCATTATTTATAAGCTTACTGATCCCACAAATTCTACACAACTCAACATTTCCATTGTAAATACTAAAAGAATCTTTGTAAAAAACGTTATATTTCAGCTTTCATACTGTATGCTAAATTACATAAGCTAAATGATAAAACATTTTCCAGGAAAGGGTAATTTTAACATTTCACATACTAGGCTTCAAACCAAATCCTGAAATCGAAGTTATTATTGCATTTTTCCTTCCATTTAGTTTTAATTCTTCCCCTTTGGCTCTGTCTTACAGGTGTCCCTAGTTACAAACATCAGTAAAAACAAAACACATGTACAGCCTATAAATCTGTATTTGTGCTAATCCATTGGAGAAAAATATCTTCAGTTTCACCTTCTAACTTCCTTTCATTTGAAGACTTACATGCTGTCGATAATACTCTGAGCTTATGATTACAGAAACCAAACTGTGTCCCAAGTGGCAGGTTAACAGTAAAATTTCTCTATATATTTTTTCTCATTGCAACTAATAAGTCAATGTGGAAATCCCCAAGTTAATTGAAAGCATGAAAAGAATTAGAAATTGAATCCATATTTCGTAAAATAGATAGTTGAAATTTTAGTTTATTTGTAGGAACTAGCCAAGGCCCAAACAGGGTAATACCAAACATTAGCACTAAATTTTCATGTAAAATTAGCTCAGCCTTGAATATCAAATAGCAATTTTAACAGGAATCCTTGGGGGAGCAACGGCTTTCAATTTCTTCAGATATTTGTATTATGAAGGTGCTAAAAGCAATATGAAGGCCAAGGTAGAACTTATTATTTGCTTGTAATGTCTATTTTGAGTATTTAATGCAATTCTTCTTAATCATATTACATTGTAATGTAATGTGCAAATTGTCAATTAAAAGTGAAGAGAGGAGAAAGTAAGAGGAAGACGGCAGAGGAGTGGCTGAGTCCTTGCAGAGCTCCCTCCGATATCGTAGTTTTCTCACCTCATAGAAACTGTTTCTCCAAGAAAGACAGCCAAAGTAAGTTCTAACAGTACAGGGATTCTGAACAGGAAGGAAAAATCTACTTTGCTGGTCTGAAAACACAGATTTGAGCTCCAGGCAGCGTCCCGCCGCGCCAGCGCCGGCTCCGGCACAGTGCCGGGCACAGCCCCCAACCCGCACTCCGCACAGCTAAAGCGTTAAATACTCCAGACGGCAGCCGAGCACGGAGGACCTGACATCGCAGAGACAGCGTGAGTACCCCCAAAAGTTATCCTCACTTGTGCCCACAGTCCAGCTTCTGGAAGGCATCCCTGTCCCCACCGCCAGAGCAAATCGCCATCTTTGCCACTGGCATAGGGTCAGACCAGACTGGAACTGAAGCGGGCCTGGGGAAAGCGAGGTCAAAAAAGCCATCTTTGAAAAGGGCAGGAGGGGCGGAATCAGTGAGAACCAACTCCTGCCCTGGCGGGAGGCGAGTCCAGGGCTTAGCCAGAGGTGCCCCGCCCTGCCCGCCGGAACTTCTAAACTTAAAGCAAAAGCTGCGAGCAGCTACCCGGGGCACGGAAACAACAGACGGAGGAACAAACAGTTCCGGAGACAGCTAAATGGTCCCGTCACAGAGGAACCTAATTCCCAGCCCAAAACGGAGCTGCATACCATACCCACCTATGCCAAGGAGGCCGCCTCCTTCAGGCAAGCAACTCTCAGCGGAGCAAAACAGGCCAGAGGCGTCCCGCTCTGCTGAGTCCACAGCCTAGTCAAGTCCAGGCATCAAAGGCAGCTGCCCCACAGCAGACAGAGGAGCCACAGTTCCTGAGACTGCTCACGTCCCCATCGACAGAGGACGCCCAAGGCCTGCCTGCAAGCTGTGCGAACCTCAGAGACCCACGATTGCACCAACAGGGGAGAAGGTCAGAACAGAACCACCCCTTGCCAACTGAAATCAAGTCAAACCAGCCAACCAGGAAAATAGACTGCAGTCCATTGCAGGGAAACCAGTGACTGGTTTCTTTTTCTTTTCAAACATTTTTTTTTAAACTTTTCTTTTAAATTTTCTTTTTAATTTTTCCACACCTGAAACATCATTGGCTGTTTTTTTTGTTTTGTTTTGTTTTTCTGGTTTGTTGGTTTTTTGGTTGTTTTCCATTTTTACTGGTTTGTTTGATCAAGTTTTTTTTGTGTTTGTTTATTTGTTTGGGTTGTTCCTTTTCTGTTATTTTCCTTTTTATTTACTTATGCTTCCTTTTTAAATAATTTTTCTCTGTTTTGTGTATCTGTCTTCCAGTATTTTTACTTCATTTCTCTCGTTGCGTCCTCTTCCTTTTTTTTTTTTTATTTTTTTTTATTTTTTATTTTTTTGGCCAGTCCTGGGCCTTGGACTCAGGGCCTAAGCACTGTCCCTGGCTTCTTCCCGCTCAAGGCTAGCACTCTGCCACTTGAGCCACAGCGCCGCTTCTGGCCGTTTTCTGTATATGTGGTACTGGGGAATCGAACCTAGGGCCTCGGGTATACCGAGGCAGGCACTCTTGCCACTAGGCTATATCCCCAGCCCGCGTCCTCTTCCTTTAAAAATTACTTTCCTATAAATAACACCTATACCCTTTTCTCCTAACTCTCCAGTGTCTGTCATTTTATCAATGTTCTTTCTACTGACTCTACTCTTCTCCACATTTCCACGTCACTGAAACTAAACCAAAATCACCACCCCCCCCCATACACTTTACTCTGTTCTCTTTACTACCTCCAACTTACCCTCCTGACTTACTGCCTGGACCTCCAGGTTCCATTGACTCCTGGTTATTGGATAGAGGGTATCCCAGCTTAATACGAGTGAATCAAAGGGGTTCATAGAGAAAGCCAGTCCTAAAAGAACTTAATATAAAAACAAGAATTGCATATAGGGTTGTAACAGTAAATAAGTAACTACTGAATACAGGGCCCAAGATCGGATGTTATATTGAAATTGTATTCTTTAGCAACACCAAATCTAACTTTGTAGACAGGTATACAAGTTATCTGTATATAATTGTGAAATTGTAATATTTACACAACAGTGCTTGGTAAGGGCTGCTTTGGGCCTTAAACAGTGCTCACAGGTGCTGGTAGACTAGCATTCCCAATTCAAATGGGCAGAAGAAACACAAGAAAGATGGCAAATAATGAAGTCTTATCCCCCACTCAAAACAAGCAGGAGGCAGAGCAGTCAATCAAAAACATAGAAGAAAACCCCCAAAATGCTCTAAAAAGTTTACTGATAAACATGATAAATGAAAAGTTTGCATCTCTTCAGTCAATTATGTTAGAGCGTGAGGAGGCAAAGCAAAAATTAATGGAGAATTTCATGGCATCCACAAATAGAAAGATAAGTGAGCTTCAAGAGTCAAATGAAAAGATAGCTACCCAACTTAAAGATTTGAGACAACACTCAAAACCAAACTAATGAAGTTAATGAAGTAAAGAAGTCCATACAGGACCTAAGAAATGACATGGAAATCATCAGGAAAGACCAGTCAGAAGGAAAAGAGATTCGAAATCAAGTAGCTAGCCTACAGTCCCGACTAACTGAAGCAGAGGATCGAATCTCAGGAGCTGAAGATTCCTTAGATTCTATGGAGAAAGATCAAAAATCAATACAAATCCAGTCCAAGCAACAAAACAGATCGCTACAGGAGATTCAAGACACGATCAGGAAGCCCAATTTAAGGATAATAGGTATTGAGGAAAACTTGGAGAAAGAGATTAATGGGATAGGCAACCGATTTAACAGAATATTAGCTGAGAACTTCCCAAACATCCAGAAGGAAAGGCCTATACAGATACAAGAAGCATTTAGAACCCCAAATCGACCAGACCAGAATAGGACATCCCACCGACACATTGTGATCAAAACAGCTTCAGCAGAGTGCAAGGAAAAATACTCAAAGCTGTTAGGGCAAAGAAAACAATCACATATAAAGGAAAAGCAATCAGAATCACCCCAGACTTCTCAGCAGAGACCATGAAAGCAAGGAGAGCCTGGAATGAAGTATACCAAACTCTAAATAAAAATAACTACCAACCAAGAATTCTGTACCCAGCCAAACTCTCCTTCATAGCCGAAGGTCAAAAAAAAGTCTTCCACAATAAGGAAAAACTGAAACAATATATCTCCACCAAAACAGCTTTACACAAAATCCTTAAAGATGTACTATACAGGGAAAATAATCAAGATCCCAACACAGACAGAGAAATGAACCCTAATTAGTAAACACGAGATCAAGAAATGGGAAGACACAGCTTTAAACAAGATAGTGATAATGAAAGGAACAAACGATCACCTCTCAATCCTAACTGTCAACATTAATGGACTTAATTCTCTAATCAAACGACATAGGCTCATAACTTGGATCAAAAATCGAGATCCATCTTTCTGCTGCCTCCAAGAGACACATCTATCCAGCAAAAGTAAACATCTTCTAAAAGTGAAAGGCTGGAAACAAATCTATCAAGCAAATGGCCCCCATAAGCAGGCTGGAGTTGCAATCCTAGTATCAGACAAAATTGACTTCAAATTAAAAAAGGTAAGAAGAGACAAAGAAGGTTACTACATACTAGTAAAAGGATCTCTCCAACAGGAAGAAATAACCATCCTAAATATCTACACGCCAAATGCAGGAGCACCCAACTTCATCAAACAAACACTACTGGCTCTAGAAACATTCATAGACCAAAACAAAATGATAGTGGGGAAATTTAACACTCCACTATCACCTCTGGACAGATCAACACGCCAAAAACTGAACAAAGAAACCACAAAACTAAACAATTGCATAGACCAACTAAACTTAATCGACATCTACAGAATATTCCACCCAGCAAGGACAGAATACACATTCTTTTCGGCAGCACACGGAACATTCTCCAAAATAGATCACATCTTAGGGCACAAAGAAAATCTGTACAAATTCAGAAGTATCAAAATCATTCCCTGCATTCTTTCAGACCACAATGGAATAAAATTAGAGCTCAACTCATTCAGCCACCACAGAAAATCCCACAATTCATGGAGACTAAAGAACACACTGCTGAACCATCAGTGGATCATTGAAGAAATTAAAACAGAAATTCAAATGTTTATGGACTTCAACCAAGTTGAGGACACAAAGTACCAGCTCCTTTGGGACACAGCAAAGGCAGTACTCAGAGGAAAATTTATATCTCTGAGTACATACATCAACAAACTGGAGAAACAGCAACTCAGTAATTTAAGGAAGCACCTTAATTTTCTGGAGAGAGAACAGCAAGCCAAACCCCAAGTCAATAGACGGAAGCAAATAATTAAAATCAAATCAGAATTAAATCAATTAGAGACAAAAAAAACCATCGAAAAAATCAACAAAACAAAGAGTTGGTTCTTTGAAAAAATCAACAAGATAGACAGACCCCTGGCAAACCTGACCAAAGAACGAAGGCAGCACACTCAAATAAACAAGATAAGAGATGAAACAGGTAGCATCACCACAGAAATAACCAAAATTCAGAAAATAATAAGGGACTATTTTGCAAACCTTTATCCCAACAAATTTGAGAACTTGGAAGAAATGGATGATTTCCTAGAAAAAATTGATACCCCCAAACTCAACTATGAAGACTTAAACCTTCTAAACAGACCCATATCCAGTATTGAAATAGAAACAGCAATAAATGATCTCCCATCCAAGAAAAGCCCAGGTCCAGACGGATTCACCACAGAATTCTACAAGGCCTTCAAAACAGAACTCACTCCAATATTTCTCAAACTCTTCAATGAAATTGAAAGAGAACGTTCACTACCAGACTCATTTTATGAAGCCAGTATAACCCTCATCCCAAAACCAGGCAGAGACTCATCACGGAAAGAGGAGTACAGACCAATCTCCCTGATGAACATAGATGCAAAAATTCTCAACAAAATTCTGGCCAATCGACTTCAACAGGTCATCAAAAAAATCATACACCACGATCAAACTGGATTCATCCCAGGGATGCAAAGCTGGTTTAATATACGCAAGTCAATTAATGTAATCCACCACATCAACCGGGCAAGGTAAAGAACCACATGGTTTTATCGCTGGATGCGGAAAAAGCGTTCGATAATATCCAGCACCCATTTATGCTAAAAGCCCTGGAAAAACTGGGATTCCAGGGAACATTCCTGAATATAATCAAGGCAGTTTATGACAAACCAACAGCAAGCATAACTCTAAATGGTGAAAAACTAAAGCCATTCCCTTTAAAATCAGGAACAAGGCAGGGATGTCCACTCTCTCCCCTGCTCTTCAACATAGTACTAGAATTCCTAGCCAGAGCAATTAGGCAAGAAGAGAATATAAAGGGGATCCAAATAGGAAAAGATGAAGTTAAACTTTCTCTCTTCGCAGATGACATGATCCTATACCTAAAGAATCCCATAGACTCTATCCCCAAGCTACTAGAGCTGATCCAAATCTTTGGCAAAGTTGCAGGATATAAAATAAACCTTCAAAAATCAATGGCCTTTCTCTATGTTAACAACCCGAAGACCGAGGCTGAAATCAGGAAAGCAACTCCTTTTGCAATAGCCCCCAAAAACATAAAATACCTAGGAATAACCTTAACCAAAGAAGTGAAAGACCTCTTTGAAGAGAACTTTAAAAGCTTGAAAAATGAAATTAAGTCAGAACTAAGAAAATGGAAAAACCTCCCATGCTCCTGGATTGGGAGGATTAATATAATCAAAATGGCAATATTGCCAAAGGCTATCTACAAATTCAATGCAATACCCATTAATATCCCAACACCATTCTTTAATGAAATAGAGGAAGCAATCCAGAAATTCATATGGAACAATAAAAGACCTAGAATAGCAAAAACATTCCTAAGCAGAAAGAACAGTGCTGGAGGAATTACAATACCCAACTTCAAGCTGTATTATAAAGCTATAGTAATAAAAACAGCTTGGTATTGGCACTGGAACAGGCCTGAAGACCAATGGAACAGAATTGAAGACCCAGAATTAAACCCACAGAACTATGCCTAATTAATCTTTGATAAAGGAGCTAAAACAATAGTATGGAAGAAAGATAGCCTCTTTAACAAGTGGTGCTGGGAAAACTGGCTCAACACATGCAACAAACTAAAACTAGATCCTTATATATCACCCTGCACCAAAATCAATTCCAAATGGATTAAAGACCTTGAAATCAAAACAGGCACCCTGAAAACACTAAAGGAAGGAGTAGGAGAAACACTTGGGCTCCTTGGCACAGGACAGAACTTCCTTAACAAAGACCCTGAAAGGCTACAAATCAAAGAAAGGTTGGACAAATGGGACTGCATCAAACTCCAGAGCTTCTGCACGGCAAAGGACATAGCTCTCAAGATAAACAGAAAGCCCACAGACTGGGAGAAGATCTTTACCGGACATTCAACAGACAAAGGCCTCATCTCTAAAATATATGCAGAACTAAAAAAATTACCTTCTTCCAAAACAAAACCGCAAAGAACCAATAGCCCCCTCATCAAGTGGGCTAAAGACTTACAAAGAAACTTCTCTGATGAGGAAATGAGAATGGCCAATAGACATATTAAAAAATGCTCTACATCACTGGCCATAAAGGAAATGCAAATCAAAACAACATTGAGATTCCATCTCACCCCAGCAAGAATATCCTATATCAAGAAAACTAATAATAACAATTGTTGGAGGGGATGTGGCCAAAAGGGAACCCTACTTCATTGTTGGTGGGAATGTAAACTGGTTCAGCCACTCTGGCAAGCAGTATGGAGATTCCTCAGAAGGCTAAATATAGAACTCCCCTATGACCCAGCAGCCCCACTTTTGGGTATCTATCCAAAAGCCCACAAACAAAATCACAGTAATGCCACCAGCACAACAATGTTCATCGCAGCACAATTTGTCATAGCGAGAATCTGGAACCAACCCAGATGCCCCTCCATAGATGAATGGATCAGGAAAATGTGGTACATTTACACAATGGAATTTTATGCCTCTATCAGAAAGAATGACATTGTTCCATTTGTAAGGAAATGGAAGGACTTGGAAAAAGTTATACTAAGTGAAGTGAGCCAGACCCAAAGAAACATGGACTCTATGGCCTCCCTTATTGGGAATAATTAGTACAGGTTTAGGCAAGCCATAGCAGAGCATCACAAGGCCCAATAGCTATACCCTTAGGAACACATAAGATGATGCTAAGTGAAATGAACTCCATGTTATGGAAACAATTGATATATCACAGTTGTAACTACTTTCAACGTCCTATGTGTATGTTTAGTTTCTATTATTGATGATGTTCTTGTATCACCTTCCTATGGTTGTACCTACACTATCTCTGTAATCTTATCTGAGTATATTGGAAACCGTGTTTACTCGTATTGGAAGTAGGAAATTCAAAGGGATTACCAAATTTGAGAGACACAGGGTAAGAAAAAGAGAAATAACTACAAAAGCAATACTTGCAAAACTGTTTGGTGTAAGTGAACTGAACACCTGGGGGGGAGGGAAAGGGGGGAGGGTGGGGGGCATGAGGGACAAGGCAACTAAGAGTATAAGAAATGTATCCAATGCCCAACCTATGATTCTGTAACCTCTCTGTGCATCAGTTTGATAATAAAAATTTGAGGGGAAAAAAAAAAAAAAGAAGATCAAAGAAAAAAAAAAAAAGTGAAGAGAGGTCTGGGAATAGGGCCTAGTGGCAAGAGTGCTTGCCTCCTACACATGAAGCTCTCGGTGCGATTCCCCAGCACCACATATATGGAAAATGGCCAGAAGGGGCGCTGTGGCTCAGGTGGCAGAGTGCTAGCCTTGAGCAGGAAGAAGCCAGGGAAGGTGCTCAGGCCCTGAGTCCAAGGCCCAGGACTGGCCAAAAAAAAAAAAAAAAAAAAAAAAAAAAGAAACAACAACAAAAAATCCCTTTACTTTTGTTTGATAAAATAGTAATTGTGCTTGTAGCATGGTTCTTATTTTTTAAATAGCAACACCAACAGCTAGCAGCAGGCATAAAGGTGGCTATATTTTAGATTTTGACATGTCATTGTTTTTTTTTTGTATTATATTTTCATTTTCCTGAAAGACGAATATCTTTGCTGTAAGAAACAAAGATATTTTTACAGCCATAAGAGTAGTCGCTCTTGGTTAAGACTGTTACACATATAAGAATATTGTCTGAATTGTCATCTAAAAATAGGAAATGTGAATTTATATAGTGTTTTCAGAGTGTCTCTGGCTTGATTATGAAGTTATTCCATGAGCAGTTCTTGCCAAGACTATCTCAGAATCAATGGACTGGGCTTATTAGGTCATCTTCCCTTACTAACAGTATTGAGTTATCAATCGCTTTATTAGGTGAAATTGTAAAAGGCTCAGACAAGAAATTTCAATCATTTCTTTTTAGAGATGATATTGAAGCTTTTGAAAATTGGTTGACAAGAAATATATCCTGAAGCTCATTCAGATGAGCCTTTTTTTTTTTTTTATCTTCAATACTTGCAATCAGTTCAGCCCTTACATTCAGCAACCAGAGGATCTTTTTCTTCACTGTTTTTCTTTCATTCTTTTTTGGTTGTTTTTGTTGTTGTTATTTGTTTGCTCGCACTTTTTGAATGTAGTAAACATTGTCTGCATGACTAAATATCTACATAAGAAACAGAAGAATAATTGGACAAGCATATTTCAAGAAGGATTTCAGATGTGCTAAACATTGGAAGAGAATATTTAGTTTTCCATACAACAGTGTTATAATCACTTTAATGTAACTGGCAGATTTGGAAAGTATCAACACTTACAACTTCACAGGTATAACATCAGGTATTGTTATCTTACAAGATCCTGTCTCCTTGATCCTCCACCTTCTGCCAATTGATTATTTTTTATGTAATACCAACTATGAAAGGTAGTTGTTAGTTCTTTTCTTTTCTTTTTTACCTCACAAAGATAACACAGTATGATAAGAGTATCATTTCCAGTGTCTTCAATTTCTAAGAAGTTTAAGAAACAATTGCCAGGGGCTGGGGATATGGCCTAGTGGCAGATTGCTTACCTCCTACACATGAAACCCTGGGTTCAATTCCTCAAAACCACATATATAGAAAAAGCCAGATGCGGTGCTGTGGCTCAAGCGGTAGTGTGCTAGCCTTGAGCAAAAATAAGCTATAAACAGTGCGCAGGCCCTGAGTTCAAGCCCAAGACCGACCAAAAAAAGAAAAAGAAAGAAACAATTGCCAGTCAATAGTGAGACTTCCACAAAGCAGAGGGAAGCTCCCAAGGAACAGGAGTTCTGCAGAAGGGTATGCATAAGAGGGCTATGGATCTTCTTGGAAATCCCTAAGATTGGTTCCTTGTAATAAGATGAGTTCTGATTCCAACTTTTTAGTTTATTGCCTAGTTCAGTGACATTAGGCCCCTGACTTCACTGACATGTCTCTTTGCAAGAATAGTTGACATCTGATCATAGCTAAAGATATCTTCTTTCAAAGATGTGACAGAAATGTACGTTACAAAATTATTAAAATGTACTGCTCAAAATTAATGTTTTAAATTATAGAATGGTATAAAATTAGTAATCAGATGAAGATACCAGATTTGTTCTTTGGAAAAATGCTGTGTAAAAAATGTTAGCATTGTAATTCAATCTTCTTACATTGATTCTCACTAATACATCCTGGAACTTAGTTATATATTTCTAGAAAGATAAATGTTTGTATCTAATGCTAAAATTATTTTCTGGTTAAAATGTTAAGCATTAGAAACATTTTTCAGTGAATATAAAATCTGTGGTTGTATAGATTTTGTCACATTTTTAAACAAGAAATTTGCAAATGAAAGACATGGACTCTATAACATAAAACAGAATTTTAAATGTCAAAGAATATACTAAGTACTTATATAAACCAAACCGTAAAAACAGTATAATAGTGTGGTGCTTTTCTGGACATATACAATTTGGCAGAGAACAATAAATGACCTATAATAATAAAAAAAGAAAAAGCAACTTGGGGCTGGTAATATGGCCTAGTGGCAAGAGTGCTTGCCTCATATTCATGAAGCCCTAGGTTCGATTCCCCAGGATATATATAGAAAACAGCCAGAAGTGGCACTGTGGCTCAAGAGGTAGAGTGCTAGCCTTGAGCAAAAGAAGGCAGAGACAGTGCTCAGGTCCTGAGTCCAAGGCCCCAGGACTGACAAACAAAACAAAACAAAACTAAACTAAACAAAAACCAACTGGAAAAAAGAATAGATAATTCAAAAAAGGATGATAGGTTCCTAATACACACATTAAAATTTATTTTATTTTCATCATCTATCCAGTAAATGTAAATAAAATACAGTTTTAATTAAATTATTTTTCTAGGATGCATTACAACTTATTCTAAACTGATATTCTTTTCCATGAACTCTAAGAAAAGGTACAGATTGTGGAAAATACTTTTTTATAATGTTTGAAAGGGTTATGTTTTAATTTTGACATTTGTTACACGAGCTTCATTTAAAAAAATTATCTTGAATAGATTTCGAGTCTCCAACAAAAATTCTGGAGTGCATTACCTAATGCATCATCACACAAAATAAAAACCAATGTTAAATCTTAAAGCACAACCATAAAGGGTATGAGTAGATAGATTCAGGCTCATATATAATTCTCTATAATGAAATACACTTGGGTCAACAAAAATGCTGTCAAAAATATTTGTTGAGATGAAAAAGTCATATAAAATTTAGTTAAATTAGAAAATCATCATACACATCTAAATTCATTTTAATATGATTTAATCTTGAAATTTTACATAGGAATAAATAATAATTGAAATAAATGTCAAAATATGGGGTTACTAAATCAAATTAGAATTATGTTTTTTTGTTTTGTTTTGTTTTGTTTTTTGCCAGTCCTGGGCCTTGGACTCAGGGCCTGAGCACTGTCCCTGGCTTCTTCCCGCTCAAGGCTAGCACTCTGCCACTTGAGCCACAGCGCCGCTTCTGGCCGTTTTCTGTATATGTGGTGCTGGGAAATCGAACCTAGGGCCTCGTGTATCCGAGGCAGGCACTCTTGCCACTAGGCTATATCCCCAGCCCTATGTTTTTTTTATTTTTCTATTTTTCTAATGCCAATAACTAAAATACATAGTGTGTGTGTGTGTGTGTGTGTGTGTGTGTGTGTGTGTGTGTGTGTGTGTGTGTGTGTGTGTTGATACTAAATGTAGAATTCAGAACTTGGCAGGCTTTCTGGGCTTTTGTTTTTCATGACTGGATGCTTTTCAACTTGAGCCACAAACTCCAGCCTGGGTTTTTTCGCTGGTTATTTTGGAGAGGAGTCATGCAGATATGTGTTGTCTGGGCTGTTTTTAAACCTAAATCTCTAATCTCAGCCAACTAAGTAGCTAAGATTAAGGGTAAGATCCACTAACACCCAGCTAAAATATAATTTCATAAACTGAGGAATAAAATATTTTGTAGATAAATTTTCAATGAGTCTTTAAACTTACAGGCATTTAACAAAGTGCCTTGAAGTAGTTTTCAAGTAGTAAAGAGCGGGGGCTGGGAATATGGCCTAGTGGCAAGATTGTTTGCCTCCTACACACATGAAGCTCTTGGTTTGATTCCCCAGCACCACATATATGGAAAACGGCCAGAAGGGGCGCTGTGGCTCAGGTGGCAGAGTGCTAGCCTTGAGTGGGAAGAAGCCAGGGAAGGTGCTCAGGCCCTGAGTCCAAGGACCAGGACTGGCCAAAAAAAAAAAAAAAAAAGGAATTATAGAGCATTCTACAATGGTGTAATAAAATATATTTTCTTTATACAAGTCAAATGTGGTGTTAACCTCTTGGAGTAGTTTACATAAACACAAATTTATAAAGTAGTGGATAATTTTTAAATGGTTATAATGTATTTGCATTGATTTCCACATGCTTATAGATAATTCGAGGGAATTTTTTTCACTTTCAAATCTCTGCACCTTACATAAATGACAAACACCTCCAATAAACTGGAAAATAAGTATTAAATCTCTTTGTATTTGCTGAGTTTATAATAATAATAACCTATTCAATAACTTGCTTTATCAGCAATACTTGCAAAACTGTATGGTGTAAGCGAACTGAACACCTCAGGGGGGGGAAAGGGGGTGGGGGAAGGGGGGTATGAGGGACAAGGTAACAAACAGTACAAGAAATGTATCCAATGCCTAACGTATGAAACTGTAACCTCTCTGTACATCAGTTTTATAATAAAAAATAAATAAATAAATAACTTGCTTTATCATCATCAACTTTTTCTAGTAAGAGAAAAAATTGGGGAAAGTAAGTTTAGTTAGTCTACATCAATGGATGAGAATAAATAACCAATAATATTGGAGGACATTTGCTCAATGTCAGCCTATTATTTCTCAATCCACTGAATAATTTATATGGAAATCCATGCATTGAAAAAGGCAGCTGATACCCAAAGCAACAGCAGTTTCTTTGCTATCAGAAGACAACTGGTGTTTGCAAGCATACTCATTGATTTTTTTTAATCTGAAGGTTTTTTTTATTGATTTTTAAAATTGTTATTGTAGAGTTGATACACAGAGGGATTAGAGTTACATGAATAAGCTAATGAGTACAATTCTTTTTGAACCATGCCTCCCTTCCATTGCCCTGTCCAAGTCTTTCCATCTATTCCCCACCCACAAAGTATCTACTTCATTTTCCCTATGGTGTCTTGTCAGTATCACTGCTGTATTTGTTCATCCTTATTCCATCTGTAGTGCACCTTCCCAAATACAAACAAACAAGGCAAAAGGCAAAAAAAAACAAAACAAAACAAAAAACCAAAAACCCAGCAAAAATGGCAGCTAAAATTTCTATATTTTGGTCGGTGTTATCTATCTATCTATCTATCTATCTATCTATCTATCTATCTATCTATCTATATCTATATATATATTAGTAACAGTGAGTTATTGATTCTTAACCCAGCAAACAGATTCTTTTTCTCCTTCTCCCACCCTCCGTGCTGCACACTCAGTTCTATGACTTTATTGTTTCCTACACAGTGACGCCTAATTTCTGTCTACCTTATTCACAATCTCATGATTCCACTCCCAGGCCGCCTTCACTTCCTTTGTGGATTCTAATTCCTGAGCCATGTTTCAGAGAAACATGACTCATTCTTCCTCCTGAAGTCACCTTGCATGTGTTTATGCAGGGATGGCTGTGCCTCCTTGATGTATGATTGAGGAACAGAGGCTTAATACCATTTCTTCAAGTTAGAAGTTGAAAGTTGTCCCCATAATATTTTAATTAATTTTTCAGGAGAGAATCTCCAGACACCATTTGTGATGTTTTTAACCTTTCTCACAGGGTACCCTGGGAGTCAAACTTGTCTTAGATGTCATTGTACTATTTAACTATTTAACAAACCTATCCTGTTCCTACATTATTGTCTTTTGCCATCTCAGCATTACGCAGTCTGTCCCAACATTTAGATGATTCTGAGAATATGTGTGTATGCTAATGAAGTTTAGTAATCATTTTTGGAATTTGCATTCAAAGAAAGTCTTCCAGAGCACCAAAATAATATTAAAGTTGAAAAGTTGAAGTTAATGTATAGAAATAATAAGTAGTGCTTCCACTTAGTCACTGCTAAGATTTCACCTCAATGATTCATCAAATATTTACTTAGGACTTAATTTACCCACTTCCTGCCCTAATTTTTAATAATAATATCTGACATTCCAGGCTTTTGTAAATGGAAGTTATTCTGCTCAGTTCAACCAAAAGGAGTCAATGTACAGTTATAAGATACAATAATGTCATTTATACAAACATATTTATTTTGTGTGAAAGTATATGTATGTATGTGTGCATACATAAATTTAAATGAACAGATAGTTCATATAACTGATTTTTTTCACACAACTTATTGAAGAGATCACTGCATGGTATATCTAAAAAATTAAAACTGGTGGTCTGAATATTTTATCAATAATATCAGTGTAGTAATGAGGGTTAATTTACTCTTACTCAACTTTTCTTTCCATGTGTCTGTAATATTCTGTTTAAAAGTACCAAAAATACAGAGCTCTTAAGAAGTTACTGATATTAGATATGTTTCATTAACTGACTTTGAGGAAAATTCAGGATGAAAATATTAAGAGAAACAGTGCTCCCTAATTTCTTACAAACAATATTGTATGATTCTCTGGCTTTGAACCATCTGATGACTCAGAACGAAAGTCAAGCCTGGACAAGGAGTAGTTCCAGATATGTGTCATGATCTTGATTCTTTTTCTTATTTTTCAAAAGTTTTCTGGTACTTGATCTTGAACCAAGGTTCTTATACTCGTTCCTAAAGATCCACCACTGTGCTACTCCTCCAGCACTTCTTATGCTGACTTACAGGACATTCAGTCTTATGGACTTTCCTGCTAAGACTGTCCTTAAATCATGTTTTTCCAGACTTAAGCCTCTTTAGTAGCATTACAGGCATGAGCAACAAGTTCTTGGTTCTGATCTTTGAGTACATTAATGAGAAAGTTGTGCATATCATGTTCTCATTGAAACTAGTTTCTCAATTTGATAAAGAGAGACTTGAGGTAATTTTAAGTCATAAAATTTTTATCTAGGTCTGCTAACAAGCTACTCATAAAACATCTGAATTCCTGTAGCATAAAGTTATTACTTTCAGTGAGTCTGTCAAGTGATAAAATGAAGCATATGACATATTCAGGATTTTCTATTGTTTTATTCCCAGAAATCTCAGCATTGGAGAAGCAGAAGGGATTTCATAGTGTGGTAATGTAGCTACCTCTACCCTGGAGGCAATTAAACTACTTTTAGGGAAGGCAATCCTGTAGTATCAGTCAGTAGTTACCTCAAACTGTGGACATAGATGAACTTTTAATGTAGTGAAATGAATAATGGAAGATGCAGTATACTTATAAACTGACATGTTGAGTACACTACATAAAAATAATAAAAATATTATTATAAAAGATTCCAATACACGTATATACAGTATCCAGGGTACTCAGATGAGATAGAGTTATAGTGGGGATATACGCACAGGAATGGAATATGAGAGAAACACACACAAAAAGTATGGTTTCACATGGCATGAATATAAAAATTGAGAGACAAAGGATAAAAAGGCAAATGATTCCAAAAGCAATACTTACAAAACCATTTGGTGTAAACCAACTGGACAACTCATGGGGGGAGAGGGAAAAGGAGAAGAGGGAGGCAGGTGAAAAATCAGAGAGGAAGTAACAAGTTGAACCAGAAATGTACTCACTGCCTTACATATGAAACTGTAACCCCCTCTGCACTTCATTTTGACAATAAAGGAAAAACAAATTAAAAAGGATTCCAAATCCATTCTGGAAAATAACTCTATCCTATTCAAGTTTGATAATTGCGATATCAGCATTGAATGCCATTAACAGTAATTCGGCCAGGCACCAGTGAACCTCTGAGCTCAAGTCATCAGTTTGGCAAAAATATTCAGTTAACTTTTTACATTTCTTCTCAACATGGAGTGTCTCATAGAATGGAAAATGTAAGCTATATTACAATTGTGTTCCTATTTTTCCTTTAAATAAATTTGATACTAGTATCAAGAAAACAAGTTTGAGATTGTTTGGTTATTAATGAGTGAGTATTACTAATAAATTATATCAGTTTCATAAATGAAATCTGAGAATAGATGTTTGATATAAATGGGGGTCATTCTTATGATGAACATTGAAATTATTATACAGTCATTGTTGAATTTTTCTGCTCAAGAAATTTGAAAGTGAGAAAGATACAATGACATAGTAGGTTATTTTTACTTTTTAAAGATGGACATTTCTTACAGCAATAATTGAATACAATTCCTATAAAATGCTCTTGATACGTTTGAAACAGTCTCAGAATCATTTGAACAGGAAATCTTGTAGAATAAGTGCAAATTTATTGAAGCTCATGAGCATAATTTGCTTCAGTTCTACTGCTGATAATTACATTTCTAAATTTTTGGTGCTTAATTTTATTTGAGATCTTTTGCATCCCTTGCTTTTTGCTTCAAAGGAACTGCAATGCCACTTTTAATGAACTAAACTTCTCAGAAAACTTTAGGCAACAAGTTCTGATGGAAGCATGGTAAGTAAGAACATTGCTATGTGCTGCCTATACAGGGGAACAGGGGAATTAAGTTATCTTTAAAATTCAGTCATTCCTAAAACTTCTGTATAATTTTAAATTATTTTTATTTGAACATCAATCCAGTTAATTTATGTTTTTGAATTTTTTTTCTAACAGGTATGTTTGCAGCACGTACAGACTTCCTATATAAAGCTACAAAAGGCAGTACAGATATTGAATAGTTGAAGCTCCTGGTCTAGATAAGATATACTGTTGAGTAAATGTATATATCCTTGGCTTTGCCTTTTCTAGGAAGAGAACAAGTAAATAATGTTAATACAGAATCTAAATCAGTGCTTATCAAATTTTGACAGGAGTGCAAATCTGAACGGGATCTTGCGAAACTGCAAATCTGACTCAGTAGGCCTGGAGGGGCATGGTCTTAGATTGCACATCATGACCAGCTCCCAGATGATGGCAAAGCTGCCAAGTGCCAAGTAGAGGCTCAGACTCTTGACATAGCATGGTTACAAAGCATTTTCCTATTGTTATGAACAAATTTATGGAGATGTTGGCTTTTATAAAAAGAGCCATACCTGTATGTTCTTCTAGGTATTGCTTTCTAAAAATAAAATTGTAGGAATATTTTATTTTTCACCAAATTGGATTAAGATTGTCTTTAAATAAGCACTTTAGTAGATTCTAAAACCACATCACTGTCCAAGCTATTTCATTTTACACTAAAACTGTCTCCATTTAGAAAGGGTCTTTGGTGTTCACCTCTCTTCTGCCTCTTGGGAAATGTACCTCTCTCTGATATCTGCCTAATTACTATGACCACTCATTTCTTCCTGTAATTTACTCTGTATATAGTGTCAGTATATAGTGTCCTTTCAAATATGTAGACACAATGGGTGAATTGTTCAATAAATAGAAAGAATCTTTATCATTCACAGTGACAGGAAATCCTGGACCCAGAGAAATATGTATACGATATCTGAATACACAATCAGACTCTTTGAATTACATCGTGGAGCAACAAACACAGCAGAGTCCACAAAAGCTGTCTTTTTCAGGATATTCACAATGCAAATGAGCCATGATGAAGGAGAAAATCTGGTTAAAACTGCCCACTAGCTGGGTATGCATACTCCACCTTTTATCTTCAGTTTCAATTTTCCAATTTAATGGCTGGCATCTGTTAGAAAAGAAAAATGTAATGGTCAATGCTATGGAATTAAATCCATAGCTTCCAAATTTATTAGAGGCTCTACTTTCTACCCCTCCCATCCCCTAGTCAGAAACTCTGATTAAAATCTCTTACTTTTACTTTTAAATAGATGACAGGAATATAACTTATGAAAAATTATCTCCAAAGTTTATGTTTGATCCATGATTGCCAGAGATCAGAAAGAAATCACAATTAGCAGGGCAGAGAGTTATTTATAAATTAAATAGTGTTGTTATGCTTGTAGAAAACACTACCATCGCCTATTGGTACTTGCAATACATAAGGTTGAAAATACACAAATATACAAACACGTGTGTATATATAACCTATTGTCTATGATTTTATATACAATATATAATGGAATAAATATTTATATCTGTTTACATGTTCTATTTCATACATAATTATTGATTTTATGAAATAAAATTCTATATATTTTACATATAACAATCATATGCATATCACATGTATGCATATGTATGTATATATAAATGTATATACACATATGTATACTATATGCTATATGTGTATATACACATATACATGTACTTATAGTATATGTATAGTATGTGTATACATACCTACATGCACTATACATATATACATATATATGCATGTGTATGTTTATATATGTGTGTATATGTATGTATATACTGTGTGTGCACATGTGTGTGTCTGTCAGTCTCAGTGGTTGTTTTTAACAGTGTCAAATAGTGCCAGGGAACAAGAAAAAACTTATTGACTCTTTGCTACTCTGATTTAAAATTTAGTCTAAATAAGTTAGTTTTTATTTTTGTTGCTATTGTAGCAGTCACTTTAATTATGTGGCTGTATAAAATGAAAATAAGGAAAGCACTAAAATGACCTAAAAATACTTAAACATAAGGAAATAATGTGTATTTAGTTCTGTTGAAAGACAAATTCCCTTGCCTTTCACCTGTTGTTATTTTTAATAGTCTAGTAGAAATGTGTTACTCTAAAATCATCTGACCAAGGGATGGATGTTTATATCAATGTGTAAATTAAAAAAAACTAATATTCCAGCTATATACCATATTAATAAAATCATATTAAATTTATAAAAATGGTTTGAGCAATGTATAAAGAACACACACATTGTCTTCCAATTTTAGTAGCTATTTTGGTGAAGAGTCATAACCAAAATGTACATGTACACCAAGGATTGTGGAAGTTTTATTCCATAATGAATTTTATTAGCTATAAGTATTGCATCATTTTCTGTTCTTTATAATTTCCTCTGAGAAAGAATTAAATCATGATATTATTCCTTCAGTTGCTATTTTGAATTTTCTCTATAGATAATCTTGTGTCCTATAAATGTCCTACCTCTAAAGAAAGTATCTCTTGCATATAATCTATTTTCTTGTTCAATAGTTTAATACTTTGCATCAATGAGCTACAGTCATGAATAGGATATAGAATTAAAGGCATGGGTTTCTTTTGCAAACTTCACCTCTATTTGAAAATTTCAACCTGGATAATTTATCCCATAGACATAATTATGATGACATCTAATTATTATAATGACATCTATTATATATACTTTGTATAACATGATTTCTTTTGAAAATCTGTTTACATATTTTCGTTATGTTAACTTTGAAGTGTAAAAATGTTAAATTCTAAGGTATGTACTATTCAATATTGCTTTATATAAGTTAATATTAATTTTGTTTTCTTCAACAGATGTGAAACTGTAGAATATGATAGTTATAACCACATTTTAAATTATAACAACAAAGTCTCTCCTAGCCCAGTAATTATTTGTTGTTTTTTTGAAAAATAAATTGTTATTGATACCACAATATTGTCTTATATTTCAATTAGAACTTATTGTTTAATGTTAATTTGGCAGCTTTTCTGAGTAGTTTGGCAGCTCAGCGTTTTGCTTCTCTACTAACTTTATAACATCTTTTAATATCTTGCACTATGTCTTCTTCATTTAATCAGGTAATAGCCTTTGAAATCCTATGTGTGCTCAACAACAACTTGGGACAAGTAAGTATTGAATAATCATAGCAGACAAACTCCTGAATATCAAACAGTGAGGCTTATTGGTGAAGGGGATTTGGGAGGGAAAAAAATGGGAGAAAAGTGAGGAAGGCACTCAATACCTGAGTTATGTAAGTATCCCCTCTGCACCTCACCTTTGCAATACTAAAAAAAGGATAATAATAACAGTGGACTGAAGCCAAGTTCCAGTGGCCCAGGCCTGTAATCCTACCTACTAAGAAGGCTGAAACCTGGAAATTGCCATAGAGAGGGCTTTGAAAATCTTATCTCAGATAAGAACCTAATCTCCAATTAACCAGTCAAAAGAAAGGAAGGAAGGAAGGAGAGAGAAAGAGGGAAGGTATGAAGGAAAGAAGGAAGGAAGGAAGGAAGGAAGGAAGGAAGGAAGGAAGGAAGGAAGGAAGGAAGGAAGGAAGGAAGGAAGGAAGGAAGGAAGGGAGGGAGGAAGGGAGGGAGGGAAGGAGAGAGGGAGGGAGGGAAGGAAGGAAGGAAGGAAGGAATAGTTGGTTGACACATGTTCAAGCCTGTAATCCCAGTTACTCAGGAAGCTGAGATCTGCGCATCATGGTTCAAAGCCAGTTAGGGAAGGAAAGTCCATGAGACTCATCTCTAATTAATCACCAAAAAGCTGGAAGTAGTAGCTTTGAGCAAAACAGCTCAGGGACAGTCAATGAGTTGAATCTCCCAAAATAGCATTCCTCTCCCTTAAAGAAAAAAACAAAAACAAAAACAAAAAAGCTGGAAATGAATGTATGGCTTAACTGGTAGAATGTCTGCCCTGATTAAAAAACTCAAGCAAGAGAAGAAGGTCCATAGATGAAGCCCTGGTAATAGGAATGAATGCTGGGGAAGACTCAGGGAAAGAGAAAACTGTACTCAGTACTAGTGGGAATGTGAATTAGTGTACTCTGGAAATCCATGAGAGGTGCAGGAAAAAAAGAAAAAAAAAAGTACCCTGTTTCTGGCAATGTGGCTTAGCAGTAGAGTGCTTGCATAGCACTCAGGAAGCCCTGGGTTTGATTTGATTTGTCATCATCTCAAAAACAGAAAAGGCCGGAAGTGGTGGTGTGGCTCAATTGGTAGAGGGTTAGCCTTGAGCAAAAGGAAGCCAGGGACAGTGATCATGCCCTGAGTTCAAGCCCCAGGAACTGAAAAATAAACAAATACCCTATGATTCCTCCATATGTATGTAACCAAAAAAATAAAAAGGAGTCACTTTGGTGCTAACAATCACAAAAAGAGTAAATACTGTTAAAAGAGATTGTCATCATGTATGAAGATAGATTTTTTTTTTTAAGATAGAACCATTAGACATACTTAAGTTAAGATTGTATGGGAGAGGCACTAATCAAATAGGATTGGTGTCCTTAAATATACTAGGAATACAGACACCCAGAGGAAAGACCTTATGAAGTCACTGAAATAAAGACTTTCCATTGTTATGTAGAAATATTGCTTTATATTTTGATGACTACAATAATAAGAAAGCTCTGTTTTATAAAAAACCTTTGACGTTTCCATCAAATTAAGTGGTTTAGTATAGCTACAAAATTAAATCTCCCAGGAAACCTAGTTAATATTCCTGAGTATATAGCTTCCCAATGGACAAGGTAGATACCAAAATGACTTTCAGAATTCTGTTATATCCCTATATTCTCCATAAACATTCAGTGCACTGTTTAGTTCTAATCTCTGCTTCTCAGTAAGTTGTAAGCTTGTTCATTCTGACAAGTTCAAAGCTATCACCTACTAGATGTTGGTAAAAAAAAACAAAATATAAGAATATGGTTTCAGAATAAGCTGGGTGTTGCTGATGAATCACATTTTTTTTCATTTAGTGCAGATGCTTGAGTAATACATTTTTTTTCTAAAATAATTATAAAAGAATGAATGATGGATGCTTTGAATTTCAGAACTGAGGCAATCACAGTAATTTATAATGGGAAATGTTTAAAGCATGTATAATCAATGAAATCAAGTTTTTTTTTTTGGTGGTTTTTAAGTTGGAACAAGGCAACTTTGTGTTATATTCCCAACTAGTTATAAAATGGAATAGAATGCTGAATGAATAAAATGCTTCTTGAGTTTATTAACTCAATGTTTGGGTATGTCAACCAAAAATAATGGCTTAAGCTTTGAAACAGTTAATCTGTAGTTCATTTTGCTAGCCATAATTAGATAGCAAAGTCAGTTGATATGGCCATTTAAGAAATATACTCATTTGTTAAGATGATTCCTAGCTAAAGTCATTCCAGATTGTCCCCTTTTAGCATTCCACTCAAAGGCCCATCACAGCTCTGTCTTTATAATAATCATTAAACTCAGTTCAAATACTAGTCATGGGAATTGTTATTTGACATTTATTTTGCGATTTATCTCAAACTGATTTTAATAGGGGAAAATTCAGAGAGGATGTCATTTTGCTGTCTCAGCAATTATTTGCTTACACAAAATTTCAGTGTAGGTGACCCTGTTCTGGTTGGAAACTTTATGATTAGTGCTCTTTATGCCTCAGTGAAGAATAGATGTACATTTCATTTTCTTTTCTATCACCAGACACTTAAAGGAAACAAATTAAGGCAATAACCATTTGTTGTTGGACAGTCAGACAGTGGACACATTTGAATTTTTAAAATGCCTAATAATTTTAAGGTAGAAACTGATTATGATCAGATAACTTGTTATATGATATTCTGCCATGGCACATTTGTTTCAAATAAAATGAATAGAAATTTAAGGAATTGTGGACAGAACTTAAATACAGGATAACAACAACTTCACACCAACATTGAATGCAAAATACATTGAATATTTGTGTATATTCAAAATAATATCAATGATATTGGATATGTCTTAATATTTTTCTTATTTTTCAAATATATCAAATGGAAGAACGTGCATATAGTTCTATGAGAAACAGAATCAAGATTTTTAAAAATAATTTTGTTACCGTCTCAAAAGTTAAATAAATTATTTTCTCTTGGGGACTGTTTTTCCTAAATTCCTTTAGAGCACTGTAGGCATTACCTCATCAAGAATGGAGTGATGCCTAAAGTAAAATTCCATTATCACAAATTTCCTTCTTTTTTGAAGCAAAAGTCTAATATTAGCCATTTTTTTGTTTAATTTCCAAGGCTATATATAACTGAACAAGATATGTATTTGTTGGGTCTCTTATACTCAGAATAGTTTATTCCAAATCATCCTGATAATTTCTGAAGGATGGATTCTGGCACACCTCAAGAACACACACACACACACACACACACACACACACACACACACACACACCACTCAATAAAACAAAGCAAAATAAATAGAAAAATAAATAAATAGAAAACTACTGATGGACTCTGATGGGTGCCTTTAAAAGTGTAAGTGCTAGAATTATGGAAATCTATGTTTGTATGGAATTGAAATTTAATAGAAAATTATTAAAACATATTATTCAATATTTAGTCTGAATTTTATTACTTTTTTGTCCTTTCACCAATTTTAATTCATTTCCAAAGGCATTGGACTCAACATGGTATACATATACCAGAAAACCTAGGGAGACAGAGCCAAGGAGGATCAGCAATTCATGGCTAGGCAAGGCTATACAACAAGATATTGTCTGAAAGAACACACACACACACACACACACACACACACACACACACCACTGAAAGTTTATAATTGAGAAAGTGAAGGAAAACAGTGTAAGTTTCAAACTGAAACACATTAGCCCTAATACATTAGAGAAAAGTTCGGGTTGATTTTAATGATATTATATCTATTTTACATTTTATGGTGCCAATATTAAAACTTAGAACATTTTTTAGAATTCAAATGCTTACTTCTGATGTTTCTTAAAAAGATGGGGACAAGTCTCAATTTGGAGCAAAGCCTCCAATCTGATTGGGGTTATTTTTCTATTTATTTTGTTTTGTTTTATTGAGTGGTGTGTGTGTGTGTGTGTTGCTACACTACAGATGGTGCCACTTAACAATGGCCACATTGCTAGCTATGGTTATCCAAAAAGTGCAGAGTTCATCATAAAGACTCTGACAATCACAGGAATATTACATTTCATTTGAGTATTGGCTTAACAAATGCTCCAAAAATAAAAAGATAAAAAAGTGTTCTGAGTTGACTAAAGTTGCCAGAGTACGTTGTAGAACATTCTGTCTCTATTGATCAGCAACTGGCCTGACTACTTTCCTTCCTCTCACAGATCTTGGGGAAAGCAAGAAAGTGCATTTTGCTATAGGGCAAATTTTAAATTATATATAAAAATTGAAGCTTATCATTATTTTGCACTGTCTTACCACAAGAGAAATCTGATATCCATTTTTATTCAAAGGATCTTATTAAACTGAGTGTATTGCTGTAACTATATAGAGTTTTTTGGAGCAGTAGTGTCAGAGGATACTTTTTGGTAAATAATAGAGAAGAAATACAAACAAGCTAAAAAGGGTTATTACAAAATGCTGAAGTTTGAGATAAATTATATCAGCTGGACTGCATATTTTGAATGCAGTTTTTAGTGCAGTTTCTCTTCATTAACCACATCTCAGAGAATTTACAAAACATCCACTTGCATATCATTAACATGTACATTTAAAACAATATAGGAAGCTTTTGGATTAAAATAAAAGGTTAAATGTAACATATAAGTTGCTTGCAGTGTGTACCTAGGCAATTCCACCGAAATTCAGTTTTTTTTAAGTTAACTAGACCTTACCTAGGTCAACTAGATTAAAAAATAGCTAATTTTCTTATAACTATTTATTCAATAAAAGGAAATGGAATTCACTTTGCAAGAAAGAATTATGATAATAACTATGCTTCTTCTTTTATATTGTGAAACATACATAATTATTTTAGCATTTTCCATGGAAAGGAACAGTGAAAAAAAGAAGTTGTAGCATTTCAACTTCATAAGATTTTTTTTCTTTTATTATTTTGCATCTTAGATATGTTTTCTCTGTGATATTTGATTGGTTTTGTTTAGTTGAGATTTTTTTTTCATTTTTTCAATGTACTCATTTTTCTTTTTATATTACAGCTTTATTTTCTTAAACCTTTTTGCCAATTGTACTTGTAATGCAAATAACACTGAAAAGTGAAATATTGAGAACTGGTAACAAATGATTCTTTACAATCATTTTTATTAGCATGTTAATTATATGATATCACAACAATCAACTTAATGAATGAATGTCCAGAGTTGTATAAGTTAGCCTCTTGTTTTGTCACTCTAGCAAATTCCTAGTCATTATTCCATAATACTATTTCACATGCAACAAGTTAGAAATAATTACTCTGAACTTCTTTGAATTCTCTGTGCATCTCTAGATTTTCGATTCTTTGGCTATAAACTACTGGAGCATTATCATTATGATTCCATAGCACAAAATGGTTACTGCAAGATGTGGCAAGAAATGAAACAACCATATGAAACTGATAGCTCTAATCAAATGGAAAGTAGTAAAAACAGGTCAAAAGTAAGGATAAATCCAGTATGCAGGAAGGAAGGATTACAGTGGGCATTAGTCCTCTCTAATTTGTTTTCATGCTGCAATTTGCTTTGCTGGTTCTTGCCAAACCCATGTTCTAGAATAGTTCCTGGACAAATAGTTTTCACTTTGTTTCCTCTTCTCAAGGAAAGTTTGGCTTCACTTAGTTTTTCCTAAACCTGTTCAATGCCAGGTAATTAAGATACTGAACATAATTTCAATAATTTAGACACTTAAAATTGTATCTAGGGCTGGGAATGTGGCTTAGTGCTAAAGTGCTTGCCTAGTATGCATGAAGCACTGGGTTTGATTCCTCTGTGCCACATAAACAGAAAAAGACAGAATTGGTGCTATAGCTCAAGTGGTAGAGTGCTAGCCTTGAGCAAAAAGAGGCTCAGGGACGTTGTCTAGGCCCTGAGTTCAAGTCCCAGGACTGGCAAAAAAAAAGGTATAATTTCATCTATAGTACCAAATTACGGATTTGTAAAACATTTTATGAACATTTTAAAATTTCTTACTGTTCTGAAATATATATTTTCTATTTTTTTCCATAGTTCCAAAATGTTAAACCATTTTCATGACAGTGTTTATTCCAATGATTCTTGTCCTGGAGAGTCCACTGAATGAAGTTTAGAAATACTGTGCACAATTGATGACAATGTATCATCAGAAATTATTAGGTAATTATATTTTGAGTGATAGAAAATGAAGCAATACAATGGAGTGCTTTTCCAATAGTAAAATCCTTCATAACACTTCTGCAATTTCCCAGTGAAAAATGAAATCAAAGAGAATACAAATGCACAAGAATGTTTATCTTCGTGAATGTAATGAATGTTGTTGGATACTAGTGTATTTATGGAAAAATAAATTATTAAATAAAGAAAACTGAAATTGAAGACTTGTAAAAATAAGATTGAACTCATGAATACAAACTCTCAAGTATCCTTTTCCATCTCTTTTGTGATTTAGTCATACACCAAATCAGAGAAATCTCATCCACCTGTTCTTTAAAGTAACACCATCGAATATAGTTCCTAATGCATTCTCTATTTGAGTAGTGTCCCTCACAGAAACCCTGTGCTCTTAACCCTTTTCTACTCTACTACCTCATAGAATCTCTAGATTCAAATCAGCATTGTCTCCCAGAATGGAATTATAAAGAACTATACAACTTACTTTTTGCCTGCATAATATGTGCCATAAGAGAGAACAAGGAACCAAATATTCCCACTCATTCCATTTGCAAGCTGAGTATCACATCCTTAAGACCCATTACTGTGCTCCAAATTTTAATGCTGAAGTCAAAGCAGACCACCCCTAGGGATTATGCCCAGAAACTTCATTTAAAAAATATATTTGATTTTCTTTTCCTAATCGTGCAGTCTTCCTTTTCGTTTCCTTTTTTTTTCTCTTACATGGCTGTGTGCTTTAATTTTGCTTTCAGTTGATAGTTTAAAAACTTTAGCTTCTAATAACTGGAAAAATGGTTATTTAAAGATAACTGCAACTTGCTTAACATGCCAGGCTATCATATGCTCAGTGCTTTGAAGCTGCAAATTAATGACGAGCAGGAACAGCGACTATCTTTCAGAGGAAACTGACCTCTTTCTAATGGCACATCGCTAATGTCATCTGTCTACTGCATCTCATTATGTGAATTTCACGGAGTTGAAAAAAAAGTATCTTAAGGCTGTGCACAAATAAAAAGGACCTTCTAGTATTAAGCACTTTGAAAATTTCTGATCTCTCAAAATACCTTCCTTAGATACTGCTTCCCCCTTTTGTGCCTGGCATGCTGCTTATGTCATCTATTCTCTGTGACTAATTATGTTAATTTTGTGCCATAAAAGTAACTGAAGGCTGTTAAGGAATAAAAGCTTTTGAGTGGCCTTATTTCATAAACACCCCTTTTGAACAAGGCACATTTAGTCATATTTGCAGTAACAGAAAGAGTCTTGTGCTAAAAATACAACAAAGCTCTTGAATATGGCCATTTATCCCCACTTTATTAGGTAATTTATGAAAAAGTATGAAGGGAAGCCTTTTTGTTACTATAATTTGCATAAAGCTGGTGCCCCATTAATGAGATAACTTCCTGCCTTTTGTGTATCACCAGCTGGAAATAGAAATGGAGGAACTTTTCTGTAGCCCCATTACTTAACCTGCTGAGTTCAGAGCTGGAGAGTAAACAGGATTCTTATTTGCCAAGGAACTTTATTTTGTTTTCTTTAACCTGAATTTTTAAAATTAAAAAAGAAATCCAAGAGGGATTAAAGCCCAATGTTCATATGAACTAAATTTCAGGGAAGCTTTATGTTTGGCAGTTCTAGCAAAAACTGCAATTGTATTTACTTATTTAATAATTACATTTTTCCCTTAAGTGTCATTATACTACTATAAGTATTTTGTCAATGTAATAAATATTGTTATAATTATCAGGTAAATATAAGCTCCCAGTGTATGCAATTATCCACCCAGGATATTGTTCAAATACATAAATGTATGAAAGTATAACATAGGAGCAGAAGAGGAGTGACTTTGAATTTATAATTTCTACCCACATATGTACACATGAACATTCAGCATATTTGTAAAAACTAAGTTGTCCTCCAAAAGACTATTCCATGAAAAAGAAAATTCTACTTATATTCTACATAGATTCATTCTAACACTTGAGAATTATAATTCAATCCAATTAAGCTATTATATTTTTCTTTCCCCTCTCTAATGCCAGCTCTGTAAATGTAGTTCCTTTGATACATGACAAAGTTTGTGAAGGAGAAGTAAAGGCAAGAGCAACGACAGAGTTAGAATTATTGACCATGTTCAGAGATAAGAATTAAGCTTTTAAAAGAAATGGTCAGTCCCAAAGACTCATCATTCCTCAAAATAGAAAGAACACTGAACCCTTAGAAATTATGCTACGAATACTATTTTACTATTTGTGTTGAAATTATGTTATTTTTATGCACCTTTTATGTATCTTAACTAAATAGAATTTATTGAAATAATAGAAATGGTTACAGAAGCCTTTGGGCTTTGAGGACCTGTACCAGTTGCATGTTGTTGTATTTTGTCAGCTACTGTACCCATAGTAGTTGTCTTCAAAGATTAAGCATTGTTCTGTTGTCATTGCACCTGCAAATTTATTCTGAACCAGATCGCTACAGTGCCTGACTCCTCCTGTAACAGTTCCTTCAGTATTTAGGAGTTTGTATCTTTTCTCCTGAGTATGAGTTCTTTGGTTCTTCATTTACTCATTTTTCCATTACACCAGGGGAACATATCCCAGCATAAACTCATAAGAAGGTTTTTGCACAATTTGTCTACCTTCTAGAATTTCTGAGATCCCAAAGAACACAAAGTGAGAAATTGTATTCAAGGATGCTATAGTCATATCTTGAGTGCTTGTCTATGGAATTCTCTTTAAGTCTTTAATAGTTGCCTCATTAAATCTAAGACAATTATAAGTAGGTAGAGAAAATAAGTTCTACTTATTTAATTTATGCACTTGCTTCTGTTTATGTTGTTTAATAAAGATGAATTTTTAAATTTTTATTTTTAATTTTTGTGAAAGCATGGATTATTGACTAACTATGGAGAATACCATATAGTCAACTACAAAGAGTTACCAAGTTATTTCTTGCCCTGGCTAGATACTTCCTAACTTATTTTCCTCTCACTATTACCTGCAGAAAGTAATATATCCCCCATCCTTGGTGCCCTTGGCTCACACTTGTAATCGCAGCTACTTAGGAGGCTGAGATCTGAGGATCACAGTTCAAACTCAGTCCAGGTAGGAAAGGCCATAAGACCCCCAAGAAACTACCAGAAAACCGGAAGTAGTGCTCTGGTTCAGCTAGCCTTGAGCTGAATAACTGAGGGACAATGTTCAGTCCAGATTTCAAGCCCCGTGACAGACAAAAGAACAAAGTAAAGAAAGAAAAGAAAAAGAATAAAAGGAAAAAGAAATGTGTGCCACAAGAAGTCATAGTTTCCAATTCATTTGCAACTGGACTTGTGCCAAGATTTGTCATCTGAACTATTGGAAGAGACAGGAAAAAAACTAGTACTATGAGTAATCCTTGAAGAAAAAAGAAAAATGCCTGGAGCAAACTGAATTTAACAGAGTGGAAAAAGTAGAGAGAATAACAAAATAAATGCACAATCAATTTTTTATTTTCATTATTTTGAACTTTTAATGTTTTGTGTCTTTAATATTTTGTACCTTTAGTATTTTTTACTTGTTACCCTATTAAATATATCTTATATTTTACCCTACTTTTCTATATTCTGACTCTTACTTTCAAACACAGGCTTAAAATGTAGTTGATTTTCCAAACTTTGAAAGTTGAAAATAATTTATTAGAAACAATAGATATTATTGAGTTTTAGAATATTAATGAAGCTACTATTTGGAGAAATACTAGATGGATTTATTTATTATCAATTTATACAGTTAATGAACTTATCAATAGAAATACAGCTATTTCACTTTTTGTTACTTCAAAAATTCATTGGTTCTCTTTCAAAATAGTTGAACAAAAGAAGTCACTCAACTGAGCATTAATATACTGTAGAAGTGACGCAAAGTATAGGGAGAAGAAATTTAGAATTACAAATGTTTTCTGCTTTCTTATTGGTAACTCACAGGCCTTTTTTCTCTCTTCTCTCCCCCTCCCCCTTGTCTGTTACAAGTTATGATGTGTGGATGAAGGCTTTTTCCCATGCAGTAATGACTGTATACTGAGATTTCAAGGGGCTGTTCATGACAATCCCATTTTCTGTGTAATTTCATGGTTGTCTTCTTGAATGAAGATATTGGCTGCTCTGAAGCAGGGGGTCAGCCGCTCTTGCTCCCTTTCAGTATTGTTCCGGAGTATGTTTCCTTTCAGCTGATGAAAAGTAATTCATCATTTACACCCCTGAATTCTGCCAGCATTTTTTGAACAACTTTTCTTTCCCTGTGGTACCTTAGGCCCATGAAAGAGATAAATAGGTTCAATACAACATGAGGCCCCAGATCCTGGGAGCAGGTTAGGCCTCTGAGGCCCCAAGCTGCCCCTTTCTCATGATAGAGTTTGTCACCTTTCTACCTCAAGAAGTCAAATCCTGTCGACTCAGCCATCTTTCAGGCTCTCTGAAGTGGCTTTGGCACCCACTGGGGCATGTGAGCTTAAAATTGATTTTTTTTAAGATCTGTCAAGTTCCCTTAAGGGACGGAGTTGACAGCCAGCAGGCCTCAACTATCACAAAGCATTCAATGTGTAAAAGACACCTAAGGAACTTCCTTTGAGGGGCCAAAGGGCTTCAGACTTTGTGACACATTGAGAGGCTGCTGTTGCTAAGAAACTGGCTTTTGGCAATAAGATTTTTCCCTCAAATCTGCTACTTTGGGAAATACTTTACCTCTCTTTTTAAGCAAAAGGACAACATTGTGAATTCTGAAAACAAAATAAAAAAAAGAGGGGGAAAAGATGTTAAATAGACTCATTACATGGTCCTTCAGACCCCAAAAGCCAATCACGTACATAGTTTAAGATTTAGTTAACTCTAATATTTTAATAGCTTTCAAAAATGCAAAATAATAGGCAAACTTAATACAAAATAATATCTGACATTGCTTCTTAAATAAAAATGATTAATTTTTTGGAAATTTGGATATAGAGAAAATGATAGAAAAATGGTTCAACACCCTATGTCTAAACAACAAGGGGCTTTGCATCCCAGTGAGAGTCGCCAGGCTCTGCTTTACCCCTTGTGTGTTGAGAAATCATTCAGAAATTGTTATAGCCATTTACTCCTGACTTAGATTTATCAGATAAAGGAAAACTGTTAATCTAACCTTTTATTTAGCTGTATGTCCCATTTTGATATGTTCTCTTGTAAGTCATAATAACAGAAGACACTACTATATGATTTTATAGGTAAGGCAATATTTTATTATATCTACTATTGATTTTAAACCATTTCAGTATGGCAAGTAATTTTTGTTGCTATTTTTTCTAAATAATGAAGGATAAAACAGCCTCTTCAAGCATCCCCAGTCCATTTTATCTAGCCAAACTACTCGTGCAGTGCAAGCACAGCATACTCTGTAAGGTTAGTGATTCCTCAAAAGAAGTCAGGAGACAGATTTTCAAATTCAATTCCAACCTGTGTGGTTTGAAGGCCGTGAAACTTTCAACAACAATATAAATACTGCATGTATCTCCCTCTCCTGAGGCTGGGTTTTACCGACTGGTATGTGAAAGGCCACTTGTATAAGCAGGTGTAGGTCTGAGTTGAAAGGATTTGATAGCATTAATCTCCCTTTAAGAGGTCTTGTTTTCATGGGCTGTTGTCAAATGTAACTGAGCTGTTCTGGAACTATAACTGCAGTTATCTGTCCCTTGTCATATAGAGGTGCCCTGGCTTTTTAGGGAATTTCAGTATGACTTTTTCAGACATATTTGGTATTCTTTACAGAGAGAGGCTGTACAGTATGGAGAGAAGACAGGAATGTTTGGGTGTTAATACAATTTTTATAAGCTATGTTGTCTTAGAAAATATCAAAACTTCTCTAATATGTCCTTTTCTTATACAGGTAATGAAAAGTATCTGAGGATTAAGAAAATTATTCATGAAAAGATAAAAATGTACAGTCTTTTGAGTAAAAGATAAAGAAATTATAATGATTACTATTCTGACTGGCAATATATTCCAGAATTTCATGGTCTTGGTCACAAAAGTGTAGATACTGTAGATATTAATCATGGATTTCTAACAATTACCTTCCTAAGGTCAAAACATTGCACCTGTTAGCTTACACATTGGAAGGGATATCTCCAGAAGCTAAGTCAATACATCCATGAGAGTTCAATAGAAGTAACCATATCAAAACAAGAGAAAATGCTGAAATTCTCTCACAATTTATTAGAATTAAGATCATGAATACAACCTCTTAAATAAGAGGTAGGGACAATATTCCATCCCATTTCTGTAGTCTTTGTTTTGTTATTCTTTATTCTCTATTCATGGCATGAGATCATGTGATCCCTTATATGTTGATTCATTCAAGTTTTTTGGTCACTGCTCTAAGTTTCCTACTTTATTGACCATATGTGTAACATTAACTTATTCAGAGAGGTATGTACTAATCTGAAAGTCCAGTCTAGAGTAACTATCATTGTCTTTAATGTAAAAATTAAGAATTTACACAAAATTACTACGTGTCAGTAACTCTAATTTTTCCTGAGAAATTTTGTGGCAATCCGGAAGTTACTAAGTTGTTGGAGACAAAAAAAAGTAGCTAAAGTTGAAGAGACCTGGACAGGGAAAACATAAAATACATTTCTATTTTTTGTGTCCTCTTGCGAATTAGTAACTCATACAGTAATATCATTCCACATTGTATAGCTATACATTTATCTACTATGTGTTGAAAATTCCTTGCTATTCCTCTTCTATATAACTACACTGAAATGATAAAAATAGACTAATTTTGGTTCTCTTCGTTCTGCTTACACTCAAAGATAGCCCTTCTTTTCTTAGGAAATTTTCTGAACTTTAATCGTATCTTAGATGTGTTGTTATAGTGTCCTGAGATGTTGCCTACCTACTGCCATTCAATTTCGGGATAACAGCATGCAGTGAGTGAGCATGGACATTCAACACTGAGAAACAGGTTTCTCCACTGAATATAAGTCAAGCCATAGGTGAAGGTGTCCATGTAACAGTGATCACCTTTGTTTCCTGTGTGTTTATTTCAGTCTTTGTTGATTGAAAGCTGTTACTTGACATACATTTGCTGTGTGGGTGTATAAATAAATGAGCAATGCCTACTGACATCATCTGAAACCAAGAATACTGGTTAATATGTTTAGAGTCTTGCCCCACACACTGTTATAATAATGTAATACCTTGCAGAACTTTTCCAAGACACTTTGACAGAAAAATCCACTATCCAAAAGGAAACAGAAGGATGAATTTCTCTCCTAAATTGAAAGTCCTTGGAATTAATTTGAGAAGGTTTAAATGAGGTAGAGCTTGCTCATGCTTTTTTCCCTGCTGATATAAGTTTAACAAAAAAAGTGATTAGAAATAAATATTTTGTCTCTCTTGAATGTTTTCAGCTCCCCCATCTCAGATAAGGAAAAACTGCCAAATTCCAAAGCTACACTGTGATGCCTCTATTGTTCACAGGGTCATCATATTACAGTCATTATGGCAGGAGGCTCACTTGCCTCCCTGGTCTATTATAACTGACCGTAATGTACCATGTAGGCTCAAGATGTTCTCTTCTTGACTGAGCCTGGAGAGTTATCTATTTCACAGTTTATTCCCCTTAAAGGGAGAGTCTAAAAATGGCAATTGCTGGGGCACTTATCTGTACATAAGCATCGAAGACAGAATGGGAGTAAATGATGCACTTCATGGACCTCCACTTTTTCTTTGGTACAATTTGTGACAATAAAGGAAAAAATGGGTAGAGAGGGTAAGAAAAAAAAGAAAAAGAAAGAAAAGTGATTTGGTAAATGGGTTTCAGTGTCCTGAAAGAGTTAATGGGTTTCTCCCTAATAGAAACAATGAACCATCTGTATTTAGGTTATCCCCTCTCTTCTTAGTCATGCCAATGCAAGAGACATTTTGAAATGATCTGTGTAGATTGCAGGAATGGAAGAGGAGGATGTCTTTCACTGTCAGAAGTAACTAAAAAATAACTTTGTAATTGTTTCCTTGTGTATCTATTTTATCAACAGTGGTTTCATCCTAAACAAAGGTTTGTAAGATTTTCTTAATCTTGGAAACTCTATTATGGGACTGCTGCCTCTGATCCATCCTTATTTCATATATATACATCAAGGGGTTAACAAATAATTTGCATTATTAAAAAAAAGAACCAAAAATCGACTAATTTTCCTTTTAATATTTTGATAAATTTACATTAATTAGTTCTTCTCATCTTACTACCTGTTATGAACAGAGTTCTAAATATTTAACATCTCTTTATGGATAAATTAAGCATACCTTTATGTAGGTTTTGTAATTTATATCAGCTTCCTCCTTGGTCATTATTTCAGAAGACATTAAAACATCACAATTTTAATTATACTTTTCTTCAACAAATTGCTCAAGATTTTGATAAATGTACTCATGTTTTTTTGTATATATCTAGGGGCTACTCTAGTCAATATTTCTCAAAACAGCAAACGGTGATTTGATTCTTTTTCAAATTCAGATTAGTACTTCGCAATTCATTCTCTTTTACTTTACATAAAAATAAGATGTGCTTTTCTTTCCCTGAGAACTTTCAACACTGCAAAGGGTATTTTATTAAGAAAAAAATACATTTCCTGCTCTATTTTCTCTTTATGCCCTAGAGGTATATTTGAACATTCACAAAGTATCTAACTACCCTTTTTTTCCTTAATGTCTATCCAAACTATATCTGCTATGTCAGCAAAAATAGTCAGTTTCTGTCTTTGACGTTTATATTTGAGCAATAGTGAACCCAATCTCACCCTGCTTATTTGGTTTCTCCTTTCAGTAAACCTCCAACTAGCATTTTAAATCTGCAGTAATTTCTCTAACTCAAACAGCATGCTATTTCTAGAACATCATGCTTATCTCTGGTGTTCATATTCCTCATTGATAAGGCTATGATATAATAAATCCTTGATACAATATCATAACTGATCCATGATATGAGATATAATCAATAATGAAAGCAGAAACTAAAGATACAGAGTAAAATATATTACTTGCCAATTTTCCACAGTAACTTTTCATCATTACTCCAAAATTACTTTTTAATGCAAAGAGTAGTTTCAATCACATTGAGGCACACATGATTCAGATACTATCATAATCACAATTAGATTACATTACTGCAATCAGGAATGGAGATCATTAAGAGAAAGAATATAAATTGCTTTAGTTTTACAAGTACTGAGCTAGCAAAATTATAATTAATCTCCATTTATAATCTTTTCTTTCATAGAACTGCAAAGCATGCTACTTTTTTAGGCCATCAATACAAATTAGAACTAAGTAATAAAGCCCTAACTACTACTACTGTGTTGTTCACAATTGAAGAAACTTTCACATTATGTATAGAAAGCTTTGGATACAACAGTGCCCTTAGAGTAGATTGTTTCACTGCAATAAGCCCAACTATTACAAGGTGCTGTATAAAAAGCAGAGTGCTGTATAAATGATCCTTCTCCCAGACTAATCAGTTTGTTCATTCCATTTCTTAAACGAGATGGTGCTACTCATGTGAGAGGCAGTAATGACTTAGCAATCACGTGCATGCATCATTCTATATCTCACATGTCTTAAATATAATCTTTAAAATGTAAGGAAATAATAGGAATGAAAAAAATAGTTGAATTCATCCCATTGAAGCCTTCATGATGCAATTCTAATCTTTCCTTTTTTTTCATTGTAAAAGTAATGTACAGATGGGTTACAGTTCCATACGTAATGCAGTGAGTATAGTTCTTGTTTTTAAAACGAATTATATCCCCTGTGCTTTGATATTCTAAATTGTTCTGTGCTAAAATTTATACCATTTAGTTATTTCTTCATAAAATGAATTGCCAAATATAATAAAATATCTTATGAAGCATGGATAGAAGTACAGAGGGACATACCCAGTATTATATGCATAACTAAATTTTTTTTATGTTTCTGTGGCCCAGAGTGCCAAAACTAAAGTGAATTTTTGAAAAGTTTTCTGAAGCAAGTTAGCACCATGTGAGTTCATTTAGGTGGAAAATAAACTAGCATGAACTTACTTGGTCTCAATTTGCAAGAAGCTACTCATATTGTTGAATAATATTTTTGATGACTAGAAATTGTGCATATTTAAGGTTTATAGTACATGAGGTGATATAAAGTGATTGCCACAGCAAGGTAATTAATGTATTTAGTAACAACAATAGTTAGACAATTTCATGCATGGTAATGAAAAAAAAAATCTCTTAGCAAATTGAAAGGGTGTGGCATAAAATATTAACTATAAACACCACACAGAATATTAGATTTCTAGAACTAAATTATCTGATAACAGAACTTCTATTCTCTTGGCCAGTATCTGCCCACGTGCTATTCTGTTCTAGGTCCTGGCTAGAACCACTTAGTTTCCATTTCAGTAAGTTTAATATTTTCATCACTTTCCTCTAAAGGTCAATCATTACTTATCTTCTGACTATAGCTTATTTTACTTAGAATAATGACCCATGTTATCATACAGGCAGACTTACATTTTTCTCAAATTGGCATTATTATTGTCAAAGTAATGTACACAGGGGTTACAGTTATATATGTAAGGCAGTGAGTACATTTCTTATCAAAGTTTTTACCTCTTCCTTCGTTTTTCTTCATTTTTGAGGCAGAATAATATTTCTATGCATATGCTTGTGTGTGAGTCACATTTTCTTTTTAAAGTCATTGTTACTTACAAGTTTTTTTTACTTGTCAAAGTAATCTACAGAGGGGTTACAGCTACACATGTAAGGCAGTGGTTATATTTATTATCAACCTTGTTACTCCCTCCTTCATTTTTCTACATCTTTCCGCCCTCCCGTCTCCTCCCCACCCCCCATCCCTAGTTGTACATTTGGTTTATAGCATATTGTCTTTTAAGTATTGCTGTTGAATTGGGTCACATTTTTTATAGGTTGACTATTGAGAACAATGCTGAAATAAACATGTGAGAAGATGGTTCTTGAGAACGATATCTCTTGAATAGATTCTGAGATCTCAGACTCATGAATAGCTGAAATTACAGGCATGACCCAACAGTGAACAGCTATACTTTATTTCTGAGGTAAGGTTTTCTGAGAAAAGCTTTATTTGCTTGGGCTGCTCTTAAACTCCCAATACTCTAGAATCAGTTTTTTCAGTAATTGAATTACATAGATATGCCATGATGCATACTAAATTATTAAATTTTGTTTTGCATAGTATCTCCCAAAGTCATATCCTCCAACAATCGAAAATGTAGCTTTTTTCCATTTCTTTGACAGACTTTGCAATTTTCTGATAGTTTGATAATAGTTAATCTAACAGGAAGGAAATGATGCATTTTTATTTTGACATATTTCCTAGTGTGGAGTGATGATTCAGACTGTCTCATATATCTTCTAATTAGGCACTCATGTTTAAAATAATTTGTATGTAAGTGTATTGCCCATCTTTTGATCAGCATATTTGGTATTAACTTTCTGAATTCTATCAGTTATATATCCTGGATGTTAACAGTTCAAGTATACAATTTTCATTTTTTTCTTTTATTCTATGGTTTATGAAGATCTATTTCAATTTTTTTACTGCTTCCATGGTGGACCAAAGCATTTTATTTAGATGTAGCCACACATATTTTTACTTTTGTCTGTCCTTTGGGTTCATAACCAACTATTATTACCAAAATACAAAGAAAATTTTTCTCTGTTTCTTATATAAGTTTTTCAATTTCTTAAAAGTCGTTAATGTGTTATATATTGACTTGGGTATATGTTGTAAGTTAAGTGTCCAATTTAATCTCTTTGCAAGAAGATATTCCATTCCAATCATATTTGCTTAGCAGATAGTCTTTTTTGCTATCATATATATTCTTAGCATATTTTTAAGGGTTAGTTCACTTTTTATTTATCAGTTTGACTTGTAAACATCTTCAAATCATTTTTATTGTGTGCATATAAAAACAGAGTTAAATCCTCAGCAACCATGGGGCAATTCCTATTTAGGTTTGTCTTTATTTAATTTCATCAGAGCCTGTAGTTAACAGTATATTGACATTCCAACTATTCCTCTTGTGATATCTTATTCTATTGTAAATGATGTTTTCCTGATGTATTTTTAAACTAAACAGTATTGACCTCTCTGTTCTTATACTTAAATCCGCCAAGTAGATAAGATTGTAGGTATGTATGACCATGCCTGACTGTTGAACCATTATTACATGCCAGTTATAAGTCCTATTGCCCTGTTATGTTTATATAAAAGATTATATATTTTCATAAACTTTATATGAAGCACCATATATTTACATATAATCCTGACCTATTACAGAATTTTGGTAGGCATTTTGTACTTGAATTTATCAGGGAAAATGATTTATCTCTGATTTACATTTTGTTCATTCAAGGCTATGGTTATCAGAAAAATGTGAGTATTATAAAGGTTAGAAATTCTGAGGTATTATTAAAATTTGTGGTTGTTATTCTAAGGTTAAAAATTTTGTCTGAAGGAGTAAATTTGAGAATGATTGTTATTCAAACTTTCTAAAATCTTTGTTATAATCACTAGTATATTCATCCATTACAGAAATTACTTTGCTGGAAGACTTTTGAGTACTAATGCTTACTGATTATTACTTGTGTGGTTATATATTTTTGGTTATTTATGCTATTGTACTTAAAGTTTAGGTGTTTGTGTGAACTTATTCATTTTTGTAGGTATGCAAATTGCTATAATTGCTCTTATTCTTTGTGTTTCATATATGTCCCTTCTTTAGAAAATTTACTTGTGTCTTTTATCTTATTCTTTTGTTAATCTAGCCAATGTGTCGCCAGTTTTATTTAAAATAAAAGAATGCTAAATTGTTTATTTTTTCTATTTTTTTTATTCTGTAGTTATTAGTTTTGGTTCTTTCTTTTTCGCATCTTTTTATTTTAATTTAGTCTTGTGATGTAAAATTTGGTTGTTCATTGGAAATAAATGTAATTATTAGAACAAACTTTTTTGTCTGTCATGAGGCTTCAGGGCCTGCATACTGCCCCTGAGCTCTTTTACTTAAGCTTTGAGCGACAACTCCACTCCTTGTTTTCTGGTGGTTAGTTGGATGGAATTACCTGTCCAGCCTAGCTTTGAGCTGTAATCCGCAGATCTCTGCCCCCTTATCATCTAAGAGTACAAGTATAAGCCACCAGAGCCTGGCTAAACTTTATAACTCTTTTAGGCTGTACCTAAAAAAGTTTGCTATGTTGTGTCTCAATTTTTTGTTTGTTTGATTCACATAGATTTTATGTATAGTTAATTTTTAGTTTTTCACTAATTTCCAAGCATTTTTAAATTATTGCTACACAATTTCATTGTGGCCAAAAGAGATGGTATTATTTCAATCTTCCTGAACTTATTAGGAATTGTTTTCTGATTGAATACGTGATTATCTGAGAGAATATTAGGAGTACACTTAAAAATGAGGTGTCCTCAGTTACTATCAAATTGAATTTTCTGTTACTGCTATGTCTTCTGCACTGTAGTTCAAGTCCAATATTCTTAATGATTTCTCTTTGTTTAAGTGGGAACAATACTAAATTCCCCTATAATAACTGTGTAGCTTGCAGCTTCTTTGTCCCAAGATGTTAGGATATAGTTATATTTTTAGGTACTGTGAAGGTGGATACATATATTTATACTAATTGAATATTTTGATGAATTTTATCTTCTATCATATAACAATGACCTTCTTTGTATCTAAAATCAGTTTTGTTCAACTTAGTCAGCTTCATCTGATATTAGCATTGTGCCTTATCTTCTTCAGTTTCCCATTTCCATGAATGTATTGTAAACCATATCTTAAAGATAATATATGTCTTTTCTTCTGAGCAGTCTTTGTATTTTAATTTATTCAATCCCTAAATACCTTTTCACTGGAGAATTTACACCATTTTTATTTAGGATAACTATTGTCAGTAAAATTCTTGTTTCTCTTTCATTAATTGCTTTATGATTATACTGGAATGTATTTCTTTTCCTGTTTTGTAATGCTTTCGGTAGTGATGTGTTTTAAGTTTATTCTTCTTATCTATATACTCCATAGTTTTGTTTTTACAGTTGTTAGGGAAATTCATAAAATAAAATTGTAGTGGACTGTTAGAAACTCACAAAACCTTACCTTTGCTTTTATTCAAGTATATATACGTTTTACACTGTCATCATTTTCCATTTTTATGTTATATGTTACTTTTTCTGTTATAATCTATTAGCAACATACAAAAATTTATAGTTAATAAATTTTAGCTTTTAATTGTTGTACTAGAATTAAAAGCATTTTATACCAAAAATGTACTACCCTAAAATTCTGAACATTACGATATACTTATCATTTCCAAAATATTTAATAATATTATATCTATATATCTGATGCACATTTTCTTATTTTTTACATAATTATTTATTTTTATGTTAAAAATAATTTTAGTTTGCCCAGGTTTGTCAATTATATTGAGAATAATGATAATATTAAATTATTCTTTACATATTATTTAAGTATAATTTTGGACACAGTAAATTGTAATATTTTGTCCTTACAAAATTCTCCTTAGCTTTTTTGGTAAAGTAAGTATAGTGATAATGGACTCTATAAGTATTTTTTCCTGGTCCTAGGGCCTGGGTGCTGTCCCTGAGCTTTTCTGCTTAATTCAGGGCTCTTGCACTTGAGCCACACCTCATTTTCAAACAGTGTGTGTGTCTGTGAGTGTGTGTGTGTGTATATACATGCTTGTGTGCATAGTTAGCAGGAGACATATCTCACAGATTTCTCCTGCCTTGGCTGGCTTCCAATCCCGATTCATGAGCCATTAGTGCCAGGCCCTTATTTATTTATTTGTTTGTTTGTTTGTTCATATGTTTTTTCATCTTTTATTTCTGAAAGTGTTTTTCTGTGGTAGATATTCAGGCTTGAAGCATACCACATTATTTCGTCACTTTGAATATCTCAAAAATTCTTTCACTAGATTTTTTGTTAAGAAATATGCTGATAGGTTAACAGAAGTTTCATTTTATGTAATAAGTATATTTTACATGGTTGCAAGTGCTTTTGATTTTTGAAAATTTGGATAACATAATTATTGATTTCTTTGTTAGAAAGTTTGTATGTTTTCCTCAAATAAATAGTTTTAATGTTTGTCAAGTTTCTATAGACTTTTTTTCAATCTGACAGAGATAACTGGAAGAATATTTTTCTCTATGGGCTTAAATACTTTTGTTTGTCATGTTCTTTGAAGCCTTATATGCAATTTCATAAATGAAGAAGCAACCAACTCATTTATATTTACTGAATGACTTTGATAGTTTATAGGCTAAAATTTCTGACAACTTCTTAATTATCTACTACTACTTTGCCCCAGTGGAGGAAAGTCACCTGCCAAGGGATATGAGCTAAATTTTCTTGGGAATAGGGTTGTACAAATACAATAAAATTATAAGTTTGTTTTCACATATCTTTTCTCATATATTTTATTTTTACTAAGATTGATTATATTCTTACGTTATATAAATCATCTTACACACTTTGAAATATTCATTTTTTTAGTATAACAGTAATTCTCTGTATATCAGTGCTCTATTTTATTTTCCATACTAATTACCCAACTACTTAATATATCTGAATTAGCTACAAGTTTATGAACACATACTATAGTAGACATTAAGGAGATAGAAAATAGGTGTTAATATCCATAACAATGTATTCTGGGTGATGAGAAAATCAGAATTGCCAGAGAATGTGGTATGCTTCTGAGCGGTGATTAGAACATTCCTACATATATTTGTGTTACTATCTGATATCTGAACACTGTAGTTGAATAGTTAAGCTTTCTTTTTTTAAAATCAAAAAAGTTATGATTTTATTTTTTAGTCTTAATACACCAAAATATTTTTCTTATGTTGTGAAATAAGCACTTGAAAAGAACAGTTCCAATATTGCTGTGATTTGCTTTGTAAGGTGTGGATGGATGGGCTTCCATCTGGATACAGGCTCAGGGGGCCCTGGAGAAGCAAAACCTTCCAGTAGTTTCCAAGGAAGTAGAGAGCAACCTACAGCCTAGGGATCCATAGCCCAGAGCTTGTCTGACACTAAGACCACGTGATCAAAGCTCTACCGGGCTACTTCTAGATTTGTTTTATTTATTTCCACTGGGAGAAAGTTCCACATGACACCAAACACTGGGAAAACTATCATATTAAAATACCAACACGGGCTGGGGATATAGCCTAGTGGCAAGAGTGCCTGCCTCGGATACACGAGGCCCTAGGTTCGATTCCCCAGCACCACATATACAGAAAACGGCCAGAAGCGGCGCTGTGGCTCAAGTGGCAGGGTGCTAGCCTTGAGCGGGAAGAAGCCAGGGACAGTGCTCAGGCCCTGAGTCCAAAGCCTAGGACTGGCAAAAAAAAAAAAAATACCAACACAATCTTTCCATGATGTCCTAAATGGGTTGCCAGTGTGGCCTGGTCCTGATCTATGGGATGAGCTTCTCAGTTCACCAGTTACTCCAGTATACTGCAGTGCAGTAGTGGGTGTGAACTTCCGGTAAAACACATCTGATTGTCACTTTCACCTGCCAGAGCTCAATGGCAGAGCTGTTTCCAAGATCTCCACACACCCCTCCTTACTGCTACAGCAACTTCTGGGTGCGACTTCCTTAGAAAACCCATGCCCCAGGAACCCCTTCCTCCCTTGCAGGCTTCAATAGTTAAGCTTTCTATGATTTAATATGCATCTTCCTTTATAGTAATGTGTTAGTATGTTTAGTATGTGTTATAACACATACAATATATACCACACATATAGTACATATATAGTAACAGCACACATTCCAAATAAGCTGTGTAAACAGTGGGATATATTTGCCTTTGAAGACAACATCAGTGTTGGGGAAGAATGTCTACTAAACAGGCAAAATTGATTGATTATAGAGGAGTCAAATTTAGGACCAAAAGCCAGAAAAACAAAGACTTCACGTGAGCAAATAAGGGAAGTGAAGGAAAATAAGCACATGACTCAGGAAATAACAGAGAAACAAACTGAGAAACATACCTAGTTCTGTTCTGTAAGTATTTTAAGTATTTGAACTGTTTCAATAGTGAAAAGTCATGGAAATAATATATTAAGTGAAGTAAGCCAGACACAGAGAAAGATAGGTGGCCATATTTCCCTTATAGTAACAAGAATGTGCCTATAAATCTACAAATAAACATACTGGATCAATAAAAAGGATACACTGGGACATGAAAAATTATACAGGTCTCCAGGCATTCACACACAATGAGACCAAATGAGGATATTTTTATGAGAGGAACACAAAGGGTCAATTCCTATGTGCTTCTGATCATATAAAATAATATTTATCAAAACAAATTCCAGGAAATGGAAACAAGAAGTTTGTCTATTTATCTGCCTTTGGGAAGGTCAGCAGGGGTGAGGAGATAACAGAAATGGGGGCATAAAGGGTGAACAAATTCATCCCAGTTACTCACTAGACACTATGTTGAAAATGAACTGTACAACTTGTAGGTGGATATAGAAGGGGAAAACCTGGAAGAGTGAGGAAAGTGGTGACATTGTTCAAATGAAAATACTTTTTATGTGACATATAACTGTAATTTCTATATCACTTTAAAATAACAATTTAAAATTCATAAAGAGAGATAATTAATCATAGGATTTTTTTTCTCAGTAAGGGTAGAATACAATTTCACTCTGTTATCGCTGTTTTAAACTTTTGCTTTTCCCTTCATATAATACAAAATTGTATGAGGGATGAGGTAACAAACAGTACAAGTAATGTATCCAATGCCTAACGTATGAAACTGTAACCTCTCTGTACATCAGTTTGATAATAAAAATTTGAAAAAAAACAAAATAAACAATAACTACATAATAAATGTGTATGACTAATATTAATCAATGTATACAACAATAAAAGTACATTTATTATAATAAAAGTATACATAAATAATAAGAGTAATGTCCCTACCAGGTACATTTTAATGTTCAACAAATTAGTAATGAATATTTGAGGGTTTTTTCCATATCTCTTAACTACTCAGAATGGAAAAGCTAACCTGCAGGTTCATTTCTTTACTAAGCTACTTTAGGGAGAGACAGTTTGTCAACTCAGGATATTAATGTAGGAGGTACTGAGGAAGAAATCATGCTAATATTTCATTTGCATGGCTTCTGAATCAACCTAACAAAGAATGATTATCATAGTAGACATGGAACATGTTGGAGAGAATCGTGTATGTGATAATTATGCCAAAAGGAAAAAATAACCACATTTCTATGCATCCTAAAACCAAAATTTGAATTAAAATTCTTCCAAAGCTTAGGAACTAAAAGAACTCACGAATAAGTAATATGAAAAACAAGTTAGAAAGAAATTCACAGGGCTAGGAAGGTGGATTAGTAGTAGAGTGCTTGCCTAGCATGCAGGAAGCCCTGGGTTCGATTCCTCAGTACTACATACATAGAAAAGGCCAGAAATGGCAATGGGACTCAGTGGTAGGGTGCAAGAGTTGAACAATGAAAGTTCAGGGATGGTGTCTAGGCTTTGAGTTCCAACCCACGGACCCGCAAAAGAAAAAAAAAGTGGACTTTTGGTCTGGGAATGTGGTTTAGTAGTAGAGTGCTTGCCTAACATGCATGAAGCCCTGGGTTTGAGGCCCCAGTACTACATAAACAGAAAAAAGCCTGAAGTGGTGCTGTGACTCAAATGATAGAGCTCTAGTCTTGAGCAGAGAGAGGCTCAGTGACAGAGCTTATGCCCTGAGTTCAGCCATAGGACTGGACCAAAACAAAACAAAACAAACAAACAAAAGCCAAGCAAGAAATTTTAGATTACATAATTTAGTGGAACCCCATGCAAAATTGATCTCAATTATTGATCAATATTCCTGTCTATGTACTGCTTAGAACAGGATGTAATTGCAGCTTTTAATTATATATGGTACTTAGGAAACATGTGACCTAATACGGTTACCAGGTTATGTGCCTCCTACATGGGAGATCATTTCATTACCCTTAGATTCCTTGTAGACTACATTTTGCTCTGTTTGAGTAACAGGTAATATTCTCAAGAATTATTCTCCATATGCCTTGATGCCAGAGTAAGGATAACAAGACCATGCTGAACTCTTACTAAGTTTTGTTATATTTCATAAAATTAAGTAGTTTGGTGATTAATCATTATTGCATTATATTTTACAGTACTTTCTCCATCAAAATGGAATAGAAGTCATAAGAGAAAACAAAGAAGAATGAAAAAGGAGAGAGAAGAGAAACAAAAATAAATGCTACAACAATGAAAAGAAAGCCCCAAGAAACCTGGAGAAATGTCTTGGCAATTCCAAGTTCTGAAATACATTTAAGAGAAATAGAGAATAATCTGTTTCCTCTACTTTTTAAGTGTTTAAAACTATTAGGTTCACGTATGTATTAAAATAATCTGAAACAGTGATAAAATAAATTACTTGCAAAAATTAAAAATAGACCAACACTATATATTATGCAAATAAATGAGGCAAAGTCAAGATAAGGAGGAGAAAATCTTTTCCTGTGAGCGGTCTATAGAGTAAATCTTTCTAAACTTAATCATTCTAAAAGTTATCAATGTAAATAACAGACAGATTCTCCATATCATAATATTTATTTGAGTATATACAATGGGACTGCACATGCCATAACAATCTATAAATGTATTTGGAGTAGTTGAAGTAAGAAAAAAAAAATAATGCAAAGAGGAGAAATTTAAGTAAGATACATGAGTAAAAAGTTCATTGTTCTTGGAGTTTCTATCAGCTCTTCCGTGGAAGTACTTTTGGTGGGCAATTTTTCTGTAGAGATTATCTTGTCTTAATATGTTTTTCTTAGTTTCTTTAAAGTAATTACCAAAGTGATATATTAAAAGTACAGTGTATAATATGAGAGGTCAACTGTAGCTTCCTTGTGTGTACGGGGGAAGGGGATGTCTTGGGCTTGAACTGAGGGCCTAGGCACTGTTCTTGGGCTTCATTTTTTTTTTTTTTTTTGGCCAGTCCTGGGACTCAGGGCCTGAGCACCATCCCTGGCTTCTTGCCGCCCAAGGCCAGCACTCTGCCGCCTGAGCCACAGCGCCCCTTCTGGCCGTTTTCCATATATGTGGTGCTGGGGAATCGAACCGAGATCTTCATGTGTAGGAGGCAAGCACTCTTGCCACTAGGCCATATTCCCAGCCCTTGGGCTTCATTTTTGACCAAGGCTTTTGCTCTACCTCTTGAGCTGCAATGCCATTTCTGGCTTTTTCTGAGTAGTTCATTGGAGATAAGTCTCATGGACTTTCCTGCCTGGGCTGGGTTTGAACCATGATCCTCAATCTCAAACTCCTGAGTAGCTAGAATTACTAGCATGAACCACCAGATCTTGCACAAGTTATTAGTTATTTAATATGATAGGATTTTTAAAAATAAAAACATTATTTTTTAACGAAGTGCATTTTATTTTCCCCACATAATGCCAGCCAGATCAAATGAGATCACTCGCAAATTCTCTGTAATGATTCTTGCAAGCTACATGGCTCAAATGTATGGCAACCATTTCTAAAACATTAAAATAGAAAAAAATATACATATATGTCCCTCTGTACATCGCTTTGACAATAAAGAAATGATAAATAAATAAATCAGGAATGTGAGGAAATTTCATAAAATATGTTAAAAATCCAATATTTCTCTTTGAGAGACCTTATTATTTTATGAGATTACCTAGAATATGGATGAATTTTCAAAAGACCATGAACAAAATTAAAGCATAATAATTTTCTTATGTAAACATATGTAGCACTTTCTATTTAAAACCAAGTATGTGAAGGAAAGCATTAACATTGTTTTAATCCGTAGCAAAATTTGGAGGAACATCTTTTGATCTGAAAGTATTGGAAAGAAATCTGAAAAAACGTCGACAGTGCAATTGCTAGTACAAAATATTATGCTTTGGACAGGATATTTGCTTTTGGAGCCCTAAAGAAATATGTATCATTTAATTTACTTATCAAATGTGGTGTTTTATTAGAAAAAAAATTTCAGTATTTAACTCACTCTAAGTTATCAACTACAAATACAAGCTAGAGAAATCAACATGACTACGAACATGAGAGTGATGTGAGAAATGTAGTTATATGTAAACATATTTAAGTCTTTTCCTTTTTGGCAGGATGATTAAGAACTATTGCTGTGGTGACACATAAACTATTAAGGAAATTAAGAATTTACAGATAGGCAGGTAATAATAAAGGTAAACATATCAACATTCTCTTTATGAACTGTAGGTTGAAGTATATTCTATGTTAATTCCCATACTATTTGATCAATGAACACTTTTAACTCTATACAATATTCTGAGAATTCAAATAAGTATATCCTTCGTCTTCAGAGAAAAAGTATTCAAAAACATGTATTCATTTAAGGGGCATAGTTGCATCATTAGGCTATTGCAGACAAAGAATGATGGAGTGGGGTTTAATTTCATTTGAGATGTTATTCTCTTCAATGTAGAAGTAGATATACTCTCTTAATCTATACACAGCTTAGTTCTCATAAGCTGTTTAAAATATCTCCTCTTAATTAGTTTAGGAGTTATGGTAGATTATCCAGTGAAAGATTAATTACATGCTCTCCAGTGAAGTACTGTAAACCATAAGTTTAAAGTTGGACCAGATGCATTTAAGCTCTGAAAACACATTAACCATCTGACCATGTTGCACATATGGTAACAAAGTGAAGAATTTATCCAGGCACACACACACACATAAACACTTGTTCATCATCAGAGGACAACCATGTCTTAAAACATGCCAGTAAGCTTCCTATTTATGATATCTAAAAATATTTGGAGGCAATCAATCCCCAAAGTGGTTTCAAATGGTAAATGTGGAAAACTACACCAATATTAGAGTCTCTATGCTGTTTTTCTTGCAAAATTCAGCATTCAGTCTTCTTGATCTCAAGCTTAAATAGACCTTTTAAGTCAAATCATGAAATCCATGGTGGGTGTCAACTTTTCTATTGATGTGGCACCCAGCTGATCTCAAATTTTATTGTGGGGCAAAGCTAAAGTTTCTATTTGAAAAATAAATAACATAAAAAAGATTTGTGGGTATAATCCCCCTGTGTTAAAGCACTTGAATTCAAAGACTAATACAACCAATAAAAATAAAAATATGTGATAACATAGTCAATACATGTTTGTCAAACTGGTTTACTAAAGTAATTTATTCTGCCTTTTGATTTATGTTTGAATTTGTTTGATTTATGCTTGGATTTCTTTTCTGATCTGAAGCTTCCATATGTGCTTTGGTCACTTCCTTTTCATCATAATAATACAATGAAATAATATACTAAATATACCATAAAAATAATCAAAATGTATCCAATATTGAGCTCAGGCAAGGAGTGTGTTGCCATGCCTCAAGTCAATGTTAAGAGAATAAATAATGGGTTATACAAAAATAATTCATGTAAATATGAGATGGCTCATATTTGTCTCACTAAATGCAGAAGGATTGGTCAGATGACATTGCAAGCTCCATTCTCCCTTGCCTGAATCTTATCAAGGAAACTACTCTACCCTATTGATATTAAATGTTGACTTTATTTACACTTCATACAACTTTTAAGTTATTTATGTTATAGATCTCAATGTATATTTATTTTTTTAGATAAATCCATATCATATAGTTTTAGTCAGTTACTTGCAATTTTATTCTTTGTTGTTTATTTGTATCTCTACATGTGAACAATTTTCTTTTGGCTGAAGTACTTTTAAATGGCGATCTTTCTACATGAGCTCTGAAGAATAATTCTCATTTTCATGATCAAAAACATCTTTAGCTTCCCTGCCTTTTTGACTATTTTTATTGGAGAGAAAATTTTACTTTGTAATTTATTATTGTTTATTTTTAAATACTTTATAAATGTTGTTCCAATATCTTCTAGATTCTGTTTTTATTTTAATTTTACTGCCAAGATGATGTACACAAGGATTACAGTTACATATGTAAGGTAGTCATACTTGTTACCCCTCCCTCATTTTTTCTCCTGCCTTCCCTCTCCACAAGTCCTCCTCCCCTGAGTTGTACAGTTAATTTACAACATTGTCTTGTGAATATCACTGTTGCATTGGTTATTCTACCTAAGTTTGGTGGCTGTGATCCAAATACTTCAAATATTTCTCCCAGTTTGGTTTTGATTTGTTCTATTTACTCTTCCAGTTTTTCAATTTAGTCTTAGCAGGACATGTTTACTCATGATATAGGTAACTAGAAGCAGGACTCTTCTTAAATAGATTTTTAGTTGTACATTGAGCTAAATAAAAGGAAATATCTAATTCTATTCTCATGACATTATTTTAAGTATTTATGTATCTTGTGTTTATTTAACTCTGATAACTAGAGCAATATCAGCAGCATTTACCCTTTCTATATATTGTGTACTCATTAAATGTTGTCTTCTGTCAGCTTCTTACACTTTGGAATGAATCATTTAATAAACCCTCTTAGTCATGAATAGATAAGTCAAGTACCTTCACATTATTTTGGCATCATGCCTAAATATTTGTTGAGCGATACAAAAGCCAATTTTCAATAAGAGGTTAATAGTATTTTCATTATGGTGTGAAAGGTGATACCAGCTGCGTAGTATAAAGTGGCCATCTCATTAAAAGAATGCTTAGTCTTGAATAGAAGTGGAGATGACGTGGGCTGAGCTTACAGAATAAAATGAATAGCCAAACAAGATAGGGGGATAACTGACTAGGGGCTTTGTATTAGAAGAATAAAGAAAACACTGCAGGAGAAGGAAGTTATGCTGGATGGTAGAAAATTTTAGTATTTTGTTTCTTCATTTAAATCCTTTTCCTTATTAAATAGTGTACTCTCAAGGAACTGTGTCCTTTATCCTCAGAGCATCTGTAAACACAAACACTTGAGGTGACTCCAAAGGAGAAATGGATAGGAATTTCATATATTTGTATTCTGCAGAGTTCTTACCTAAGAATGTTAGTAGATATTGTACAATTTCAGGAGGTGGTTTGTATGACAACCAGAAAACACAGCCTCAGAATTGTAGAAAGTGTTAGCAAGCATCCATCTAAGGAATTTTCATAGAAAGGTTTTCAAAGGTCATTATATTTAAAGGAACAAAAATGTATACTTGTAACTAAAATAAAACCATAATGCATAATAAGAGCATTGTATAATTATATCAAACTGATCATACTCATAATGTATTTATTGTGAATATCTCCAAGGTAAACTAAACAGTCTTCTCTTTGTCTTTGGAGAACTAGCACCTGTCATAGGGAAACAAAGAATCTTTGACGACATTCACTTGAATGCTGAGAAAGGTAGCTTGAGCTGATAAGGTGTTCAAGTATTTAACACAGACAGCTGCTTAGAATGAATAGGCCTCTGGTAACAGCTTCTAATATGTAAGTTAAGTCGACTTTTAGTTATGCTTTTCTCTGTGATGCCAAAAAATGGAAAAATGTCTAAAATTCAAAAACTTCAAAGCATTGTTGTAAATTGATTTACACTGTAAAGTGACATCTATTAGGAAGTAAAGTAAGTTTTCTTCCCTTTCACTCATACTTCTTTAAAATGTCTGCAGATACTAAAGGTATTTTGGGCAGCTTTGAGAAATAGGCAAAATAACAGTAGGACTTCTCATTTGCTTACTACTATGCAGATCTTACTAGTCCGCTGGAATACACTCTTCTAATATAGACAGTTAACCAATTGGTTATTTTAGTTCCACATTTACATTTCTACAATAATTTGAAGAGATATTTCAATAAATAAGCAAAAAGTTTATGGCTTGCTATGAACATATTTTCTGCAGAGTAAGTGAATTTTAATAGAGTATTTTACACCTTCCTATGTTTCTCTTTCCTTTCCTCCCTTAGCAAATATATTTGACATATATGTAAGATTTATATCAATTTAAATTTAAAAATCTATACTTCTTTTAAAATTTTTTAACTTTTTGTCGCTATTATAACAATAATGTACAGAAAGGCTATTGCATACATCGAATATTGTGTACACATCTTTGTGGACAATGTCATCTCTTTCCTTCCTCTCTCACGTTCCACCACCCCCATCTACACTTATATTTCCTATCAACATATATGCATATATGTATATACATATATATTATGTATGTGTATAAATAAACAAATATATAATAAATAAAATAATATTAAATGGTCTTATATTTTTATACCAGTTCCCAGCACAACCTCAGTTCAATAATCAACTAATAGAAATGTGTTCTGATGTTGGTGCAGCCATGGTCTTTGTTCCATGTCAGTTGTTTTAGTTTAGTCTGACACATAGCTGCAAGGCAGGACAAAACAAAGTAATTAAAGTTCCAGTCATTTACCTTTCTATGTTCCATGTCAACTCATCTAGCCTTACCGTAAATTCCTAGGATTATGGCATTGTAGGGTGTGTGTGTGTGTATGTGCTTGTAAATAATATAGAAATGCATTACCTCTGTGGTGTGAAAAGAATTTGTCATCATTTTCCATTTGCTTAGATATCAAGAAATTCTTTTCATACTAGATAGTTAATAAATGTTCAGGCATTCATTGAATTAGAATCCAAAACAGGGACTTTGTCTTAGTACAAATAATTATAATCACCAATAGGGAAGAGTAGTTTCTTTGCTAAGATTCAGACAAGGGAGAATAGAGCTTGCAATGTCCTCTGACCAATCCTTCTGCATTTAGTGACACAAATATGAGCCATCTCATATTTACGTGAATATTAGTACAATCAGCCTCTTACAGATTTCTCAGATGAAGATATCATTAATAATTTATTCCTGCAGTTCTAAGTACTGTTTTCCTAATTCAAGATTGTATACATAAGAGGGGTCTAGAAGGCGAGGTTACAGGAAAGGGGGTAGGAAGGGTGAGCAAAAGTACTGATTAGATTCAATATACCTTATGTAAAAAATGAACTTTGCAACTTGAAGGACAGAAGGTAGAAATTTAAGGAAAGAAGGAAAATGTGACAATTACCAAGAAGCATTTTACTCATAAACTAATGGATGTATAAACCCTTTGTACAACTACTTCATAGTAACAATAAAATTGGAAATAAAATAATTAGTTCATTTAAAAAATTGAGTTTGCTACAGTAGTTAACTTTATTTACATGATGCTCAAATTTGAATCGCAGCTATACTGATTCACTCAAGGAAACATTTCCCATTATTTTTTAAATGTTTCTGTTTTCAACATAATGAGGCCAGGATTACATTCATATTTGTATTGTGATGGTACAACCAAAATAATGTCAATACCCTAGGATTTTTATTTGTCATACCAAATGATTACATTTGATGTCTTGGTCATGAGGTCTTTTAATATTTGTATTTTTCCACTGAGATGTCATGTGATAACCATCTCCATATTTCATCTTTTAAGTAGATAATTCTTGGTTTGTTTCTACTCTTTTTTTTTTTTTGGCCAGTCCTGGGCCTTGGACTCAGGGCCTGAGCACTGTCCCTGGCTTCATTTTGCTCAAGGCTAGCACTCTGCCACTTGAGCCACAGCGCCACTTCTGGCCATTTTCTGTATATGTGGTGCTGGGGAATCGAACCCAGGGCCTCATGTATATGAGGCAGGCACTCTTGCCACTAGGCCATATCCCCAGCCCCTGGTTTGTTTCTTTATTAGCAATCTAGATGGAAATGAAATGTTCTTATGTTTCCTAAAAAAGAAGCAAAGTATTTTCCAGTAGACTACCAGATCTGATATGACTGCTAAGCTTATTAGATCTATGGTATTACTATTATATTTCAGTTAAATAAGTTGATTATTAGTAGAATTATGAAATAAGGCAACATTGTTAGTATTTGATCAGTGGCCTCTATTAGATACTTCATGCTGATAGATGGATTTAGGATACCATATTTGTTCTAAATTTGATCTATGAGGTATTATTTTGATCTTGATAGTTATTGTGTAAGCTTTACCTGGCCTCTGGCATTCAGTTGCTTAAATGAGCATCTTCACACAGTTCTGAATTCTGGATGCTTAGTATAGAATCCAGTCAGTGCAACTCTGAGTCACATGAGATAAATTTTTACCACAGGTTTGATGTTCTTTGTTTTGTTTTTTGCTGAGAAGTGATCCATTTTTTATTTCTTTTATTTTTTGTTTTCTTATTTATTGTCAAAATGATGTACAGAGAGGATAGTTTCATACATTAGGCCTTGGGTACATTTCTTGTACTGTTTGTTACCTCCTCCCTCATTCTCCCCTCCCTCTTCCCCTTTTCCTCTCCTCCCCCCCTCCATGAGTTGTTCAGTTGTTTTACAGTTTTTGTGTTTTGTTTTGTTTTTTTAATAGAATGATTATGCCTTCCTAAGTTCAGGAAAGATTTCTGTATGTTTTGTTTTCATTATTTTATTAAATAGAACTCACTACAAATTGTCTGACATTTTAGTTAGGCCAACCTTTGTTGGCCCAAGAATTTGTTATAAAAGATAGCCAGAAATGTTACCCTGTGCTTGCCAAATTTTAAATAAATCAGTTGCATATAGAAAAAGAGGACTGACCAATTATACATCTATGGATCCACATGTACACATAATTTTTTGATTTTTTTTTTATACTTTGCAAAGCACAAACAAAAAGTAAAACTTCCACAATGGTCTACTCACAGGATCAATAAATCAAGAATATGTTAATGGAAACTATGCTATAGGTCTGATTTCAGAACTAATGTTTAATTTCTGAAATATGAGCAATTGGCAAGATTATATACAGTTTATTTTAGAACCTTTACGTTTGAATATAAGATATCCAATGATGTTTGCATGCACATAAATTTGACAGTAATTTCTGATTTGACAAAAAAGCATGGAAGGACAAAAGTATTTCACTAGTTATATCAAATTTGGTTAACAAAGAAAATGTTCATAATGTACAATTTGTGCAAATGTGAGATATATTGTAAATTTAAAATCTTCTGGAGAGATTAATCTGATCAAAAATCACATGTAGTATTTCCAATGGTGGTTCTTGTATCTGTGCCTCTGCAAAACATGCTTAAAATTTTTTCTCAGTAATTATGTGGACTGACATAGTCCTAGTGTATGTACGGAAGTGACAATGAGGATGTGAATTTGCATCAATAGATAAACTACATGTACTGAATCAGCTAGTGCAGAATAAAGGCAATTGGGCTCTCTCTCTCTTCTCTCTCTCTCTTTCTCTCTCTCTCTATATATATATTATCAAACTGAATTATAGAGAGGTTACAGTTTCATACATTAGGCATTGGATACATTTCTTGTACTGTTTGTTACCTTGTCCCTCATTCCCCCTTCTCCCTCCCCCTTTCCCTCCCCACCATGAGTGGTTCAGTTCATTTACACCAAACAGTTTGGCAAGTATTGCTTTTGTATTTGTTTGTCTTTTTTTACCCTGTGTCTCTCGATTTTGGTATTCTCTTCTACCAGTATACCTGGTTTCCAATATACTCAGATAAGATACAGAGAAAGTGTACGTACAACCACAGGAAGGTGATACAAGAAGATCATCAATAATAGAGGCTACAATTACATATGGCACACTGAAAGTAGTTACAACAATCATTTCCATAACATGGAGTTCATTTCACTTAGTATTATCTTATGTGTTCATAAGGGTATAGCTATTAGGCTCCTGTGATCCTCTGCTGTGACTTGCCTAAACCTGTGCTAACTATTCCCTATAAGGGAGACCATAGAGTCCATGTTTCTTTGGGTCTGGCTCACTTCACTTAGTATAACTTTTTCCAGGTCCTTCCATTTCCTTACAAAATAACTACCAACCAAGAATAGTGTACCCAGCTAAACTCTCATTCATAGCCGAAGGTCAAATAAAAGTCTTCCACAGTAAGGAAAAACTGAAACAATATATCTCCGCCAAACCAGCTTTACCAAAGATCCTTAATGATTTACTATGCAGGGAAAATAATCAAGATCCCAATGCAGACAGAGAAATGAACCCTAAATAGTAAATCAGAATATCAGATCAACTCAGTCTTTAACAAGATAGGGATAATGAAAGGAACAAATGATCAGCTCTCAATCCTAACTCTCAACATTAATGGACTTAATTCTCTAATCAAACGACATAGGCTCATAACTTGGATCAAAAATCGAGATCCATCTTTCTGCTGCCTCCAAGAGACACATCTATCCAGCAAAAGTAAACATCTTCTAAAAGTGAAAGGCTGGAATCAAATCTATCAAGCAAATGGCCCCCATAAGCAGGCCAGAGTTGCAATCCTAGTATCAGACAAAATCTACTTCAAATTAAAAAAGGTAAGAAGGGACAAAGAAGGTTACTACATACTAGTAAAGGGATCACTCCTACAGGAAGATATAACCATCCTAAATATCTACACACCAAATACAGGAGCACTGAAGTTCATCAAACAAACACTACTGACTCTAAAAACACTCATAGTCCCAAACACATTGATAGTTAGGGACTTTAACACTCCACTATCACCTCTGGATAGATCAACACTACAAAAACTGAACAAAGAAACCACAGAACTAAACAATTGCATAGACCAACTAGACTTAATTGACATCTACAGAATATTCCACCCTGCAACAACAGAATACACATTCTTCTCAGCGGCACATGGAACATTCTCCAAAATAGATCACATCTTAGGGCACAAAGAAAATCTGTACAAATTCAGAAGTATCAAAACCATTCCCTGCATTCTCTCAGACCACAATGGGATAAAATTAGAACTCAACTCAAACATCCACCAAAGAAAATCCTACAGTTCATGGAGATGAAACAACACACTGCTGAACCATCAGTGGGTCATTGCAGAAATTAAAAAGCAATTGGGCTTTTATTTGATACATTTTTAGGGAAAATTATTTGAATGAAGGGATTTTTTATTGTTATAATTCCTCATCTTTATATAGTGTAATTTGATCAAATTTCCCTCCTCTAATGCTCATTATTATCCTTCTTGCCTTCTTGTATTTTAAGTAATTTATTGGTTTTCATTATTACTTTCACATATATAATGAACCGAATAATGTTCATCAATTCATACTAGTCCCTATTTGGCCAGATATTGACATGTTACTTTTATTATTATTAATATTATTATAGGCCTATACTCTGTAGATTTAAAAATAATATTTTTTTATCTCAGCTGAGCTTATGTCACTAATTATGACATCTCAAATATTACCATATTTTTTAGAAAATTATATAATTTTATTCTTATTTATGGATGAATAATATTCCATGGGTTTATGTATGACATTTTCTTAAATTGTTCACTGAATGTTGGTTATCATATTTGATTCCATAGTTTAGCTATTGTGAGTAGTGGTTTGATAAACATCGTTGCAAAGTTATCTCTATTGTATTTTGATTTACCTTTCTCCTGGAAAACATAAGAGTGATAGAGTAGGATTATATGAGTTTTATTTATTATTTTTGAAGAATCACTATACTTCATTCTATAGCTAGTACTCATATTTCCATTCCTAGCAATGGTTTATTGATTTTTTTTCTCCCATATCTTTTCCAGCATTGAATACAGTTAATTTTCTTTATGATTGCTACTCTCACTGGTAGGAGATAGAATCTCAGTGTTATTTTGATTTGTATTTCCTTTATGACTAAGAGTTTTCAACATTTTTTTCTCCATATATTTACCATGTGTGCTTCGTATTTTCAAAACTCTCTGTTCAGAACATTGATCCGTTTGTTCATTGGATTATTTGCTGTTTGGAGGGAAAGCTGGAGGACCATCTTTGCTGAATGTAGGTGTCCCATGGATGAGTCCCAAGATTTCTTGTTCTTCTGTGTATACACATCAATTTCATTGTATTTGGTAAATTTAAGTACCTTTTACAGGATATAAGAACTTGGATGAAGAACAATATTCTACCTTCACTAATTTCTAACTGAAATGAATATTCCTTTTGTTCATGAATAAAGTAATATTTCATTGTGGTTTTTTTCATCAGCTGAAATCACATTTTTATATTCAGTTACAGTTGTTTTAAATATCCGGAAATAAGGTTTACTATGATGAAATTACAGTAATTAGTATCCATACGAATCTTCTATTGAAAATATGAACAAATGCAAGTTTTTTATATTGTTTTTGTTCTTTCTTTACTCTCAGGCTTTCATGGATCTGTTTCTTAACTGTGTTAAGTATAATTGCTGGCTGCAGTTCTTTGTAAATGGCCGCCGACAGACCACTCGTGCTTCAAAAAAGACTCCAAAATTTGACCTCTCAAAATGAGGCTTCTCTATTTTCTCAGAACTTGATTTATATATCAGATTTATGGTACAACAGAGCTGTGGCTCAAATGGCAGAGGTCCTGCCTTGAGTGGAAAAAGCCAAGTTAGAATGCAATGCAAAACCCAGAGTTCAAGCCTCAATACCAGCACACACATATACTAAAGATGATTACAAAGGAAAAGTGTATTAAATAGTAATTGAGACATTTTTAATCTTAGAATCACTATTGAATATTTTGCTGAAGTTTGACTGTCTGCTTCAGTTTCTCTAATTTTAAAGATTTTAATTATGCAAACTTCTACAATCCATTAGAGAGTTTGTTTATGCTCATTTAACTTGAAAGGTTAAAATACTGTTATCTCCCAACGTAGAGACTAACATATATATATATATATATTTTTTATATATATATATATATAAAATAATGGAAAGTAATAGTTAAATGTCATTGTGATGAATAAATTGAAGTCAGTTTAATAAGTTTAAACTTTAACCTAGTTGTGCTTATTTTTTTACAACTATTACTAAGTACGCTGAATCCTATTCATGATGGCTTTGTATTACTTGTAATAAAAGAACTAGAAGATTAATATACAACACCAGAAACTAATCTGATAAATGTTCTCAGATTACTTTAATATTGGCTGTAACTGTATTCTGGCCATATTCCAACACCTCTAAATATGCAGTATGTATTTACTGGAAGCCAATTGACATGTATTTTGAAATTCTGAACAGATGCTTGCATTGTATAAACTTCTGCATAGATAACATTTATTATCTTTCTCATCTGTGCCAGAATATCATATAGGCACAATTTAAATTCTGATATTGAGGCAAACCTTCTATTGTGTTGGACATGGAGCTTGAACTCAGGGCTTTGTACTGTCACTGAGGTTTATTTATTTATTTTTTAAGTTTTGCTGTTTGGTTTTTACTCAAGGCTATCTATTTACCACCTGAGCAATAGTTGTACTTTCTGTTTTTGTTTTTGTTGTTTTCCTAAGGGGGTTAAATTAAAAGGGGAGTTACCTAACTAAAGATAAGAGTCTCATGGACTTTCTTGCCTGGGTAAGCCTCAGATCCCAGCCTCCTTAGTAGCCAGGATTACAAGCATGAGCCATCAGTACCCAGCCTGACATAGAAATTTAAAACCTCTACTTGTTAATGCCGGCACTGGCACAGTGCCCGGCACAGCACCCCTGCTCTCAGCGCAGCTAACACGCACAGTGTAGACCTGCGAGAAATACTCCAGATGGCAGCTGAGCACGGACGACCTGACATCGCAGAGACAGCGTGAGTACCCTACAAAAGATATTCTCACTCGTGCCCACAGACCAGCTTCTGGAAGGCATCCCTGTCCCTACCGCCAGAGCAAAGCACCATCTTTGCCACTGGCATAGGGTCAGACCAGATTGGAACTGAAGCGGGCCTGGGGAAAGCGAGGTCAAAAAAGCCATCTTTGAAAAGGGCAGGAGGGGCGGAATCAGTGAGAACCAGCTCCGCCCAGAAGAATGCCCCCTGCCCTGGTGGCAGGCGAGTCCTGGGCCTCGCCTTAGCCAGAGGTGCCCCGCCCTGCCCGCCAGAATTTCTAAATTTAAAGCAAAAGCTGTGAGCAGCTACCGGGGGCACGGAAACACCAGAGGGAGGAACAAACAGTTCCTGGGACAGATAAATGGGCCCATCACAGAGGAAGCTAATTCCCAGCCCAAAATGGAGCTGCATTCCATACCCACCTATGCCAAGGAGGCCGCCTCCCCCAGGCAAGCAACTCTCAGCCTAGCAAAACAGGCCAGAGGTTCCCCTCTCTGCTGAGTTCACAGCCTAGTCAAGTCCAGGCATCAAAGGCAGTGGCCCCACAGCAGAGAGAGGAGCCACAGTTCCTGAGACTGCTCACTTCCCCATCTACAGAGGATGCCCAAGGCCTGCCTGCAAGCTGTGCGAACCTCAGAGACCCACGATTGCACCAACAGGGGAGAAGGGTCAGAGCAGATCCACCCCTTGCCAACTGAAATCAAGTCAAACCAGCCAATCAGGAAAATAGACTGCAGACCATTGCAGGGAAACCAGAGACTGGGGAGAAACCACCCAAACAAGGAGGACTCCTTTTTTTTTTTTTTCTTTTCAAACATATTTTTAAAACTTTTTTTTAAATTTTCTTTTTAATTTTTTCACATCTGAAACATCATTGTTTTTTTTTGTTTGTTTGTTTTTTACTTGTTTGTTTTCCATTTTTACCAGTTTGTTTTATCAAGTTTTATTTTGTGTTTGTTTATTCGTTTGTGTTGTTCCTTTTCTGTTATTTTCCTTTTTATTTACTTTTTCTTCTTTTTAAAATAATTTTTCTCTGTTTTGTGTATCTGTCTTCCAGTATTTTTACTTTATTTCTCTCGTTGCGTTCTCTTCCTTTAAAAATTACTTTCCTATGAATAACACCTCCACTCTTTTCTGCTAACTCTTCAGTGTCTGTCATTTTAACCTTGTTCTTTCTACCGATTCTACAGTTCTCCACATTTCCACGTCACTGAAACTAAACCAAATTCACCCTCCCCCCAATACACTATACTCTATTCTCTTTACTACCTCCAACTTACCCTCCTGACTTACTGCCTGGACCTCCAGGTTCCATTGACCCCTGGTAATTGGATAGAGGGTATCCCAGCTTAATCCGAGTGAATCAAAGGGGTTCATAGAGAAAGCAAGTCCTAAAAGAACTTAATATAAAAACAAGAATTGCATATAGGGTTGTAACAGTAAATAAGTAACTACTGAATACAGGGCCCAGGATCGGTTCTTATATTGAAATTGTATTCTTTAGGAACACCAAATCTAATTTTATAGACAGGTATACAAGTTATCTGTATATAATTGTGAAATTGTAAGATTTATACAACAGTGCTTGGTAAGGGCTGCTTTGGGTCTAAAACAGTGCTCACAGGTGCTGGTAGACTAGCATTCCCAATTCAAATGGGCAAAGAAACACAAGAAAGATGGCAAACAATGAAGTCTTATCCCCCACTCAAAACAAGCAGGAAGCAGAGCAGTCAATCAAAAACATAGAAGAAAACCCACAAAATGCTCTACAAAGTCTACTGATAAACATGATAAATGAAAAGTTTGAATCTCTTCAGTCAATTATGTTAGAGCATGAGGAGGCAAAGCAAAAATTAGTGGAGAATTTCATGGCATCCACAAATAGAAAGATAAATGAGCTTCAAGAGTCAAATGAAAAGATAGCTACCCAACTTAAAGATTTGAGAGACAACACTCAAAACCAAACTAATGAAGTTAATGAAGTAAAGAAGTCCATACAGGACCTAAGAAATGACATGGAAATCATCAGGAAATACCAGTCAGAAGGAAAAGAGTTTCAAAATCAAGTAGCTAGCCTACAGTCCCGACTAACTGAAGCAGAGGATCGAATCTCAGGAGCTGAAGATTCCGTAGATTCTATGGAGAAAGATCAAAAATCAATACAAATCCAGTCCAAGCAACAAAACATATCGCTACAGGAGATTCAAGACACGATCAGGAAGCCCAATTTAGGGATAATAGGTATTGAGGAAAACGGAGAAAGAGGTTAATGGGATAGGCAACCTATTTAACAGAATATTAGCTGAGAACTTCCCAAACATCCAGAAGGAAAGGCCTATACAGATACAAGAAGCATTTAGAACCCCAAATCGACCAGACCAGAATAGGACATCCCACCGACACATTGTGATCAAAACAGCTTCAGCAGAGTGCAAGGAAAAAATACTCAAAGCTGTTAGGTCAAAGAAAACAATCACATATAAAGGAAAAGCAATCAGAATCACCCCAGACTTCTCAGCAGAGTCCATGAAAGCAAGGAGAGCCTGGAATGAAGTATACCAAACTCTAAATAAAAATAACTACCAACCAAGAATTCTGTACCCAGCCAAACTCTCCTTCATAGCCGAAGGTCAAAAAAAAGTCTTCCACAATAAGGAAAAACTGAAACAATATATCTCCACCAAACCAGCCTTACACAAAATCCTTAAAGATGTACTATACAGGGAAAATAATCAAGATCCCAATACAGACAGAGAAATGAACACTAATGAGTAAAGACTAGATCAAGAAATAGGAAGACACAGCTTTCAACAGGATAGTGATAATGAAAGGAACAAATGATCATCTCTCAATCCTAACTGTCAACATTAATGGACTTAATTCTCCAATCAAACGACATAGGCTCATAAGTTGGATCAAAAATCAAGATCCATCTTTCTGATGCCTCCAAGAGACACATCTATCCAGCAAAAGTAAACATCTTCTAAAAGTGAAAGGCTGGAATCAAATCTATCAAGCAAATGGCCCCCATAAGCAGGCTGGAGTTGCAATCCTAGTATCAGACAAAATTGACTTCAAATTAAAAAAGGTAAGAAGAGACAAAGAAGGTTACTACATACTAGTAAAAGGATCTCTCCCACAGGAAGAAATAACCATCCTAAATATCTACACACCAAATGCAGGAGCACCCAACTTCATCAAACAAACACTACTGGCTCTAAAAACATTCATAGACCCAAACACATTGATAGTGGGGGACTTTAACACTCCACTATCACCTCTGGACAGATCAACACGCCAAAAACTGAACAAAGAAACCACAGAACTAAACAATTGCATAGACCAACTAGACTTAATTGACATCTACAGAATATTCCATCCAGCAAGGACAGAATACACATTCTTTTCGGCAGCACATGGAACAGTCTCCAAAATAGATAACATCTTAGGACACAAAGAAAATCTGTACAAATTCAGAAGTATCAAAACCATTCCCTGCATTCTCTCAGACCACAATGGAATAAAATTAGAGCTCAACTCAATCAGCCACCACAGAAAATCCCACAATTCATGGAGACTAAAGAACACACTGCTGAACCATCAGTGGGTAATTGAAGAAATTAAAATGGAAATTCAAATGTTTATGGACTTCAACCAAGATGGGGACACAAAGTACCAGCTCCTTTGGGACACAGCAAAGGCAGTACTCAGAGGAAAATTTATATCTCTGAGTACATACATCAACAAACTGGAGAAACAGCAACTCAGTAATTTAAGGAAGCACCTTAATTTTCTGGAGAGAGAACAGGAAGCCAAACCCCAAGTCAATAGACGGAAGCAAATAATTAAAATCAAATCAGAATTAAATCAATTAGAGACGAAAAAAACCATCGAAAGAATCAACAAAACAAAGAGTTGGTTCATTGGAAAAATCAACAAGATATACAGAACCCTGGCAAACCTGACCAAAAAACAAAGGCAGCACACTCAAATAAACAAGATAAGAGATGAAACAGGTAACATCACCACAGAAATAACCTAAATTCAGAAAATAATAAGGGACTATTTTGCAAACCTTTATGCCAACAAATTTGAGAACTTGGAAGAAATGGATGATTTCCTAGAAAAAAACTGATACCCCCAAACTCAACCATGAAGATTTAAACCTAAACAGACCCATATCCAGTATTGAAATCGAAACGACAATAAATGATCTCCCATCCAAGAAAAGCCCAGGTCCAGACGGATTCACTGAAGAATTCTACAAGGCCTTCAAAACAGAACTCACTCAATATTTCTCAAATTCCAATGAAATTGAAAGAGAACGTTCACTACCAGACTCATTTTATGAAGCCAGCATAACCCTCATCTCAAAACCAGGCAGAGACTCATCACGGAAAGAGGACTACAGACCAATCTCCCTGATGAACATAGATGCAAAAATTCTCAACAAAATTCTAGCCAATCGACTTCAACAGGTCATCAAAAAAATCATACACCACGATCAAACTGGATTCATCCCAGGGATGCAAAGTTGGTTTAATATACGCAAGTCAATTAATGTAATCCACCACATCAACCAGAGCAAGGTAAAGAACCACATGGTTTTATCTCTGGATGCGGAAAAAGCATTTGATAAAATCCAGCACCCATTTATGCTAAAAGCCCTGGAAAAACTGGGATTCCAGGGAACATTCCGGAATATAATCAAGGCAGTTTATGACAAACCAACAGCAAGCATAACTCTAAATGGTGAAAAACTAAAGCCATTCCCTTTAAAATCAGGAAGAAGGCAGGGATGTCCACTCTCTCCCCTGCTCTTCAACATAGTACTAGATTTCCTAGCCAGAGCAATTAGGCAAGAAGAAAATATAAAGAGGATCCAAATAGGAAAAGATGAAGTTAAACTTTCTCTCTTCGCAGATGACATGATCCTATACCTAAAGAATCCCATAGACTCTACCCCCAAGCTACTAGAGCTGATCCAAAACTTTGGCAAAGTTGCAGGATATAAAATAAACCTTTAAAAATCAATGGCCTTTCTCTATGCTAACGACCTGAAGACCGAGGCTGTAATCAGGAAAGCATCTCCTTTTGCAATAGCCCCCCAAAACATAAAATACCTAGGAATAACCTTAACCAAAGAAGTGAAAGAACTCTTTGATGAGAACTTTAAAAGCTTGAAAAATGAAATTAAGTCAGAACTAAGAAAATGGAAAATCCTCCCATGATCCTGGACTGGGAGGATTAATATAATCAAAATGGCAATATTGCCAAAGGCTATCTACAAATTCAATGCAATACCCATTAATATCCCCACACCATTCTTTAATGAAATAGAGGAAGCAATCCAGAAATTCATATGGAACAATAAAAGACCTAGAATAGCAAAAACACTCCTAAGCAGATAGAACAGTGCTGGAGGAATTACAATACCCAACTTCAAGCTGTATTATAAAGCTATAGTAATAAAAACAGCTTGGTATTGGCACCGGAACAGGCCTGAAGACCAATGGAACAGAATTGAAGACCCAGAATTGAACCCACAGAACTACGCCTACTTAATCTTTGATAAAGGAGCTAAAACAATAGTATGGAAGAAAGATAGCCTCTTTAACAAGTGGTGCTGGCAAAACTGGCTCAACACATGCAACAAACTAAAACTAGATCCTTATACATCACCCTGCACCAAAATCAATTCCAAATGGATTAAAGACCTTGAAATCAAAACAGACACCCTGAAAACACTAAAGGAAGGAGTAGGAGAAACACTTGGGCTTCTTGGCACAGGACGGAACTTCCTTAACAAAGACCCAGAAAGGCTACATATCAAAGAAAGGTTGGACAAATGGGACTGCATCAAACTGCAGAGCTTCTGCACGGCAAAGGCATACCTCACAAGATAAACAGAAAGCCCACAGACTGGGAGAAGATCTTTACCGGACATTCAACAGACAAAGGCCTCATCTCTAAAATATATGCATAACTAAAAAAATTACCTTCTTCCAAAACAAAACCGCAAAGAACCAATAGCCCCCTCATCAAGTGGGCTAAAGACTTACAAAGAAACTTCTCTGATGAGGAAATGAGAATAGCCAAGAGACATATGAAAAAATGCTCTACATCACTGGCCATAAAGGAAATGCAAATCAAAACAATATTGAGATTCCATCTCACCCCAGCAAGAATGTCATATATCAAGAAAACTAATAATAACAATTGTTGGAGGGGATGTGGCCAAAGGGAACCCTACTTCATTGTTGGTGGGAATGTAAACTGGTTCAGCCACTCTGGCAAGCAGTATGGAGATTCCTCAGAAGGCTCAATATAGAACTCCCCTATGACCCAGCAGCCCCACTTTTGGGTATCTATCCAAAAGACCACAAACAAAATCACAGTAATGCCACCAGCACAATAATGTTCATCGCAGCACAATTTGTCATAGCGAGAATCTGGAACCAACCCAGATGCCCCTCAGTAGACGAATGGATCAGGAAAATGTGGTACATATACACAATGGAATTTTATGCCTCTATCAGAAAGAATGACATTGTTCCATTTGTAAGGAAATGGAAGGACTTGGAAAAAATTATACTAAGTGAAGTGAGCCAGACCCAAAGAAACATGGACTCTATGGTCTCCCTTATTGGGAATAATTAGTACAGGTTTAGGCAAGTCAAAGCAGAGCATCACAAGGCCCAATAGCTATACCCTTATGAACACATAAGATGATGCTAAGTGAAATGAACTCCATGTCATGGAAACAATTGTTATATCACAGTTGTAACTACTTTCAACGTCCTATGTGTATCTGTAGCTTCTATTATTGATGATGTTCTTGTATCACCTTCCTATGTTTGTACCTACACTATCTCTGTAATCTTATCTGAGTATATTGGAAACCATGTTTTCTGGTATTGGAAGTAGGAAATTCAAAGGGAATACCAAATTTGAGAGACACAGGGTAAAAAAAGAGAAACAACTACAAAAGCAATACTTGCAAAACTGTTTGGTGTAAGTGAACTGAACACCTCCGGGGGGGGTGGGGAAGGGAAAAGGGGGAGGGAGGGGTATGAGGGACAAGGTAACAAACAGTACAAGAAATGTATACAATGCCTAACATATGAAACTGTAACCTCTTTGTACATCAGTTTGATAATAAAAATTTGAAAACAAAAAACAAAAACCTGTACTTGTTAATCACAGAAATCGAGTACTGGATATTTGTGAAATTTTCATGGAAAAGTAAACCCATAACCAAAAGTAAAATAGTAAAGTTTCATAAAGATTAAAGTATAACAACAATTAAGAAGCCTTAATGTATAACCTAAGAAATGAATTAGTTGCTTGAAGTATCTTTTGATATTTGTAATTTGTATAAAACTAAATGAGAACAGAGATTAAAACATGATCCCTAATGAGCATTAAATACCATAGAAAATTACACTATAACTTAGAAAAATTTTTTCATTGTCAAGGTTAAGTACACAGGTGTTATACTTACATAGTGAGTACATTTCTTGTCCAACTTGTTACCCTCTCCCTCATTTTTTCTCCTGCCTTCCTTCTTCCCCTTTTAAGTTAAGCAAATGAAAACAAAAAATAAAGAGTGACAAATTTTCTTAACATTGTTAGATGTGATAAATCCATTTAAATTTTGGTTATAGAATGAAATCACAAGAGCTACAGTAAATTTTGATGTTCAGGATGCATAAAGATCAGTGCCCTACTTTACATTTTTTATTCATTTATTCATAATACCATACAAATTCTCCTGAAGTCACTGCCTTTCAATAATTGTAAAATTTTTCCAACATTACTTAAATTAAGAAATTTATTTATTTTAAATTTATGTATTATTATTTATTTGTTTTTGGCTTGAAAGTATTATTACAACCCTTACCTTATTTGAGAGAAGAAATTGCTTTTGGAAGGCATACTTTTTGCACAATTTAGAGCTTAAAATATTCAATAGATTTAAACAGTTTACAACATTTCAGATCTGACTAAAAGCTTCTATATGGCCATTAAACTACATAATATGTATATTAGAACTATTTTTTAAAATTTTCCTTTTGATTGGTATGTATTATGTTTAAGTCAAATTTGAGAAATTTGTATATAAACATAGTAGTGGCACATTTATTTTTTAAAATATTTTCATGTATGGTTTTATAACTCAACTGATTTCCAAAGTATTAATGTATGCATGTAGGCATTGTGTATGTATCCTCCTTTATTTACTTTAACAATCTGAAGTCATAGTCTGATATTGAATGTGGTTATGTTGAAGGATGTTAACATTTATTTATGCATATTTTTGTATAAGTACTTGGCAGTGCAATCTTGCCCTATATTTTTTTTCTTTGCTACTCGTGACAAATATTAAGTCTGGGATTTTTTCTAATTAATTAGAAATAAAAGTCTTCTGGAATTGTCTTCCTATGTAGCTTCAACCTGTACTCATCATAGAACAACCACCTGAGTAAAAAATATTATAGGAAGAGTGGCACTTATTAATTCTAGAACACTTATTAATTCTAAGAACATATTGAAGCTGTGAATCTGAATATGCTTGTCTAGACTGATATTTAATTGAAACATTAGAGCAATTGTTATATTTACAATTTTTTGAACTCACAAAATCACAAAAAACTTTAAAAAAATTTATCTATATATGTAATTTTAAGAATACTTTTCAAGGTTCTGAATATGAAAGCGAATATTTTGAATTTGTTTTAAAATTCAAAAAAATTCTGTGGTAAGAAATACCATTTCTGGGGCTGGGGATATAGCCTAGTGGCAAGAGTGCCTGCCTCGGATACACGAGGCCCTAGGTTCAATTCCCCAGCACCACATATACAGAAAAAGGCCAGAAGCGGCGCTGTGGCTCAAGTGGCAGAGTGCTAGCCTTGAGCGGGAAGAAGCCAGGGACAGTGCTCAGGCCCTGAGTCCAAGGCCCAGGACTGGCCAAAAAAAAAAAAAAAAAAAAAAAAAAAAAAAATACCATTTCTGTGACCTATCATTCTATAATTCTCATTTGTGCATCTCTCTCTCTCTCTCTCTCTCTCTCTCTCTCTCTGTCACACACACACACACACACACACACACACACACACACACACACACAGAGTTCTTTTTCATTTCCATGATAGCTTCTGTTGGCAATTTTTCACCTGGATCATGTTAATAAAAGCACATGATGCAGCATAGTAGAGGTGATGTTTAAGCAATCACTACAGTCTAGAGCCAGTCATGGAAGGTACCAGAAAATGTGTTCATACATCTCACATCTATAGAAATAGGAGGAGTTCAAATTACACCGTATCGTGGGACGAGGAATCTTAGAACTTAAACTGCTTAAACCTCTGTGTGACTTGAGCTATGAAAAAGGAGTATTCTATCTTGAAATATTTGTAGATTTTACCACGTTGTTGGTTAATGGTCATCTGTGAGTTCATGTGAGTTATCATGAGACCTTTCTTGGTACATAATGCAAAAATTGTATTTTCAGAATTTTCAATATAGACAAAACCTCATCATTGATTCTCCCAAAACTATGAAATAGTCATCAAAGAGGGTAAGTCAAACATTTTCCAATTGTTTTATATAAATAGTGTATATATTTCAAAAAATGGTTTTCCATTATTAACTTTGACATAAACTGTTTTTCATAGTATTTTAAGTGCACTGCAAAACATTTACATAAATCCATATTATTTTGGAATTTTTTTCATTATTTTTGCAATTTCATGGAAAATTATTTGCTTCTTTATAATAAGGGGAATCGAATAATTGCCACCAGTGTTTTATTTATGCAGTGATAGTACTTTAAAAGAAAGAGCATAATTTGAAAAATGTCTCTATGTAAATAAGTCAGTAAAAATACAACATCTCTTTGTATAAAAGGGTATAGATTAAAATATTTTAAAATATTATGTACAAAAATGTTATTTGAAATTGATTCCAATGTTATGTACTCATATAATTTGTTTTAGTTTTTTCCTTATTGTCAAGGTGAAGTGCAGAGGGGTTACAGTTTCATATGTGAGGCAGTGAGTACATTTCTTGTCCAACTTGTTACCTCCTCCCTCATTTTTCCCACATCCTCACTCTCCCTTTGTCTCCCCAACCCCCCGTGAGTTGTAGAGTTGTTTATACCAAATGGTTTTGTAAGTATTGCTTTTGGAATGGTTTGTCACTTTACCTTTTGTCTCTCGATTTTGGTATTCCCTTTCCCTTCCCTAGTTCTAATACATGTATATACAGTACCCAGGGTACTAAGACCCAGTAAGTGATAGCAGGGGTAGGTAAAAACATGGGAAAGGAATATGAGAGAATAAAAAAGCAAAAAAAAAAAAAAAAGAGGGTGGAGGGTTACTGTTTCATATGGCATGTTGAAAATAATTACAACACTGATAAAACACTTGTTTCCATAACGTGGAGTTCATTTCACTTAGCATCATCTTATGTATTCATAAGGGCATAGTTATTGGGCTCTTGTCATCTTCTGGTATGACTGACCTAAACATATATTAATTATTCCCTATGAGGGAAATCATAGCATCCATGTTTCTTTAGGTTTGGCTCACTTCACTTAGTAGGTACTCATACAATTTTAACATATCATTCATTATGCACATCATGAATTGAGGATGTGTCCTATATTTCAAGGATGGAACATCTATAAGAGAAATTATGGTAACAAAATTATGTACAATTGAACTGAAAGATAAAAGTAGCCTTATGAAACTTGTTCAATGCATGATCAATAACCACAGCTCCCCTATATACAAACACGGGACAATTCTTCATCCATCAGGAACAAGAAGCAAGTCTGGTTTTCTATAAGTGCTAATGGGTTTGAATTACAATGAATAGCAAATAAATAAACCATTTGAGCTTAAACAATAATCTTTTTATTATATATAGATGCTTATATAGACGCTTTTAGTATATCTATAATCTTTTATACATTACCACAGTATTAAAATAATATATAAATACAGAGCAGTTGGGTACATGCATTCTAAGGCAGTGTTCTGGTTTGAATGGTATTCCACAAGAGAGAAAGAGAAACCATTATATTCAGTATTTTTCATCTCTTCATTCAGACTCCTGTGTTAGGTTTATTGCTACCGGGATCTCAATTTTAACCTCAGGCTTATAGCAGCATAATACAGGGATGTGGATACCAAAAATTAAAGTCACATCCTGGCTCTGGCACTTGATATGATTTGGCACTTAATTATGAAGTCACTTGCATTATTTTTTCCATTTGTTTCCCGACTCTTGTTTAACTAGAGATAGTATACCATTAATGAGTCCTACATATGAAATCATTACTGGTTTCCATTAAGCCTAGGACTAGTTAGACACATAGTACATAACCCCAAAATACTTAGACATCACTTCCAAGAACTTTAATGCCAGAGAAGTGATGTAGTTTCCCTACTCTTAGTTTAAGGAAAGGATGGCTGGAAATCTTCATAAAGGGAAAATACTTTGAATGTTCCATTTCTTCTATAATATAACAAGGAATTAGGCTCAGTGGATATTTTCACATATCAATAGTTTAACAGATTCATAGACTTCTTCCTTATGGGAATTTTAGTTGTTATGATTATATGAGAATGTTTATATAAGTAACAATATATGTGTATGTGTGTGTGTGTGTAATTGTAACAAATCTAGAAAAGGTTGAGAATCATAAGTTATAAACCATCTGCATTAGTGATCCTTACCTCTTTAAAATGATATGTATGAATGTCTGTGTGTATGTAATAAGAAGAAGAATTCAGAGGCATTGAGAATCACTGGGAAATTTATAAATTATGTGAATTAGCAATTCTCATCTCCTTCAAACAATGTTTGTATGATACAAGAGATGTATATCTTTAAAGAGTTTTCTAGAAAACTCTTGAAATAGCTAGAGATAACCAGATTGGTATCAAAAAAGATCACACTGATAGCTATAAAGATATTTTTATAAGGCAGTGTGTTTGAGAATGTGATTGCAGAATACTAGTTCTGTAAGTTAATACTAGGTGTACATCAAAGTTCTAGGATCAAATAGGTTTGAAAAACACTGAGCCAAAAGAGATGATTTATCTTCCTTTACTAGGCTAGAAACTCTCCAACAGTCTCACAAACTGATATGCATTATGAATCTAGGTAGGGGAAATAGCTAGTTAGCAATTTCCAAACTTCACTACAGAATATTTTGCAGAGGGCTGGGAATATGGCCTAGTGGTAGAGTGCTGGCCTCGTACACATAAAGCCCTGGGTTTGATTCCCCAGCACCACATATATAGAAAATGGCCAGAAATGGCACTGTGGCTCAAGTGGCAGAGTGCTAGCCTTGAGCAAAAAGAAGCCAGGGACAGTGCTCAGGTCCTGAGCCCTAGGCCCATCCTGGCAAAAAAAAAAAAAAAGAATATTTTGCAGAGTTAAGTGGTCTATGTCATTTACTGTGTGTGACACTGAATTCAAGAACAGGTACAATTTCAGAAGCACTGAAAGTCATATTACCAAAGGACAGTAAAAAGTCATTGCATCAATCTAAATTAAATTAGATCCCACCTGTACAATTTCAACTCTCAAGTGATTTCTCCCAGACCTAGAGCTTAATTACAAAATTACTGCTTCGCTCTAACCACCATACCAGACAAATTAAGGTAACAAAATTTTACTAAACTCTCAAGTCAAAGTTAAAAGTCCTAACTTCTTTATACATAAAAATTCGAATGTCAATGATCCAATTTTTATCATAACAGGCAAATATTTATCTTCATACTCCTGACACATTTTTATTGTTTGACAAAATTCAACTTGTGAACTGGGGGAAACATCTAAAGCTTTATGGTCACATAGTTACTTTTAATAATAGCAGAATGTGTATGGTACTGATAAAACAGATGTGTTAGATAGAAATAATTATCCATTATATTGACCCTACCCTTACAGAGACTGTCATCATTTACATGCTTTGTGTTTATATGTATAATATGGTTGCATTGGATCACAAAACTTGCCACTGCAATAAAAAATGTTGCATACACAGGATAAATCACATGTAGGAATGTTGCAAGAATAGGTAGAACAGAAGTCATGTAGAAGGAAGGTATTTAAAGCTACCATATAAGAAAGTGTTCTTATAAAGTTCTTCTAAAACAATCTACTATAGGCTACAATTTTTTAGGTTAGTGTTAATTTTTGTACAATCTACTTCTTTCCCTTAATAATTCTTTTTTTTTTTTGAAGAGTGTCGAGTAGTTTTTTGTTGTTAAATTTTTATTGTCAAACTGAGGTACAAAGAGGTTACACTTTCATACGCTAGGCATTGGATACATTTCTTGTACTGTTTGTTACCTCCTCCCTCATTCCCCCCTCCCACTTTCCCTTTCCCCCCATGAATTGTTCAATTCATTTATACCAAACAATTTTGCAAGTATTGCTTTTGTAGTTGTTTGTGTTTTTTTACCCTGTGTCTCTCAATTTTGGTATTCCATTTCTATTTCCTAGTTCAAATACCAGTATACACGGTTTCCAATGTACTCAGAAATGATACACAACCATAGAGACCTGCTCTCTGTATGAAGATTTTGAACAATGACTACACTGAGATGGCTTCCCCGCCCCCCCACCACCATGAATGAATAACAAGGCTTAAATGAATAACAAGGCTTGATCTCTGTCTAAAGCTTTTCCCACAATAATTACATTTAAAAGGTCTCTCTTCAGTATGTGTTCCCTAATGCAAAGTAAGTGCTGTCAGCGGCTAATATTTTTCCCACAATTATGACATCTTTGAGGTTTTTCACCTGTATGAGTTTTCAGATGTCTTTTAAGACTCGATCCATGACAAAACTTTTCCCACATTCCAGGCATTTATATGTTTCTTCTTCAGAATGAATTCTCTGGTGCAATAAGGTGTGACCGCTGAGTGAATCGCTTCTTACACACTGTACATTCATAGGGTCTCTCTCCTGTATAAAGTCATTGGTGTCTATAAAGGTCTGTGCTACGGAGGAATTGTTTTCCACATTTAGGGCATTTATGAGGTTCTTCTCTGAAATGAATTCTCTGGTGCCCAGTCAGTTGTGATTTCTCTTCTGGACTCTTATTTTGGAGGCTTAGGGTTGAGAGGCTTCTTCCAGATTGGAGGTCTCCGGTGTCTCTTCTAGAGTAGAGTTTGGAGGAACTACAAGTTTTTCTAAATCTGTCTGTAAATCCTCCGGAGAGGGTTCCCATTGATTTTCTAAGTGGACATAATCTTTCTGTAAAATGGGACCCTGGAGCACATTCCCCTCTAAAGTTACAATAAATGGATACATATTTTCCAGTTATTTTTTTTTTTCTGTTTTGAAGCATCTCCTTCATTTTCTATACCAAGTTCAACCTATTTTGGAATCAAGTAATTGTTTCATTTTTTTTGGAATCCTGTAATTCCTTCACCTATGGCTCTTTATGATCCAATGGGAAGTTTACATCAAGCTTTGGTAATGGATAACCAGGATCCAGAAAGGGCTGGCTTTGGCCAGCAGCACCGTAGTCCATCTCCTGTGGTCCTGGCTGTGGGATCCCAGCCTTTCCTACTGTGGGATCCTGGACATATCCCATTATCTGGAGTGCAAATGACTCCAGGTGCATATTTGGTGGCATGGGTACTGTCCCCACCGGTGACAGTTCTTCCAAGAGCATGTAATCCATGTTGATGTGTTTCTCTAGTATCTCAAGTTCTCTATGTAAATCTTCTTTCAGGGACACAACTCTTTCTCTGTTTTCTGGACAGTGTTCCCTCACCCAGGTCTCTGTTGGCAGAATTGTTAGGAATTGCTACAACACTAGCAGCTCCAGAATTTGTTCCTTAGAACACATCTTTGGCTTTAGCCATTGACAGCAAAGTTCCTACAGTTTGTTGAAAGCTTCTTGAGGTCCAGCTACTTCTGTGTACTGTTACTGCCTGAAACGTTGGCAGAAAACTTCACAGTCTGTGTCATACTCTTGCAGCACAGAGCCCTGATTCAAGGAGGCCTGGATGGCACAAGCCAGGGCCACAGCCATTGCCCTTTCTAGAGGTTTACAACTGACATGGGGCCTGAGGTCTCTGGTTGCTGTTTTTTTTTTGTTTTTTTTTGTTTTTTACTCTAATAATCCAGGGAAGTCACCTATAGCGGCTTGGTGCCCATGGCTCTCTCCAGCTCACTGGCAACTGCCAATTATGATGTTTTATAACAAAGAAACATTTAGACTTTTTCATTTAAACAACAAAACTGTCATTGTTTGGAGCATGAATTTAGAGAAATGTTCTAGAAAGGCAATCTATACTCATCCTCTAAAAGTTTTTTTTTTCCAAAAATACAATTTTCTTTGCCTTTATTCCCTTCTGTTGTGCCTTATTTTTTTTATTTTTAAATTTAACATTTATTTATTTTAGTCTAGGCTGACTTCAAACTACTCATCCTCTACTCCTTCCTATCAGTCTTATGAAGGTGAGAATACAAACAGGGACCACCACCCCCTACTGAAAATTTTCTTGCACTAGATCCTCCAGAATATTTATCTTTTTAACATGTACTCTTATTCTCTTTTTTATTGTGCTGGTCATCATGGGGCTTGAACTCAGAAGCTGGGGGTTCCCTGAGCTTTAGTGCTTATGGGTTAGTATTTTATTTACTTATTGGTTCTTTGGAGATAAGAGACTCACATGATATTCCTGTCAAACGGGTTTTTCAACTGTAATATTCAGATCTCAGCTTCTACAGGAACTGGGATTATACACATGAGTTACCAGCACCTGATTATTTTCTATTCTTAAAAAATTGTAAATTCTCTTTATTTTTTAAAGTTTTATGAGAATAAATTTTGGGAGCTAAAGCTGTGGTCAGGTGATAGAGAGCTTGCCTAGTGCATAAGAGCCTTACTCCAAGCTATAATACCAAAGTTAAGTAATTAAGTAAATACATAAATGTGTTGGTATCTTGTGTCAAGAACCCATCCTCTCGTTTTCTTTGTTATGCAGTCAAGGAAGAATAATTTGAAGTTTATACTGGTGTTCCTTTCTAGGGTAAATGGTATCCTGAAATACATAAATTAAGATTTAAATGAACAAATTAAATATTTTAAATGAAATTAGTGTACATAAATACTAGGTAAACTGCCAATAATATATTTATCAGGCACTCTAAATTTGGTTATGACCATACTTAGAAAATGGTCATATATCTGCAAGCTGTATCAATATTACTTACAAATAAAATCTTGATTCTTTGAAGTAATGACTACAGAATTCACTTTATAATCCTCAAAGAACTGCATATACATCATATATATCATATATATAATCAATTGAATTGGATGTTGACAATATTAGCATTTTTTAATTTCTGTACTTTTATATCTTTCTACCCCCAAAGAAATTGAAATCATAATCCTATAAGAGCCATAAAATGATATCAATATTTTTATTCTTGATTGCACACATTATGTTTTTGGCAATATTCAACATTGTCATAATTTGTCAAAACAGTTTCACATTTTGTATATCTTCTTTCCTATATTTATTTTTAAAGTTTTCTATCAACAGTTTTTGATTTCAATGTTTACAATATGTTTGAAGGTATTTCTGAAATGACAACAAAAGGACTTACACATATTTCTTAACAGTAAAACATGTGTACCTAGTGAAAAGTATACTATTAAAATCTTTAATATATCTAAAGTTTCTCAAAATTGTTCTCATGTAGGAAAGAGAAAAATGTCATAATGTGTAAAATATGCAATGCTTTTCCATTAACATCAGAAAACATGTAAATAAGCCTGAAAATTGTAAAAAGAGAAAGAATCCCCATATATTTTTACTGGGGAAGGTAAAATGGGGGAAACACTTTGGAAAACAAGTTGGCAACATTTCAAGCTGTTAAATATGGAATTAATACACAAAGAATTAATTCCACTCATACTCAGAAGAAATTGCCACTTCACACATTATCTCCAACTGTGGAAACTGCCCAAGCACTAACCTACTGAAGATATATGAAAGCATTTTAATTTAAAATTAACCACTGTTATATTATTTTGCAATACAAAGAAAGTATTGACTAAGGCTATAGAAGAAACTATGGAAATAGTAAAATAAATTTAAGATGCTAGTCACAAATGAATATATACATGTCTATATATCTATATATCTATATACCTATATCTATATTTATCTCTCTATACATTTAGAACTATGCAAACATGTACAGATAAGATAAATTACTTTTATATGTTTATTTATTTATTTATTTGCCAATTCTGGGGCTCAAACTCAGTGCCTGAGCACTGTCTCTGGCTTCTTTTTGCTGAAGACAAGCATTCTACCACTTGAGCCACAGTGCCATTTCTGACTTTTTCTGTATATGTGGTACTGAAGAATCAAACCCAGGATTTCATGTATGTTAGGCAAGCACTCTACCACTAGGCCACATTTCCATCCCCAGAAGGTAAATAAGTAGTCTTTCATAGCCGGACAAAATATGGAATGAGACATGACTATATATTAGTATAAAACTTCCTTTTGGAATGATGAAATGTTTTCAAATTATTTGTGGTGATGACTGAGCCACTCTGTGGATGTTATGTAAACCCAGACACATGCGTTAAATAATGCAGTTAATTATTTTTGTTCAGCTATGTGTGATAATATTCTTTAACCCCCGTATAACCACTATTTTGCTGGGTTTTTTCAATCCTTTATATAAATGAATCCCAAGTTTTCCAATCTACTCTAAAACCATCTTATTTTCTCCATGCATTTAAATATATTAATGTAATATGTAAAATATTTTTCTATTTTTAAAGTTATTTCATAAACTTTCATTTATTTTTCTATTACATCCCACCATTAATGTCCATGACAAAATCAGGCAGGAACTTTTTATCATTTTGCAAATGTTAACTGGATGTATCATACAATGATTCTTCAAAAAGCACAGTGAATTCTTTCCTTTCCTTTCTCCACTTTTTATTCATAATTATCTAAGATGGGTCTAGATTCCCTCGTTATTCTCAGTAAATTTCACAGCACTTTATGTCACTTCAGATTATCTTATAAACAGTTCTGTCTACTAATGCCACGTGTAAATATTTTAGGCATGTGCTACAGATAAAGATAAAGTAAGGTGTTTCCTTATTTTAGCACTTCTGCTGTAACCAGTAACCAGAAAATGGATGGCTTCAAATGTAAATTTATTCTCCCACAAACCTCGAGTCTAGTGGTCTGAAATCAAAGACCATACTTTTTCTTTAAGAAAAAATTCTGGTGCTGGGAATGTGGCTTAGTGGTAGAATGCTTGCCTAGCACTCTGGGTTTGATTCTTCAACATCACATAAATAGCAAGGAACATTTTTTTTTTTTTTGGCCAGTATTGCAGCCTGAACTCAGGGCCAGAGCACTGTCACTGGCTTCTTTTTGCTCAAGGCTAGCACTCTGCCACTTGAGCCACAGTGCCACTTCTGGCTGTTTTCTATATATGTGGTGCTGAGGAATCGAACACAGGGCTTCATGTATATAAGGCAAGCACTCTTGCAACTAGGCCACATTCCCCACCCCAACACCACATAAACAGAAAAGGGCAGAAGTGACGCTGAGGCTGATGTGGTAGAGTGCTGGCCTTGAGCAAAATGAAACTCAGGGACAGTGCTCACGTGCTGTGCTCAAACCCCAGGACTGGCAAAAAATAAAAAATAAATAAAAATCTGACTTCAGATTATCCACCTTCTAGTGGTTTCAGGAATTTCATAGGTTGTGCAAATTTTCTCGTTTCTGCACACATAGTCACTTGGCCTTATAGTGTGCCTTCCTATGTACTCACTCTTTCATAGGTTCACAGTGTCCTATTGTTAAATTTAGGATGGGCTCAGTGGGTAGATCTTGCAGAAGTTATAATAGTGAGGACTTTATCCAAGTGCAGTCAGTCACATTATGATGCTCTTGGTGAGCATGGATTTTGGAGAAAATATCTTAACCTATAAGAGATATGGAAATTTAAATAATAGAAATTACATAAATCAGAAATATTGGCACAAATCCTGTCCCACCATTTACTGGCTTTGGGATAAGAAACAAATCATGTGAATCTTACCATACTCTGTGAAGTTTGAAACTAGGACTGAGAATTTACATTTCATAGCATGATTAAGAAGATTAAAATTGCATATGAAAAATTTAAGATTATATGGAAACAAGAAGCATAAAACAGGGTTTAAAAATATATGAAGTACATTTTTAACAATAAGGTGTAGATCAAGATTTTCAAGTCAATTATCCTTGAATCAATAAAACACTTTCTCACTGATTTTATTCTCCTGGTACACATAGAATTGCATTAAGATATTAAGTCCACTAGGGGACTATTAAGACAAGATTAAGTAAATATATTTATATGTTTACATTAATATTTGTTATGGTTTGTGGTTATTCCATTTAGGGTAAATTGCATGGCCTCTGACTCAACTCTTGCATAAATAGGGCAAAATGTTTATCATATGTAATCTGACTGGAGCTCTTCCAGAACCACAAACCATAAATGATCGTAAGGAATTCTGAAAAGAAAAGTACACATTATGTTGGTGGGTACAAATAATAATCAAACAAAAATGCACTTAAAATGGAAATCTAAATCTATATTACACACATTGTCTAAAGTTAGAAAAAATTTAAAGTCTTTGTTAAAAAAAAAACTGGCACAGGTAGCTCACATTTGTAATCCTAGCTTCTCAGGAGGCCAAGATCTGAGGATCATGGTTTGAAGCCAACTAGGCCAGGAAAGCTCATAAAACTGATTTCCACTTAATTATCAATAAAAGGAGGGAAGGAAGGAAGGAGGGAAGGAAGGAAGGAAGGAAGGAAGGAAGGAAGGAAGGAAGGAAGGAAGGAAGGAAGGAAGGAAGGAAGGAAAGGGAAGCAAGGAAAGGGAAGCAAGGAAAGAGAGAAAGAAAGAGAAAGAAAGAAAGAAAGAAAGAAAGAAAGAAAGAAAGAAAGAAAGAAAGAAAGAAAGAAAGAAAGAAGAAAGAAAGAAAGAAAGGAAGAAAGAAAGAAAGAATGGAAGGAAGGAAGGAAGGAGGAAGGAAAGAAAGAAAGAAAGAAAGAGGAACTAAAAAGCTTGAAGTAGTACTGTGGCTCAAGCGGTAAAGCAATATTCTTGAGCACAAAAGCTCAGGGACAGCTCCAAAGACCTGTTCAAACCCCAGGACTCAGGGAGGACACACACACACACACACACACACACACACACTCACATTCATATGTCTATGAAATTAACTAAATTACATATCACATAGGAAAATTTGAAAACAAAAAGAATTTAACTGATAAGTATGGGGCCTTGTATAATGATATGAGTAACGAAAGTAAGAATATGACTAAAATATTTCACGTTTTGTTTTCTCTCTTTTGATTCAATTATCAGTTTTATTTATTTATGTTTACTTAAAGTGATTTTTAAATTGTTATTGTAAAGGTGATCTGTAGGGAGCCAACCGCAAAGTTCATCTTGACCTCTGGCTATGTTGTTATCTCAAGAAATGTACAAGGATATGGCTTACTTAAAAGACAACACAAGAGTCTTCTTTATGCTAACTATTCAACCCTATTTTATCTGTACTGCCACCTGTTATTGCCAACTTCAAGGCTTTCTTGTTTTCTTGAACTTTAGTAACCCTATGGTATTCCCTGGTTCCTAAAGTACATATAAACTGGAAGTTAAAAATAAATGGGACTACAGTCTTGACCTAAAAACTTGAGCTGCACACCTCCCGAACCCCATCCTTTGTCTTTTGTCTATTGTCTCTTGTCTTGTATTTTTCTTTTTCTTTAATCCTTGTCCCCTCAATCAGGATTCCCTTTCATTGCCGGCTGGCTCCGGCAATGATCTAAAGATGGGTTACCATTTCATGTATCAGGTATTGAGTATATTTCTTTTTGAACACTGTGAATCCTTCCTTCATTCTCTCCCAATTTGGGGGGACAGTATTAAGACTTGTAATTTTCAGTTTTAAAGAAACTGTTTCTTGAATTTTAGTGAATAATGAAGACCACATAATTTTGTGCCTTTTCACAAATGTTATATAGCATAACTGTTCAAATTAACTAATCTATTCATGCTTTGTATTCTTCACAAAATAAAAGAAAAAAATTTAAAATCAATATGGCAAAATGCTAACTTCTGTTACATCTTGGATTTTTAGGTGCTTATCACAGTATTGACTACAGTTTTTACACAGTTATTGTTTAAAAGCAAGCTATACCTATCAAATTGAGGAAACTATGTTGACAAATGTATTAGTGAGTCAAAACTAAAGCAAAATAAAAAATGAAGGTGAAAAGTATATTAAGTACTAATCTGAAAAAAGTATTAAATTTCAAGGATAACAGATCAAACAGGCAAAACCCTTTTCAGAACTTAACATAAAAAAGAAAAATGACCCTGCATTCTGTAATTCTTATGTTCTGTCTTTCTCCTTCGCTGACATTGGTATTGTCACAAAAACAGTCCTGAGGACCAATGGAATAGGTTCCAGGTTCATTTCCGGGTCTTCAGTTCTATTCCAATGGTCCTCAGGACAAATGGGTCAAAGACCTAGAGGTAAAATCAGATACTCTGAAAACATTGCAGAAAGGAATAGGAGAAACACTTGCACTCCTTGGCATGGGATAAAAATTTCTTAATAAAGGCCTAGAAAATCCAAGGAATGTTGGGAAAATGGGATTGCCTCAAACTCAGAGCTTCTGCTCAGTAAAGGACATAGCTTGCAAGACAAATAGAAAGCACTCAGACTGGGAGAAGAGCTTCACCAGGCATATGACAGAAAAAGGCCTCATATTTAAAATATACATAGAACTCAAAAAATTAAATTCCCCCAAAACAAATTCTCAAAGAACCAACTTGCTCCTTAATAAATGGGCTAAAGGCCTAAAAAGAGACTTCTCTGAAGAGGAAATGAGAATGGCCAAGAGACACATGAAGAGATGCTCAACATCACTGACCATAAAAGAAATGCAAATTAAAACATTGAGATTCCACCTCACCCCAGTAAGAATGTCCATTATCAAGGAAACTAATAACAACAGATACTGGAAGAGATGTGGCCAAAAAGGAACCCTACAACACTGTTGGTGGGAGTGGAAAATAGATCAACAACTCTAGAAAGCAGTAAGGAGCTTCCTCACAAGGGTAAACATGGAACTCCCCTATGACTCAGCAGTCCCATTTTTTGGGCATCTACCAAAAGATTACAAGAAAGATCACACTAATGCCACCAGCGCAACTATGTTCATCACAGCAAAATTTGCCATCGCTAAAATACTGAACCCCCTAAGCCAGGATGGTAGAATAAAGAGAACGGATTCTACATCAACAATGTAGGGTGGTGGGTATTGTAGTTGATTCAACATACCAGGAGAATTCAAGGGGTTAGATGGATTTTTAACAATAATCTAAAACTGGCTATAAGGGCCAAGAAGGGGAATGTTTACGCCTACCTCCAGAATACCTTGACATTTGTATGACAAAACAGTCACAAGAGAAGATTCCAAAATAATTCTTTTCATTGAATGACCAGGTATTCAATGGAATAAAGTGAAATTGATGTGAAAATAAAATATGGAATCACCTCAAATTGTCCTTTGAAAGGGAAGTTGACCAGAAATGATTGAAATCAATGGAACCTCTGATCCATGAACTTCTGACTGATGTTGCATATTCAGCTTAGCATCCAGAAGTCAGTGTTGATCATGACTTCCTTCTTTTCCACATATGTACACATATCTCCCACAAACATGGCTGCAGAACTTCATCTCCAGACCCAAGGCATACCAGCAACAGAAAGTCTTAGAACTGAGGAAAAATGAGAAGCTATAGAGTCAAAAGGAAAATGATGACACCTTGTCATTTGGGACTTGAGGAATATAGAAAATGGAACTTCAGACTCTGAGTAATAATCAAAAAGTCAAATGCTGCTTATATCCACCTAGAACTAAATTGAAGAATAAAATTTATTTGGATTTCAATCAGAAAAACTTGAAAAGTAACACTTGGAATACACACTACTAAAGAAGAAGAAATTAAAATTCAGAATTGCCTAAGTTAAAATATGAGCTGAGAATGGTGATAGTCACCTATAAACCCAGCACTAAGGAGGTGGAAGCAGGAGGACTCTGAGTGCAGAAGTGAAATGGAAAACAAATGGTTAGTTGTATCTATTTCTTAAGTTATAACAACTGCTTGGACGTATATATGAATTATGAATGAGCAGATAAGGTTATTGTTTTACCAGAGGAGATTTTGAACAAATTAGGGTTATTTATTTTACATCATGACTTACAAATAATGTACTACATCATATTTCACATAGTGATGGTATGCCGAAGTAGGTTTCCAAATTTATTTCTATAATTAACTACTCAGCTGCACATGTAGGTATACACATATGTATACTGTGTGTTTCTATAGTATTATATAAATACAATGATATACATATATAGAACTGAGAAAGATTAGTTTTCACCTATTTTGGATGATTAGTGTAATTTTTGTAATTTAATATATGTCTTGTGGAGATAACAGTCTTAATTTTTACAAAAATTGGTTCCATTATTTTTTTTTCAAATTCTAATTTTGTTGAATAGTTTTCTAATGAACAAGAAAGCATTATTTAGCAAGTGAAATAAATCTAAAGACATGGAAAAACAATTTGCAATATCTGATTTAGAATGGATTAATCTAATTATTCATTTTTTTCATGGCTTGTAAAAGTTGACCTCCTTCTAAGTGAACTGGAAACAATAATGAGAATAAAAACAGAATTTGGCCACTTTGGTTTCTTAAGGAATTCTATGAAGGTAATGAAAATATTTTAGAAAGCCAGCTGTAATTTTCAGACATTTTTTTGAGCTCCTGCCCATTCAACTTAACATTTGGAAGGTACATTTATGTTATTCTGAATTTATGTTGCGTGGATTTTTAAAATCATTTTACCAATACTTTCTCTATGCCTAGACAAATAAGACATAACACAAACTGCTTCTGATAATTAAGAATTTTATAACATAACTAGAAGAGTTCTACTTTGAAATTTTCCTGAAGATCCTTTAATAACATACATACATATATTTTCCCCATAGTTTTGTTATCAACAGTTAGTTTTACAAGGAGTTTCATTTGTTATGCTGTACTGTGCATACCGTGTTCCTTGATCAGACTTATCTCTTCTATCACTCTCCCTCATCCGCTTCCTCCTTCCTCAAACTATTCTCAACAAACTTGATTGTTACATTTCCATAGGCAAATTAAGTGGTCACATCCCCATCATAATTTACTGGTTAAACAGTGGATTTGTAACTTTTCACAGTCTATGATAGGCATTCTGTTAACAACATCATTTGTATGTTGCATTCCTTTCTGTTTAGTATCAATTGGTTTAAAACATGTTGGTGGTATGTGTGAATCAATAATTCATATGTTAGACTTAAACATTATCCCCAAACAACAATAAACCATTTGCATTCCCATTACAGGGGAATTTCTCTTTTCTGCATGAATAACTGTGAAGTGATTGACTATTCTGACTTCCCTAGTTCTCTACTGTTACTTCACATGACCAAACTATGTTCAGTTTTAGACTTTTTGCATATGTTCTTTCATCTACAATGTACTTCCTATGAGTCTCTATTCTAAGTAATCAATCAATCACATGGCTTCATCAAAATTCTTATCTCATTTAGATGGGACTTTCTTGAAGAACAAGCCATGAGACCTGTCATTTTTCACAGTTTGAAATTATTTATCTACTTGCTGTTTGTCTTTTACACCTCCCCAACTGAACCATCTGTGGACAAAATATCAGAAAGGCAAGGATTCTGCATCTTCTTTTTTAATTATTAAAACATGATTGATAGATATCAGGTTCTCAGAAATTATTGTTCACTCATGGAATAATTTTAAGTAGTAGTAGGGTATCATACTATTAAAAGAATTTTAAAATTACCCATTTTGCTTCCTTGGAGCAATATATTTTCCAGTTTCTATTATATAGAAATGCCAATGCAAGCAGTTATTTACATATACCAATTATATTATAGAGATAATGTTCCACTACATTTCCTTTTGCAAAAAAAAATTCCCCAGTAGTACACTGTAGTTTCCTTACATCTCTACCATAATTTTTTTACTTTCTTAAAGTATGGTGAAATACATTTAACACGCTACATAAATAATCCCATCAATTTTGTGGAAAAAAAGTTTGAATAGCAAGCATGAGTATGGATTCAAGAGTTAATGTTCCCATCTCTATTTCATACTTATTCACAGTATGAAGATAAAATAATAATGCTGAGATTCAGATGATGTAAGTGCTCAACATTTTCTTGTATATTGATATAAAGTGCTTATATTTCTTGATGGGACATTGACTAGGAGGCAATTGGCATGTTTTGAATGATTATAGTTGATTGGAATCAAGAATTGTATCATTCCCCCTCCCAGTCTCTTCTGTTACATTACCAGGAACATTATCTGTCAGTGCCTCAGGTTATACCATTTGAATATTCAAACTTACCTCCACAGTTTAATTGTATGTAGCACCATGAATCCTTTAAACTAAGCAGTGTAAAAGGTATAAAGATTATTGTGCATTAATTACATTAGTTCTTGTTTATTACCACTTTGTTTTTGCCTCATTGAATTTCAATAAAAACTCCAATTGAAGAAGAGAAAGGATAGTGAATCTCATCCTATGGGTTTGTGGAGGAGCTACCTGAGAAAAGATTTTTCTGGATATATGCAGATGAATCTTTGTAGTCAGAAGGAAGAATTCTTCCTCTTTAACCAAGGACTTTGGCAGTACTTTTGCTTTCAGTTGGTCTTCAGTAATCTTGACCTCTGTACCTCCATTAATTGCTGGTAGTATTGAATATTATCTAAATCTTTTACTGAACGAATTATGAGAACATCATCACTTGATAAATTGCTTCCTCATTATGTAAAATTACTACTGTCTTTTAGTTAGGCTTATAAAATATGTGGCTGAAATTGAGTTGAATTAAGGTAAAATGCAAGAAACATCACTGAATCCTTTTAGATTATGGCATTTAATGGCAATTGTAGAATTTTCCAAGTAGTCAATATTCTCATATTGCATATTACATATACTACTTTCTTTTTCTCCTAAGATATGGTGTATTTATACCCTTTTTTTCTCTTGAATGCTGCTGTCTCTTTTTGCATGTATGACCATACAGGCTCTTCATGATGAGTAGCATATACACATACACAGTGGTAGTCACCATTACCTGCTGAGGCATTGGTTTTGTTTTCTGATTTTCTGAATTCAAGGCTTCTCTTGAAGAGTGGTTTTTAAGGTGACAAGCAAAAAGATCAACCAAGTACTGTAGTAATTCTTGTTTAATGCAATTTTCTTGATATGTAGTTAACAAAAACAGTGCCAGTAATATAATATTGTTTTTAGATATGTTTGCCTTTGGAGTTCACTGGCACCCCCAAAACTAAACAAATGACTTCTGGGCTGAAGCCAGAAGGTATTCAAAGACTAGTGTGTCCATTAGCTCCCAAGTCCTACTTTGAATGGGTACTTATGCTAGTAGTGATGAGTTAACCAAGTAATGAATCAATTAAAGAAATAATTATAGTGTAGAACAGGAGGAAGGGGACTTGTTCTCAAAAGATGCTCTAATACTTAAGGTTCAGTCAAATCAGTTTACTTACAATTATGTACATAAAAAATCCTCTTCATTGAATGTTTCAAGCTTGTGAATATTGCTATATGCAAAAATTTGACTGGTTTGGCTGTGAATTATTTCCATATTATTAGTGAAAAATGGCCATCTTTATAAATACTTGACAAGAACATTTAGTAACTAAAGGATATGCAACAAGAATAAAAATATTTAACCTTCACAGTGATTTAATAATGTCCCAAGATTAAGAGAATCAATAATTTATTTACAACACTGAACTATAGCATCCCAATGAAAAACAACAAATATACATAAACTTAATTTGGCATTACCTACATACTGTGGAATGCAGGACAAACATGCACCTTGTCCCAAGGTCATACACTATTTCAATTATTTTACTAAAGTTCTTATGCTTATTTTATACTACTTGTACATATCAAGAATCACTGGACTTGATGGAAGCACAAATCTACAATTGTTAATGAGAGAAAATTTAAATTTCACTTTAAACTTTAGTGTTAATACTCGGGGGAGAAAATATTTTTAATGGAGCAGGAAATTCAGTCACTACTGAAGTAGTGACTTCACTCACTACTTGAATAAATAGGTGTGTTTGCAACTCTTTTGCTGGACAATTCGAATAACTACTCTGTTTAGAAGAGTTCAAAAGCTGCCCCCATCCTTGAGTTCAACATTTATATTAAATATGGATGCCCAAAGTTACTTTCTACTTGGCATTACTTTTTACCAAGGCTATATTAGAACCCATTTTTATCTGTGAATCACTTTAAGGCAATATTTTATACCCAGTGAAATGCATATACAGGAAAAATTGTACTATAATATAAGCTTATAGATGTGTACATACATATGTTTTTATATCATTTGGTTTATCATAAAAGGTGTCCTGTAACATATTTTTAACATTTCAGATGATTTCCTAGCTATGGCATATTTTCATTTTGAATACTTTGGAAAAACTTTAGTATATTATTTCTGTTTTATATAATAAACACATTTAAAGTAATTACATTTTAAGAAAACATCATTTATATTTGCATTCATTTTCAATGTTTTTGTCACACTGATCAAGGTTACTGAATGGGAAGTCAAATTGGTCCTCTTACTTTAGGACCATCCTCCAGTGCATCTTTGTAGTTCAATTTTGCTGGACATACTATCTTTTGTTTGCTGGTCCTTATTTGGAAAAAAGTCTTGAATATGTCCCTGTTGTTGATTATAATATAAATTTATATTTATTTATCACACCTAATATAAAGAGTAGATATAGTTTCTATTTAAATTTGCTAGACATTTATCTTTTTGCTGTTGTTTACATAATATTTTAAAAAGCATATATTGTATATTAAACTTTTAATCTACATCCATATTTTTCTTGGTAATATTTGCATTTGAACTCAGGGCATTGTTCTTGCTAGACAACTACTTTACCCATTAGCTCATGAGCACAGTCATTCTTTCTTAAGGTATTTGTAGACATTGTCTCATGTTTTTATTTTCATAGCCTATCTCAAATTGTGATCCTCCTGCTTCCTCATCCTGATTATTGACATGTACAATGATGCCTGCATCTTTAACATTTTTATAAACTTTATTCAATGGAATATTTTTTCATCTTTTCTTCAGATGGTTTGTCACTTTTCATGACATAAATGACATTTTTATTTGATTGTTACATATGCACTTTAACTCATCAACTGCATGTATCACATTTATAATCCCAGAATAGTTTTATTTTTTCATATATTTTTCTTAAAAATATTGATATTTTTCTTTCCTAAAGTAAGTGATAACTCTTATTTGTAATGATCACCTTTTTCTATTTTTCTATCCTCAATGCTTTCTTTTGAAATGTACCCAAGGCCTAACATATGAAACTGTAACTTCTCTGTACATCACTTTGACAATAAATAAAAAAAAAGAATGAAAAAAATCCTAAAAAAAATTAAAGCCTCTATTGTGAAGTTCTTCTAATGTTTTAGAAAGCACTGCTTTGTTTGACAACAAGCTCACCTAAAACATTTTTTACACAGCACTCTTTACGTACTATTTCTTTTACAGGCAAAGCATGTCTAAAAGAGTTTCTGATACCCAGTTTTCTCCTATTAAGGATATACTCTATATTTCTGTTCTTGCTGAACATTCACTCTGCTTTCTCTGTGGTAGGTTATTCAATATGTCTTGCTTTCTTCTAAGCTTCCATTATTTCTATGGTATCATATTAATGTCCTTTATGAATTCATGCTATCCTAGAAGTTTTAGCCTTGTACTTCATGATATTACATGTTAAAAGTGTGTAAAATTAAAATTGAAGACTTAGGTTAGGAATGGATAAATGTCTAGGTAAACAACAACTTTCTGTCACAATCTGTGTTTTACTTTTGGTCTTTCACATCTTGTCAGTGATTGATTCACAGGGACTTTCTTATTGACAGGTCTTTCCATGATCATTGTCTATGGGTTACAAATATCTAACAAATGCTATGAAATAAATATCAGAAGGAGGAGGTATTAAGAGACTCACCTCTGTACATGTATTGATAACGTTCCCTGAGGTGGCTATCCAAGCTTATAATGAAGATTCTTTTTCCTTCTTCTGTCACACTAACATATAATCAAGTATAAGCTTGTTTCTATCCACATAATAAATAAAGATGTTAGAAGTGGTTGTTTCAAAATAAATTTTGTTAAGCAATAAAATACTGTGCAATAAACTTTTGAAGAATGAGTCACCCTCTTATTGGAATATCATAGTTTTATATCCAATATAGTTGAGATTTTGAATGTATTTACCATTGGAAAATTCTTACATTTATGCAGAATGAACCCCAAATAATAAGCTTGCATATGTTAAGAGAGTATTCTAATATAATATATCATATATGCTTTCTAGAATATGAGAATATGAACATGTATGTACAAAATATATTACCATACCTTTTCTAACAAAAGAGAAGTCTTGGGTTTACCCATAACCATTGTGATTCAACACTATGCTTTTAAACATTTGAATTTGAAATAAACAGATGGAATTGAAATGAATTGACCACTATGATACTCACAAAGAAATTTAGTTTACCTTATGAATGAAACATACTTGTGCGTGTTCTCTCAATGGAGGGAAAATAAAAGGCAAGAATTGTCTTCTGTAACAGAGATGTGCTAAATGAAATGTGCTAAGAGATGTGGTAAAGAATGTGAAGGAATAAAAATAGTTCTGTGTTGTCAGTGTTTTGTTTTGCCAAGTTTGTTTGCTGTACTGGAGTTATGCTTGATATTATTTAGAAATCAAGTTTTTTTATGGCTCGCAATAAAGTTAAGAAGATATTTTACAAAAATAAACTGTATGGGGAAAAGGCAGTGAAAACCTGGCTCAGGGATTATATCCTCAGCTTGCTTTGTTTGTAATATTTGGGAGCTTTGTAATTTAGAAAGCTCCTTTTGATGTATTAATTAACAGAAAACAGGAACACATTGTGTCCAAACAGTGCATATATTGTGAGGATGCAATTTGCTGAGAGGGCCTAAGTAGGCAATTGTGTTGTCAAGTGACAATAAAAAGACACAGGCAGAAAACAGCTTTTTGAAAATTGCACTTTTTGATTTGTTACTGACATGAAATTGATGGAGTTAGGATGAAATAATGACTTCTTTCCTCAGCTTGGCTACCTCCTTGAGGTACACGTTAGGTCCAGAGGATTTAGAAAATTCCATTCTTTTTACCTTTGACAAAATGAATAAATACTTTGCATGTGTGATTAAAGGGTTTGGGAATTACTTGGAGTTGGGAAATGTGGGGAGAAACTGGTCAGAATGACAGAGATTGCAGACTGGTGCATGATACAGAATGGCTACCCTCTGGAGAAACATTTCTCATTCATTTATTTCAAAATGTTTTTACCTACCAGCTTTCTCTTCACTCTCTGTAGCGGAAAAGTTTTATAATGGCTGTGATTCTAGGTGCCTGAGGTGCTTCTCTGTGTGTGTGTGTGTGTGTGTGTGTGTGTGTGTGTGTGTGTGTGTGTGCGCGCGCGCACGCGTCATGTCTTGAACATTATCCTAGAGTTTTCTTTCTTTTTTTTTTTTTTTGCCAGTCCTAGGCCGTGAACTCAGAGCCTGAGCACTGTCCCTGGCTTCTTTTTGCTCAAGGCTAGCACTCTGTCACCTGAGCCACAGCGCCACTTCTGGCCATTTTCTGTATATGTGGTGCTGGGGAATCGAACCCATGGCCTCATGTATATGAGGCAGGCACTCTTGCCACTAGGCCATATCCCCAGCCCCCTAGAGTTTTCTTGTTCCAGTCCAGCACTCTACCACTTAAGGCATAATTCCATTTCCAGAAGAATTTTGGTGGCTAACTGGAGCTAAGAGTCTCCTGGACTTTCCTGCTAGACATGTCTTTGAACCACAATCCTTGGTTCTCAGTCTCCTGAGTAGCTAGGATTGCAGGCATGCGCCATTAATGCCTGAATTCTTCTGAAATGTTTCTTATGCCGTATATTTTAGTGGAAATTCACTTTACATGTTGTAAGATTTGGAAAGAAAGAGATAGCAACTTGTTTGCATATTATAGCTTACCCAGTATTTTCACTCCTGTTTTAAGGAAAATTTTTATGCAATTATTTTTAATGTCTTCCCAAGGAATTACATTTTGTTTTGAACTTGCATAGCTTGTGAGAAAGAGATTTAGATGCCAATGACATTTCAGGTGTAATAAAGGTTGTAAAGAATTTGAATAACCCAAGGAACACCAAAACTTTCACATTGAATGATGACTAACTTATTGACACTCATGCTTTAACTTACAGTTTTAGAATTATCATTGAATAATGAACAAGCAAACAATACAGGTATTTTATCACTTTTTTTATCCTCTAATGAAAGGAGACTTCTCTATAATTTTGCATATTTAAAAATAATAATTAAAAATAACAGGGAATATAAGGTATGAAGCTGGGTAGAAACAAGCAAAAGGAAAGGCTTTAAATGCTATGAGAAATTTTAATCCACAAAGATTTTACTTTGAAAATTTTTTCAATTATTGCCTGTGCCCCTAGATGGTATTATTGGTTTTATTGCCTCAGACTTTCAAGGAATGTATCCCCAGATACAATTCAGGAATGGAATGTTTGGATGTTATGTTTCCATAAAGAAATGGCCTACTTGACGTAATTTTGGGGGTCTTTTACACTTTTTCATTTTCTCCCTCTATTACCACTTGTAGAAAAGCTGCATGGGAAGCAAAAATTTTTCTTCTCACTATGTTTTGCACATTGTCAGAATTTATTAACACAGTATTTTCAGGAGAATGACAGGGTTATTAGACATTCCATGGCAGCAAATCAAAAACAATTCTACATCCTTTTTGGTCAAATCTTGTAAAATTTTCAAGAACCATCCAAGCAAAAGTGGTCATCTGATGTATGTGTTAAATGCAGATCTGCCAAGATGAAAGATCTTGAGATAAGGATAGAAAGCTGAGAGTCAAGTACAGGAAGTCACAGTGTGAATTAAGATGTGTGGGGTAGATGTTATTAAGATTCATGATAAGCAAAGACTCACGAAACTGGACACCTTTTATGGAATGTGATCTGTGTCTCCCAAGCCAGAATAATAAGGTAATTTTTATTTTAGAATAGTACAGATACCCTTATTAATGCAGTCAGTAAATTGATACGTTTTGTCCTTTGGTCTTTAACTCACTTATTTTCCACATTTCATGTTACTTAACTGAGTGGTAAGTATATCATGAAAATTCACCCAGATTATTTATTAGCAAATAACACTGAAAGGTTTTCTATAATCTAAACAAAAGTTATTTCTTTTTTCAATGGAGAAACTGACACTTAGCTTTTTTTTTTTCCAAATCAGCTTTTGTCTTATTTCTACTTTTTCCCCCCAAAGGAGGCTGCATTTGGTAAGATTATTTTACTTTCTGCTATTGAATCATTATTTTTGACAGTGTAGCTCCTGGCAGAAGGCTATTTTTGCATGGGAGCAATTCCTTTGAGTTAATTGCCAGCATCACATCACACCACATACAAATTAAAATTTAAAAAGCATATTCAAGACAGGATAAACAAAGGTGACTATTCAGCTTGATTGTGAAAAGAGAAAACACTTGTTATACACATATATGTGTATGTATTACATATAATATATATATTAACACACGTCTGGTTAATTTATTCATTAAATAACTTTTGTTCTTGTTCTAATATATAGTCAAAATATTTTGACAGTTATTAAGAACTCAAAGATAAACATGTATCTGTCTCTTTCATTAAGGACTGTAGACAGAAAAATAAAGATATAGCATAAATTTGTGAATGGATTTATAACTGACCTATATTAAAATGAATATAAGCAAGAGTTCAGGCAAACTCATCAGGATTAGAAAGGATGAAAATGTCTTGATGTGGGTGGTTCACACCTGTAATCCTAGCTACTCAGGAAACTAAAAGCTGAGAATCATGGTTCAAAGTCCAACTGAGCAGGAAAGTCCATGAGCTTCCTGTCTACTAATAATCACCAGAAAACTGCAAGTTGAACTGTGGCTAAAAGTGGTAGAGCACTAGACTTGAGCAAAAAAGCTCAGAGATAGCATCCAGTCTCTTGCTTCAAGCTCCACGATTAAGGAGGAGGAGGAGGAGGGGGAGAGGGAGGGGAGGGGGAAGGGGAGGGGGAGGGGGAGGGGGAGGGGGAGGAGGAGGGGGAGGGGGAGGGGGAGGAGGAGGGGGAGGAGGAGGGGGAGGAGGAGGGGGAGGAGGAGGGGGAGGAAGAGGGGGAGGAGGAGGAGGAGGAGGCATCCTACATATGTAGATGTGCCTGTCAGTACAAAGAGGAAACTGTCAAAATTATGTGATACATTATATTTTATTAATAGCAGAACATCACCTCTGTTAATTGTACTTACTATTTATATACCAGATACCCAGATTTCTATGCTATTGACATACTCTGCTAAACCCTTCAGAATTTCTTGTGATTTGGTTCTCATCCTCTCCCATCTCTCTAGTTTTGTGCTCCATTGCTCCTCACCTAGTGGTTGATGAAAAGCAATCTGATACGCTAATTCTCACTAAAGTTTAATTACTTAACAGCATGATTATTCAATCTCCAAGGGTATTTGGATTTTGAATAGAAGACTCCTGGATGTTAAAAGTCTTAATTCAATACAATTAATCAGTGGGTTTTTACTGGAGAAAGACATTTTGTTGAGGCCAAAAAAGCAATAGACAAAAGGATTTCAGAAATATTCAAAAGTCTTCACACTTCAACATGGTCTAAGAGAGAAATTAATAGTCAAGGATGTGTTTTTAAGAAAGAATATGGCCCCATGAAAGCAGAATTATGTTTGGAATTCAAACCCCCACATTAAATTATCTGAACTATTAACTTTGGATACTGTCAGTTTAAGAGTCTCTGTTCTTATTGTTTGAATTAATATAGTGACTATGTTATCAATGGCAGTTATGAACAACAAGAAATAGGGAAATGTACCTTATAGAACGTAAATGCTCATTATTATTATTCCTAATATAGTATCCTCATTTAACTCAGTGACATTTGTGCTAACAGGAAGATAATTAATATTTTGCTAGGTTTTCTTAATTCAATATAATATGACAACCACAACGGAGTACTATATTTGAAAACAATGAAGTGTATCTTGCTTTGTTTGGTTGTTTGTTTTCTTTGTATTAATCCTGCAGCTTGAACTCAGGAGGACCTGGACAATGAGTTTTTTTCTTTTGCTCAAGTCTGGTGAGCTAGTGAGCCAGATCTCTACTTCCAGAAATTTGGTGATTAAATGGAAGTAAGAGTCTCACTGTCTTTCCTGTCTGGGCTCGTTTCAAACCTCAACCTTCTGAGCTCTTCCTCCTGAGTCACTGTGGTTGCTGGTGTGAGCTACTGGTGCCTAGCCCCAGATAAGTGTTTTAAAAATATGCTGGCAACATGTTGCTCTGAATTTTTTTTAATTTGTGTGATTTATTTTATTGATCAATTTCTTAGACAGATGAATCAAAGATATGTCATAGATATATTTGTTTTCTTTAAGCAAGGCATTTAACAAAATCTCCATATTCTTTGGGATATTTATAATTGCTTAGTAAAAATCTTTGGAAACAAAATATGAAACAGGGGTAGAATGACTGGTGGTAGAATGGACAGGTAGAATGGACTGAGGTAGAAGGAAACCTGTGGATTAAAACTTGGACTTTAGACTCACATTTAAAATAAGAGAAAGCTTATCTATTCAAACTTGGATCACTTTGGTTTTGTTAAATCTGTATAACATTATGTTTCCTCCCACATCATTTAAAATTAGAATGATTTACTAAGTCTGATGAGAGAACCAAGCAAGTGATAAAGTGATAGATGCTTATTAATGTGGCACACGTCATGGACTATCATAATAAAACCTTCACACAAGCCATTATTGATCATATGGATGTGGGTGTGTAGTGAAATGTGTCCACTAGGGGGGGTGCTAGCAGGAGCATTTGAGTGAAGACCATGTTCAGTCTACTACTAAGAGAAAAACGCTCTGTCTGGATTAGCACAAAGCAACCTATGGGGCTAAAAGTGACATATTAAAGCTACTGAAAATCTGCAGACACAAACTCTTTTTGCTTGGAGGTTTGTATCTATCTTCTCTGATAGTTTTCCATTTTTTATTTCATCAAGAATTTTATAACAATTGTTTCCATAACATGAACGTGCCATATGTAACTGTAGCCTCTATTATTGATGATCTTCCTGTATCACCTTCCTGTGGTTGTACCTTCACTATGTCTGTATCTTATTTGAGTATATTGGAAACCGGGTATACTGGTATTAGAACTAGGAAAATGGAAGGGAATACCAAAATCAAGAGACAAAGGGTAAAAAAAGACAAACAACTACAAAAGCAATACTTGCAAAACTGTTTGGTGTAAATGAACTGAACAACTGAACAACTCATGGGGGGGGAGGGAAAGGGGGAGGGGGGAGGGGGAATGAGGAACGAGGTAACAAACAGTACAAGAAATGTATCCAATGCCTAATGTATGAAACTGTAACCTCTCTGTAATTCAGAGAATATAAAAAAATTTAAAAAAAGAATTTTAAAGTAGGCTGGCTTTGAACTTCAGTCCACAGAACACTGAATCCTCAGTTGCTAGGATTACAAGTGTGAGTTACCATTGCCCGAGTGTTATTTATTTTAGAGGCAGGGTCTATTCCGAGGCTAACCTTAAATTTACAATCTTCCTGCCTCTACCTCAGAAGTAACTGGGCTTAAAAGTATGTGCTACCAACCATACCTGGTCTTCTTTAAGAATTTTTATTTTACTAAGTAGAGATTTTTCAGTGAAGAATGGCATGACCTGACTTGATGTTTAAAATGATCATTTCAGTTGCTGAGAATAGATGCAGGAAGCAGAGAAACCTATTAGGAATTGGCTTCCTAATAGAGGAGGTCAGACGTTTGTACAGATAATCATAAGGCCCAGTATAGTTGAATATACTAACACTGAGAAGCCTGTTTAAATAAAGGGTAACCATTAGTAACAAAAAGACTCTACAATACAGCAGCTTAACTGAGGCAAATGATTTCTCTTTGCACAACAGGGTAGTTAGTCTCAGGTTGCTAGATTATAGACACCTCCTCATTGCAGCTCATGGAAAGGGGAAAAGGAAGAAGTCTAGACAAGGGATTTCCTTGCTTTTCAGCAAGCAATGTAAAATTTGTCCATCTCACTTTCGTTCATATCCCCTTAGCAAGACCTAACTGCCAGAAAGTCTGGGAAATGTTTTGGGAGGTAGCTCTGGGTCCAGGAGGAGCAGATATAAAGCCTAAGGTGTTATGTAATTCCAGCAGTTAAAAAAAAATCACTTGAAAATACTGATTGCTTCAGGCTTCAGATCACAGAGGCTGAGATCTGAGGATTGCAGTTCAAAGACAGCCTGAGAAGGAAAGTCCGTGAGACATCTCTAATTACCCACTAGAAAACCAGAAGTGGAGCTGTGGCTCAAAGTGGTAGAGCACTAGCTTTGTGTGTAAAGGCTCAGAGACAGGGCCAAGGCTGAGTTCAAGCCCCATGACTGGAAAAATAAAATAAAAAATAAATACTGATAAAAAAGAATTTTAAAGTAAACCTCAAATGTCAAAGTTAAGTTTAGAACATGTGTTCCTTTTCTCTTAAGATAGTATAATATTTTTGAATAAAATCATAAGCAGAATCTGAATTGTTTCTAACAAATTAAGAAAAAGAACAAAATATCAACTGCTTGGGGCTTTGGTTTGCAATCTGAAGATAAAAAATAAGTTATGGGGATTTAAAATCACATGACCAAGACAATATTCTTAGTATATTTTTAGTTTCCTAATAATATAGTTTTCAAAATAGTTATTATGATGAAATGAGAAAATCAGTAAGCAACTAGAACTTGGAACAAATAGGAATAATTTAATTTTTGAAAAAGTCTAGATGTTGTTAATGGTAAGTCAGTTTGATTCTAGAGAAAAAGCATATAGGAAAACAGGTAACATACTAAAATTTCATGCATTGCATGACAATAGCTCATTTCAATAATAATCATTGATTACTTTGCACAATTAATATATTGATTTTGGGCTCACAATTTTGGAAGCATCTTATAAAGATTCTGTTATTGTTAAGTTATTGTAATAGTCAATAACAAGGCAAAACAATTGATGAATTTTGATCTGAAAAATAAAAAGTCCAAAGAGGAAATAGTTGTTAATCCTCAGACATTTGCATATTTGCTTAGTGTAATAGCTTAAGGAAGACTGAGTGGTTAACATGATATTAAAGAGATTTTGAACTAATATATAGATGCATATTAAGAAGAAGATCTTCCTGATAATTAAGTGAAGCTAATTTAGGGATTGAGGTCCTGTTGACCAGCCTTGAGTGATCTTCATATTCTATGTGAGCCACAAATACATAGCTTGCCCATCCAGTACCATAGCTTATGTTTTCATTTAGCACCCTCACTACTATTATAGATAACAACAGAAGCCTTCATACTGTATTCTGTAAATTCATTTTCAATCAGTTAGCAAGTCATCCCTACCTAAATAACCTCTACGTTTTTGTAGATTTAATACTTTGTGTGATTATTGTTAGAAGTACACGTATTCATTTAAAACCCAGGGGGCTTTCTGCCCATTAACTTATATCAAAATAAACTACAAAATTAAACAAGTGTTGTAATATCTGTCTCTAACAATAAAGAAATTTGAGATAATTCTCAAATCTTAACAAAATTACCAGATGGCATGTTTTCTAGGCAAGTTAAATTTATAACAATGTATTTTTACATTTTTTGCAATGGAACATAAAGCCTAATAATAAGATCTGAATTCTGCAAATACTAGACAAATCTGCAAGTATAACATTCTTCTCTTCCAGTGAACATCCTGTGAATTCATAAATATTTACACATTACAAGTTATAATTATGTAGCTCTGTGGAAAAGGGAAATGTAACTATATATTTATATCCTACAAGAATATAAAAGAACATTTATAAATTACAAATGTGCATTGTTATAACAAGTGTACCTACTGAGCTTTTATGTCTTAAGGCCAATACATAAGACAGTGCCTACATACTGCACCACAGTGGAATAAAATATATTATTATAAGTTTGAATGACTTTTGTTTATTATAGTTTCTATTAATAGTATGAATTGTTATGTATGAGCACATTATTGTAGGTATTTGATAATGTAAAAAGGAAAGTTTACATCGCTCTAGGGATAATCCTCCTTGAGGAATTGACAAGCACAATTATAAAAAATAGTACAAAGGATGCATTTGCTTTGAAACAATTGCCTAAAATAGTACAGTTAAATGCTATCTTGTTATTGCTGTTCTTATTAGAGGCTTGGCACAGCAATTTCTATATCATACTTTAGTCCGAACACTAATAAAATATGTTAAACAAAAGTGCTTTTCAGTTTTGAAATTTCTGTATGTTCTGTGTGTTAGTCTTGAATTACATTGACATTTTAAGAAATAAAAGTTAAGAAAGATTTCCTATGCTCCTACATCACATTCCCTAAGAAATCATCATATGCCTTCATTTTTATCATTTATTTTTATACTCTATTTTATTATTTTACAAAAAAAATGTGTTCTAACACTGAGTGATTTTATACCTATAAACCTATGTTTTATGCCTATCTCTGCAGGTGAATTTATATATTACAGTAAATTCAGCTTTTAAATAGTCTAATCGCTAAGGTTAACTGAAGTTAGGTAGCTGTGACCTCCAGTCATCTGATCAAATTTGGGGTTACTTACTGGCTATAATCAAATATATTCTCATCATTTAAACAAATCATACAGAAATTGAATACCATTTTTTATGAACGCTAGCAATATGTTCACTTCTCTGATAATTTTGACATTAAAATTCCATCTTAATAATCCCATCCTTCAGGCCTTGAAGACTCTTAAGGTATTAAAGCAAAAATTATCCTAAGCAGTTAGATTATAATGTATTTAAAGATTAGACATTTCATGTTGAATATTAACTGCTCCATTTCCCACTTTTACAATTTATAATATTTCAAAGGCTGACTATTTGAGTTTTAAACCATAGTTGCAGTTTGGAAAAGTACTTTAAATAGACTTAAATTATTCTGCATAGGGTTTCAAAGGTGTGTGTAATGTTATATTTTGGTGAGTCATAAGTGTTTGAGTATTTTAGCTTCATTTCAAATTATGGCATCATTTTAAAAAATTAACTACAGTGCATTTTTCACTAATTATTAATAGTGAACCAATTTATGAATTCCTTTATTGAAACAACCATTTTGTGTTTTATTAATCCTAGCCCTTCTTGTGTGTTGTCTTTATTTTAGGAATGTGACACACTTAATATAAATATGATTTACCAGATGGGGAAATGACCAATTACATTGTTTCCACAGTTTGAAGGTAGATAACAACAGTTATGTTTCTTTACTTCTAGGATGCCTGTATTCCATTCATTTATAAGGATGAAAGTCCTTTCTATTTTGATATTTTTTCAAGAAACATTTTGAGGCTATTTACAAGTTTTGAAAGCAATAAGAAGTTCATAATCCAATTCTTTTGTCCTGTTTTGTTTTATGGTTATGTATCTGCAATATATGTTCATTTACTGTGATAAATCTATTGTTTAAATGATGAGGTTTTGCAAATTAATTTTAAAAAGACACTTCTCCAATAATCTGATCCTACTTTGATTTTTCCTTACAGAAAAGGAATAATAACTTCAAGTAGAAACATCACCAATATACATTCTATTCATATTGATGTCATTATCTTTTGTGTGTGTGTGTGTAGAGACAGAGAGGGAGGGAGGGGGGAGTGAGGGAGAGAGTCAGGTGTAGGTCTTAAACTCAGATCTACTCAAGTCTAATGCTCTACCACTTTGAGCCACAGTTCCACTTCCAATTTTCTGGTGGTTAATGGGAGATAAGAGTTTCATTGATTTTGGTGCTTGAGCTGGCTTTGAACCATGGTCCTCAGATGTCATCCTTCTAAGTAGCTAGGTTTAAAAGTGTGAGAGGGCAGCACCCAGCCCACTATCTCTTTTGTATATATTGCTGGCTAACTAAATTCTCACCAAATAAGCTCTGCATCCAGCAAAGGAAAATTAGGAAACAATTATTTGTGATGTGTATGTAGTAACAAAATAACTTCATTGTATCCTGATTTTTCTTAGGAATTCTTCATACTATTTTGCATTGGACTTCCTAAAAGTAGACTCAGAGCCTCAGTGTAGAGAATTAGGAGCACCTACAAATAAATGAGGAACTAAGAGCAAAGAACTAATCTGGTTTAGTCTTCTGTTCCTGTATAATAAACTAGTCCAAATTGGTGGACTAAAAAACCCAACAATGTTTGGTGTGACACAATTTCATGTGTTGACTAAGGTCACCTTGTTTATCACTTTGTTGACTATGGAAACTGGTCTATCATGGGACTGTGGCTGATAGTGGCTGCAGTAGATGTAATATTGGATATTGGAAGACAAGACCTTCTTCTCTCTATTTAATTGTGTAGTCTCTTTGTACTATTTCTCTGTGTAAGAGTAGTCAGAGTTTTTAAATGTTACCTCAACTTTCAAAGATATTGAAGCAAATTCAGTCAAGTCACTGTAAGCTAAGGCTTGAGAATGACTGTACAGCTCCACTTGAACAACATTATGTTATTGAAGACAAGTCATGTGGACAGCCCAGATCCAAAGAGACTGGAAGAACTTGAACTTTGTGAGTTGTAATTCATTGTGGACTGTCTTCAGAGACCAATAGCCACAGAAGCAAGTTGATAATTTGTAGGTAAGTGGAGACATTTAGGGTAGGCACATGATTATTGGAGAAATTGTGGGGTGGGGGGAGATCTAGTTACCTAAGAAATACCTCAGTTGAAACCTTAGAAATACTTCAGTTTAAAGGTGTGCAAGTTGGGGACTTTATTCACCAATTTTTAGTTGATATTTTGTAAGGAATACATTTGTGGGAATTAACTTCCGTGTAACTTAAGCCTCACAGAAACGTTGGTAGAAAACATAATTTCGGTCGGAATAATTCTCAAAGTATGTTGCAAACACTTGATAGAAGCTATGAAAATAGAGTTAAAAGGAGATATATGCAAATAGTATGCCTAGTGTCATCACCAAAAAAGAAACTCAGAAACTCTGTCTCTATCTTCTTGGTCCTCTTTTTTCTTTTCCCCATCTGCCGGGGTCCTTTGCTCCAGCGCTCTCCTGGCAAGCAGGAGAGGTGGGAAGTGCACCCAGGCGGAGGTGAGCCCAGAAAAGGCAAAGAGTTTGCGAACCGCCCATACCCAGGCCCCCTTTGCCAGAGGACAATCAGACACCCCACGAGAAAGTTCTCTCAGTCCTGCTTTATTGAAAAGGCTTCACTATTAATAGGTCGGAGAGCAGCAGGAAGGGGAGGGGTTGTAGCACACTTAACTAGGGCCTATGAGAGGCAGCCTGAGCTGTCTGTCAAGGGTGGAGGGCCGAGGAACCACACTAAGGGGCGGCCCAATTCTACTTCACTGCCCACAGGACCGCCTCTGCGTTCACCACCAGCCGCCATCTTGGCTACACGTGTTCCGAAGGCTGGGAGGCGGGGCCAGTTAGAACTGCCTTTCTGGTTCCAACCCAGAAGGCAGGCGTGGCTAACAGCCATGCGGGCCCTGGGCTTGAAAAACAGTCCGACCAGCTGATTGCCTCTTAATGATGCGGGGCATGCCCCACACCCATCGTGTGTAATTGTTCCTGTACTAATATTGTTTTAATCATAAATTTTAAAAAGTATTTCTGGCTGGGGATATGGCTTAGTGGCAAGAGAGCTTGCCTCATATACATGAGGCCCTGGGTTCGAATCCCCAGCACCACATACACAGAAAACGGCCAGAAGTGGCTCTGTGGCTCAAGTGGCAGAGTGCTAGCCTTGAGCAAAAAGAAGCCAGGGACAGTGCTCAGGCCCTGAGTCCAAGCCAAAAAAAAAAAAAAAAAAAAGTGTTTCTGAAGTTCCTCATAGTGTGCCTCCAAACTATAATCCCAGCTCCCCAAAAAGCAGAGATTCAAAACACACCTATGCATTTGGAGCTAGCAAGTCTCTGTCTCTAAGAAAAGCAAGGTATGTTCAACTCTGTAGTCATGGCTGTGAGGTTGAATAGATATTGAAGGCCAGTCTAGGAAAACAGTATGAGACATTCTGTTAAAAATAAACTAAAACAAAAGGCAAAAAGACAAACGACTCCAAAAGCAATACTTACAAAACCGTTTGGTGTAAACCAACTGAACAACTCATGAGGGGAGAAAGATGGGGGAAAAAGCGGGGAGAAATGAGGGAGGAGGTAATAAATTGTACAAGAAATGCACCCACTGTCTTACATATGAAACTGTAACCCCCTCTGTACATCACTTTGACAATAAGTAATTATTCAAAAAAAAAAGAGATATATGTCATACAGGTCAATTGGGAAAAGAGAAGGCTGGGTATGTTTCAAGTGATAGAGTATTTATCAAGTGGGAGATCCTAAGTTTAGAACCCCAGAATTTCAAAATCAAAATAACTTCTTTGTGAAAATATCTGGTTTCATCTGTTTTGAGAACATACATAAATGAAAGGATATTGTATGCATCCTTCCATTACTTTTCTAATCAGTTTACATTGTTTTTCATATCCAAGTGCCCATAACTGATGTTCATTTATTTTATCAGCTTTATAATACTTCATTATAAATAACATATCACATGACTCCCTCCACAGGATTCACTAGGAAATGAAGCACTCATACTACCACTATATTGGAGAGGATAACGATGTAATCTTTGCATGGGAGACAAAAAAGGCACAGCAAAGACAGAGGAAGTAGAAATAAAGAACAAATGATTTTGAGCAAGTCAGAACTTTCAAAGAAAAATCCTAAGGGATACCTCTAGACAGATTTAAAGTCTCTAGGATATCTTATGGCAATCTGCTGGTTCATGAGATAGAAAAAGCAAATGATTTATCCACTAGTCATCTCCATGTCACATTTACCCTTGTTTTAAATTATCTCACAATAATACACTGACTTGCTGGCATTTCTGAGTGGAGTCTTCAGTCCTTATCGAGAAATGATGATGAAGACTGATTTCAAACCCTTAGTGAAAATACTCCTAGGTGTCACAAAATGACAGTAGAATACAGACCGTCATGGGCACAATCAGGCTTAGGTTTGATACTGAAGATTTGGTATTCATGGTTAAACAGTTGCATGGGTAGGTAATAGGCATCTGCTATCAAGTAAAAAATAATGTTCTGTGCATTTGTAGCTTGCTATAATTTATTGAGGATTCAATATTATTGTTCAACTTTATAGGAGTATCACATAACTTCGTATTTGATTTGTTATGATGAATTATATTTTGTCAAAATTTTTGATGATTGAGCTATTTCTTCCTGTTTGAAGCAATCTCAGCTTGACACTGTAGTATCATTTTAAATAATTTAGAGTTTTGAGTTTTATTTATTCCTTTACTCAGGAGTGTGATTAATTTTGAACGCTTTAATATATTACTGCTAAATTATATTCAACCTATAAAAACTTGTATTTAAAAACTTACATTTAACAGAAAATTGGTCAAAATCAACAGACTTTTCGAGGAAGCATTGTCATGTTGTAGAAAGAGTCACAAGTTATTAATTTAACTGATTAAGTAGATATGAGACTGCTTGGGTTAGTATTATTTTTAATCGTTTTGATTAACTGGATTTATAAATCATAAATGATATATTTTCAATTCTACTGTGTGAAATTCATATATAAATCTATATCTGTACCTTTTGTAGGTATAAAACCACTTTATTGCTAATACTGAATCTTTTTTCTCTTTTTATTCTTTCTGATTATATTATAAAATTAGACTTCATTTCTTTGGAAGATCCATCTTTTCAGTAGTTAAAATTCTTACTAATGCATTAACTTCCAAATTTGTCTTATTACTTTTCTACTAGTTCTTTTGTTTGCTTATTTGCTCATTTATTTATTTGTTTCCAGTACTAGTGATTGCACATGGAACCTGGCCCAAGTGACTATTACATCACTTAAGGACAATTCTTTGGCTTTACATTATCTTTTGATATGTAGTCTCCATAACTTTCCCTGAGCTGGGCTCAAATTCCTAATTCACCTCCTGCCTTTTCTGAGTAGTTGGGATTATTGGTCTGTACAACTATGTCTATTCACTTTCTATTTTTTTGTCTTTATTCTTCTATTTATTTAAATATACTCCAGTGTATTTTGTTTATACTTCTGGAAGTTTCTCATGTAATGAGAGTTTGAAAATATTTTCCATCAATAATGCACTTTTTTAGTTTGTGCTATCTTACAAGTGCCAATCAACCTTCTCTTATAAAATTGGTTTAATTTCTAATATATATATTTTTTCTCACAACTATTGACTGCATTTTGAATTTTGTTAATATATGGATTTTCTTTTATGTATAAATATTTCTGTTTTAACATTGAAGTCAATGATTTCTCTGTATGATATATTTTAATTACCAGGGGAACATTTAATACCGATAAGCTTATAGTTGTAAAATATGTGTTACTAATAGTTGAGTGCATTGTTTCATAAATTTCTACAATTGAATGCTTCTTTTATTATTCAAGTAGCCTCTATTCTTAGTACCTTTTAACTCATTTTAGTCAATGAAAAACTATATTAACATTTGTCATGATGATAAAAGGTTTAATTCTGGCACAATTATTTCAACTTTGCTATACATCTGTATTACTATGTGCATATAATTTAGAATTATTATAAAATATTGGCAAAAAGTTAAAACCATTTTCTTTAAAATTAGGAGAACACAGAGATGTCTGCACTCTTCACTCTTCTTTAACATAGTACCAGAATTCCTAGCCAGATCAATAAGGCAAGTGGCAAATATAAATGGGATCCAAATAGGGAAAGATGAAGTAAAACTCTCTCTATCTTTGCAGATGACATGATTCTGTATTTAAAGAACCCCACAGACTTTACTCCAAAGTTACTTGAGCTGATCCAAAACTTTGGGAAAGTAGCAAGACATAAAATTAATCATAAAAAACCAATGGATTTTTCTGTATGCCAACAATGTGAAGAATGAGGCTGAAATCAGGAACGTAACATCTTTTGAAATAGCCTAAAAAAAAAAAAAAAAGAAAACTAGGAATAAACTTAAGCAAAGAAGTGAAAGACCTCTACAAGGAAAACTATAAAATCATGAAAATAATATTATAGCAGAACTAAGGAAGTGGAAAACCTCGGAGGCTCCTAGATTGGGAGGATTTATATCATGAAAACAACAATAACATCAAAAGCTATCTACAAATTCAATGCAATATGCATTAAAATCCCAACACCATTCTTCAGTGAAATACAGGAAGCAATCCAGAAATTCATATGGAAGAATAAAAGACCCTGAACAGCAGAAACAATTCTTAGCAAGTAGAACAGTGCTAGGGTAATATCAATACTAAACTTCAAACTCAATAACAAAACTATACTTAAAAAAAAAAACAAAACAGCCTGGTATTGGCATATGAACAGGCCTGAGGACTAATGAAATAGAAGTTAAGACCCAGAAATGAAACTGCAGACCTATGCTCACCTAATATTTGATAAGGGAGCTAAAAAGTAGGATTGAAAAAAGACATCCTCTTCAACAAATGGTGCTGGCAAAAAATGGTTAAACATCTATAACAAACTAAAGCCTGATCATTATATATTAACCTGCACAAGAATCAATTCTAAATGGGTCAAAGACCTTTATGTAATAGCAGATACCCTGAAAACACTGCAGAAAGTTTTAGGAGAAACACTAGGGCTCCTTGGTACAAGTCAAAACTTTTTTAATAATGCCAAGAAACACAGCAAATCAAAGAAAGGTTGAACAAATGGGACTGCATCAAAGTTCAGAGCTTCTACATGGCAAAGGACATAGCTTTCAAGATAAATAGAAAGCCCTCAGACTGGGAGATCTTTGCTGATCATACAACAAACAAGGGTCTCATATCTAAAATATATGTAGAACTGAAAAAATTAAATTTCCCCCAAACAAATCCTCAAAGAAGCAACTGCCCCCTCAACATATGGGGTACAGACCTAAGAAGAGACTTCTCTGAAGAGGAAATGAGAATGGTAAAGAGACACATATAGAAGTGCTCTCCATCACTGGTCATAAAAGAAATCCAAATCAAAACAACATTGAGTTCCCACCTCATCCCAGCAAGTCAGTGTATGAGTTTTTTTTATTAGTTGTTGAAGTTGGTTGGACACTAAAGCTACCGGCACTGCTAGGTTCATGGCAACATCGTTTACCATAACTAAGAAATGGAACCTGGAATCCAGATAGGAGCCAATAACTCACACCTGCAATGTAGCTACTGAAAAATTTGAAACTGTGGGGATCCCAGTTTGAACCTTGTGTGAGTACAGACTTAATAAGACCCATGTGCTACTCCCATGTAATCTACTGGATGGTCTCAATGACACACACCTATTTTATTAATTATGATGGGAAATGTAAATAGGACTACAAGTGTAAATAGGACTACAAGCCATGATAGGTAAAAAGCAAGAGCCCATTCCCAAAGCGAAAAAGAAAGAAACAGGAAGAAAGACAAAGAAGAGAGAAATAAGGACAGAAAGAAAGAGTAAAGGAAGGAAGGAAGGAAGGAGGGAAGAAAGGAAGGAGTAGGAGGGAAGGGAATAAGGAAGGAAGGGGAAGAAGAAAAACACAAACAGACAACACCAACACCAAAACATTATCCTTATCTAAAATGGCTGGAGGCATAGCTCATACCAAAGAGCACATATCTGGTAAGCTCAAAACCTTGGATTCAAACTCCTCCACACAAACAAATACACAGGCTATTACTAGAATAAACTATTAAAACCAAAATAAAATTATTTGACTCTATCATGTTAACAAGAATAGGGAACCAAACAGAAAGTACTTCCTATATTTCTGTCTCATATCCATATTTTTATGATTCCTTATTGAGAAGGTCTATCAAAAGCCAATGGGCTTTACAGAAAGGAATTTGAAGAATCCTGCTCCCATCACTAACTTGGACTGGAAACTGGACGACAGTAATCTATCAGTCAACACAAAATCATTCTTCATTGTTGGGAAAGGACACTTGTTAGTAAAATTTCCTTCCTAAATATTCTCCAAGGATTTGGTACAAGAGAGTAAATTAATGAGTGTAATAGAGAAATAACGAAGCTCAGAAATTCTACATTGATGAAATACTGGGGCTAGAAAAGTATATAATCAGTAAGCGTTCCCAAATTTTAACTTATAGTTCCTTATAATACTCTTATTTTAAACTATAGCTTTGTAGCATCTTCAACCAGCAGAGAAATTGAATCAGAAATGGAAGCTACAGATTGGCACTGCTGTATAGTGATTAATATATTTCTTCAAGGCAGTGGCTAGTGGCAACTAACCTACTTTCACAGCTGGCAGAATCAGTGACTTCTACTCAGTGAAGTTTTAGTGGCATCATGAGCTACTATTAGCATGTTTGGCATGTCCTGTTACGATTCAGGCACAAAATCTTCCTGGGAGAATTTGACAAAAGTCTCACACATTTACATTTCTGCAAACATGAGTTTGGCACATATAACCTGGAACAAAGGAACATTTGTGTTACTTCAAAGCTTCTATTTGCTAATTGATAAGTTTCTATGTGTTACGTCCAGATAAGCAACAAAACAGCCTTTTATTTGTTGTCAATTTGACTGTGGTAAAGATGTCTTCAGCTATGCTCTTGTTGACCAGCAATCATTTTGCTTTTCAGAAAACATCAAAGCCTGACACATTTTTCAATGGGTAAATTTTAGTTTATATTTCCTTAAAAACAGAAACTTAGTTCTGTGACTCTTCTCTGTGGTACTTGGTACTACACACTCTTAACCCAGTGAAGCTTTAGGTACCTGCCAGAAATACGTAAGAAGTTTTATGAACAATTGGAGATATATGAAAAACAGTATATATATATATATATATATATATGCAGTATATACACTGTATATATACTCTCTATATACATACATATCTTAGACCCTAACCAATTAAAATATTTTGTGTGCAATATAAGTACAGATTTGAAGCAAAATTTGATTTCAGTATTAGTAACTATTTAAAATATAAGAAATTTATTTAGTACATTTTAATGGAAAACAACACAGATTACTGTAAATAAAATATCAGTTGATTCAGACATATGTATGGTGAAATATTTCAAGTAAGTTTCAGTAAGTAGGAAATAACATTAATTGCATATTTAGTTAAAATTAAAAATATTTAGCTTTTGTAACTGTGTAGAAATTCAAACATTAACTGTCTCAATATAAGCTTTTTTATATTATGCCATGTAACAGGAAGTATGTAATTATGTTAGGACAGTGAAGTTAATTTTTAAAAAGTGTTATTACTTTTGTTTACTAGGTTTTCTGCCTAAAGACTTGCTTGAAATGTGATATTGTTTCTTAATGCTAACTAGATAAAAATAGTCACTGTTAACCATAAGATCATCATTTATGCCCATCCTAGTAAATATCACTTTAGATGACATTAAAATTAATCAGTGCTGATTAACATGCATTGCTTGCATAGTCTTTACCATATGCACATATAATTTTAGCCAATGCTATAGTGTTTGTATGAGTCTAACTAGAAAATTTTCCATGTCATTTTTCGGCCGATACTTAAGAAAATGCAAAATTGTATTTTTAATTTTTCTGTTCTGTTTCTAGGAGGTGAGCAGATCTGTAACAAAATTTTAATTTGAAAATTAGTTTCTAATATTCTACTTTAAAAAGAAGCCTCTAATTTTTTTATTAAATATTTAAAAAATAGCTTTACAATTAATTTTAATACTGCTTTTACTTATCTTTTGATATTGTCATTTCAGTTTATGACTAAAAATATTATTTCCATTTTCCCTGCCAACTTCACTTTTTCCCCTAAAATGAATTTCCCCCTTTCTTACATTTACATTTCCCTTCTTTAAATTGATATCTTAAATTAGTAGTTGAGTTCAGACTCCAATCTAATACTGACTTGTTCATGAATAGATTTATCACTATTGTCAGTTTCAGATATGTTATTCATTCCAAATTATTTAGGTAGTTTGTACATAGATGAAAATAGATGAGTAGTGTGGACTTATTTTTTCTTACCAAAAACTGTATCATTTTATATTTGATAGTAGATGAAGATCTAAAAAACAGTATTTACTTACTCTATAGAAGGTTTATAACAGGAGTAGACTACATCTTTCCTCCTGAGATAATAAAAGGAATTTTCCCCTGCTCCTTTTTTTTTTTTTTTTTTGTGCCAGTCCTCAGGGCCTGAGTACTGTCCCTGGCTTCTTTTTGCTCAAGGCTAGCACTCTGTCACTTGACCGCACCACTTCTGGTCGTTTTCTATATATGTGGTGCTGAGGAATCTTATCCAGGGCTTCATGTATACAAGGCAAACACTCTTGTCACTAGGCCATATTCCCAGTTCCTCCCCTGCTCCTTGCTATCCTGTTGTTCAAATAATTCGTGGGCATTGCTTGTAGGCAGAAATTATCAAACGCCAAAATGAATTTCTCAAACCATTTCCTAGGTCACTTTCCCAGGAAAGAAGTTAGTGGCCTCTGAAGGTTTATGCTCTGAGAGGTTTAACTGATATCTGAGATGTTTAAATCTCTATTGCATTCTATTTCTGGTAAACATGTACTGGCTCACACACAGGAGCTTTGTTTGTTCATTGTAGCAAATGTTTTCCATGTAAAGTAACATCACTATGTTTGCTAAATAGATTGAAAAAGAAAAGAAAGACAACAGTTTTGTTAGGAACTCTGCTATGTGGGCTCAGTGTTTACTTCACTTAACTTAAACATCAAAATGATTTGAGTAAAAGCATTTCAATGAAATCAACATCATTTTTATAATTTTTACATGAGCACAGTATTTCATTTCTAAGTTGACCTGGTATTGATGGGCATAAATATGTTCTTGGGCTATTACTTTTTAATAAAATTGTTATAAGAATTTTTAACTAGAATGCATTCCCTTTTGACTCATGACTTACTATTCACTACTTTGTTTTTATTAATGCATACCCATTTTTAAACACATACACTGTGTGCTGTAAGGTTCCTTTCATCTTCCGCTCTCTTTCTAAACAGTGATATTTTTCAGAGATAAGAGTAACTGCATACTTTTATATCAGACCTAACTTCCCAATACCACCAACATAACTATAGTCCTAACATTTGTATTCTCTTGCTTGATCAGGCCAAAGGAACATGTCTCCTAAATGACCACGGGTGTTATTGCAATTCCTTGTGGCAGATGGCACTGTACATATTATGCCTGGTAAATATTTTCCAAGGGTAGAGTTAAAATTATATATAAGGAAATATATTTGGAATGCCCATTGCTGAACATATCCCATCCCAGGGTCATAAAGGTCTTGTCTATCACAAAAGAAAAAAGGGATCCTCCTTCAACATCCTGGAGAACATATAAGAGATTTTTCTCAGAAACAGCTAATTGTAAACTCACAGAGTCCTTCTATGCCTAAGCATTGTTCTAACAGTTTTCTAATGTCTTCACTATATGCATGCTAAAAAAATACAAAAATAAACCACATGTATGTTGTCCCTCCATGTCTATTTAGGCACTGGCATCTTGTACATTCTAATTTTTTGAAGTAGTGTCACTGTTTCACATTTGCTTTTCTTTTTCTTCCTAGTTTGTTCTTGGGGATGCACAAGTGGCATTTGTTCAACAATTTTTTTAATGAATGGTACATATTTAGTGTTGGTTTAATTCTCAATGAATCACACTTGTGAAGTATATTCAACTGTGTGTATAAATGTAATTAATAATGTTAATATATATGCATTATGTATAGCATTATGGGGAACATTTTAAAAGACAGTATTCATGAAAAGCAAATTTCTGTGTAGCCAAAGTCATCTATTCCACCCCATTTTCACAGGAGAATGCTGAGATGTTTCCTCTATTGAAGGAGGGCATGCATTTCTCTGCTGGCCATGGGCAGATGGATGCACACATGTCCATTTTGAAGCCTCCCTGAGTCCTGACTCCCCTCTTCTCCAGAGACCCTCAGCTCTGACAAGTGACCTCTTTACCTTGTATTGGATATATTGATCTAGAAACTACTACAAACCCTGCCCTGAACTTCTGCTTTCCAAACCATACAGGGCTGCAGAGTTGACCTCTAGTCTCTCCAATGTGGTGGAGTGCTACACTCCCCTCTGGCATGTGATGGATATGCCCTGACCCCATGATATTT